>NC_064619.1:339995649-340595649 GCF_023898315.1 Schistocerca nitens
CACTACAGAGCCTCCACCAGCTTGAACATCCCCTGCTGACATGCAAGGACCATGGATACATGAGGTTGTCTCCATACCTGTACACGTCCATCCGCGTTGCAAAGCATGCCAGATATGCTGAACATTGTTCATGTCTGGGAAGTTTGGTGGCCAGCGGAAGTGTTTAAACTCCTAAGAGTGTTCCTGGAGCCACATCAATGGATGCAGGTGACGAGACAGAATGCTTATGTATTTGTTACCTGTCAGAGTGTCCGTCCCTGGTAGCTGAGTAGTCAGTGTGACAGACTGTTAATCCTAAAGGCCCGCATTCGATTCCTGACTGGCCCAAATCACCGAATTTGCGTCAAATCGAAAGACTTGCTCCAAGCGAACGGTCTACCCAACAGGAGGCCCTAGTCACACAACATTTACATTTACCTGTGAGAGTCGTGTCTAGACGTATCAGGGGTCCCATATGACTCCAACTGCATACGCCCCACACCATTACAGAGCCTCCACCAGCTTGAACAGTCCCCTGCTGACGTGCAGGGTCCATGGAGTCATGAGGTTGTCTCCATACACATACACGTCCATCCGCTGATACAATTTGAAATGAAACTCGTATGACCAGGCAACATGTTTCCAGTTGTAGTGGGCACTTCTGGCACCGAATGTAACAGCAACACAAAATGTAGCGGGAAGAGGTAGAAGGCACCGTTTTAAGACTCGTCCAAGCTTTCCAAGTGATTGATTGTTTCCAGCTACAGTGCCGCATTTCCCTCGGTCTGCATCACTGGGTCCCGCAATGCTGAGGACACCACCTGAGTGAACCGGCAAGCGCTTTGCTAATGTGTCGGCCTTGTACAGCCTTGCTGATATGGTGATATCAGGGCTGCGCCGGCAGTTGACTCATCAGCCTTCATCCTGTGCTGCCTCAGCACCGCCCACTGACAGCTGCAAGGTGGCCCACACCGTGCATCCCCGCCAGCATGGCTTGGGTCGTGGCGACAACAAGCACCCGCGATCCGGTAGCTGAATATGCGGCCCTCGCCCTGGATGTCTTCGGTGCATATGGGGAACCAAGACGACTGCCCGCGGTAGTGAGCCATGGAATGGCCCATTGTTAGCTGGCTACGGACTCTGCGTCAGCCTCAGAGGGTCGAACCAGCTACCCATGGTGGACTGGAACGCTGGCGCCTCATCTGTTGCTGTGTGTAGCCGGTGGTGTGACACGCCCCAATGTCCAGGAGAGCTGTCACATTTGAATGCCCCGTGTTGGCATGCTGACACCCCATCCGCTGTTGTGAGTAGCCTGTGGTGTGACACGCCCTGCCGTCCAGAAGAGCTGTCAAACTTGAATGCTTTGTTAGTGAACCGGCACCTATTTATATGTGGCTGTGCGCCTCTGTTTTGCTTAACGTGCTGCTCCATGTCACATACTCATTACACTTAGGTTAGCCAGTGGGCCCCTTCTGCCTGCGACTTGCGCCATGCAAACCGCTGCGTGTTCTTTTTCCAGCGGTTCTAAGCCCCTGTGGCCTCTATTTTACTTTGCAACTGCTGGTGAGCGTAACTTACTGTAAACAGGCCTGCGCCTGGCTGTAACTTGCGCGCTCAGAAATATTGCACCAAAACTGACTTTTCCAATCCAAATGGTAGTACCGCTACACAGTAATCAACGGTCCAGAGTCGGTGTTGGCGGGTCCAGGCGTCGTAAAGCTTTGTGTCTTGTACTCTTGATGAGTGGGCCTTTCGCTCTGAAACCCCATATCGATGATGTTTCGTTGAATGGTTCGCACTCTGATACTTGTTGGTGGCCCAGCACTGAAATCTGCAGCGATTTGCGGAAGGGTTGCACTTATGTCACGCTGAATGATTCTCTTCAGTTGTCGTTGGTCCCGTTCTTGCAGGATCTTTTTCCGTTCGCAACAATGTCAATGATTTGATGTTTTACCAGATATCATGGTACTCTCGTGAAATGGTCGTACGGGAAAATCCCCACTTCATCACTACCTCGGAGATGCTGTATCCCATCGCTCGTGCGCCGACTGTAACACCACGTTCAAATTCACTTAAATCTTGGTAACCTGCCATTGTAGAAGCAGTAACCAATCTAACAACTGCGCCAGACACTTGTTGTCTTATATATGCGTTACCGACCGCAGCTCCGTGTTCTGGCTGTTAACGTATCTCTGCATTTGAATACTTATGCTTGTACCAGTTTCTTTGGCGCTTCAGTGTACAATATGCACAAGAACCAAGAGGGAACATTACGATTGGAAGACCAAGAACGAAGTGCTAGGATTAAAAATAACGGTGCAAGACAGGGATGAAATCTTTCACCCCAGCTGTTCAAACTGTGCATCGAAGAAGTATTGACCGAAATAAAAAAAAAATGGCTCTGAGCACTATGGGACTCAACTGCTGAGGTCATTAGTCCCCTAGAACTTAGAACTAGTTAAACCTAACTAACCTAAGGACATCACAAACATCCATGCCCGAGGCAGGATTCGAACCTGCGACCGTAGCGGTCTTGCGGTTCCAGACTGCAGCGCCTTTAACCGCACGGCCACTTCGGCCGGCTGACCGAAATAAAAGAAAGGTTCAAGAGTGGGATTAAAATTCCGGATAAAAGGCTATCAATGATAAAAAACGCTAATGACATCAAGATTTTTGGTGAAAGTGAAGAATAATTCAGGACGTGTTGAATGAAATGAACAGTATTATCAGAACAGAATGTGGGTAGAGGGTAATCCGGAGAAAGGCGGAAGTATGACGAGGAGCAGCGAAAATAAGGTAACATACTTGTATATCCAAATTAGAGACAGCGAAGAAGACGAAAAGAAGAAATTGCTCTACCTTATGAAGCAAAATAACACATGACAAACAAAGCAAGATGTACATAAAAGGAGGACTAGAACAGGCAAAGTGGGCATTCCTGGCCAAGGAATATCTACTAATATAAGACATAGGTCTTAATTTGAGGAAGAAACATTTGCGACTGTAGGCCTGGAGCACGGCGTATATGGCAGTGAATCAGACACTGTGGTAAAACCGGACTGACCAAGATATAATCAAGCAATAATCTTCTCGTTTCTCCAGGCCTTTTTCGGGTATATCTCCTCCTCTTCTTATTTGAACTCAAGGCTTCTAAACCCCATTATTCGCTATTGCTAGCTGAAATTTATTGCAGAATCTAGTTAGTCTTTCTTCTCTATCATTCCTTCTACCGAGGCCATATTCTTCCGTAATTCTGTCTTGTGTTTCTTTCCCCTACTGTAGTTTTCCGGTCATCCATGATTATTATTCGTTTCTGTTTGCTTACTGAATTACACGTTCTTCGAGTTGATTTTCCTTCGATTTTGATGAGAATAATCCTCTCAATAAACTGTTCTCACTAACTAACTCTCTGTCCTATCTCCTTAAACGTGACGAATCCTAAGTAGTGGATCAGATAGGGCTGTGGTCAAGACAACGATCTTATCTCCCTCTGCCCCTCAGGCAATTCGGGGAATTGCGTGAAGTACTTTCAAGGTCAGGATGTAACTTGATACCAGTCACGTGTTCTTCCCATATTTGTAAGGAACTTGTGTGTGCTGAATTCAAGGTCAGGATTTAACCTCATAACCATCCCAGACTCTCAGGCAATTGTGAGAGTAAAAAATTGTATGAAAATGACAGTCACCCATCCACTGTTTGAGTTCTGGTCAACATAACGATATGAGATGAGGTTATCTCCTACCACCCAAATGATAGGATGATAGGAAACTGCTCCCTTTCCCCTTTTCTCTCTAAGTCCACAGGAAGGCTTAAAATGGCCAGTACTCTCTGCCTCCCCTTTTCTCTCTAGTTCAGCTACATGAGCCTTACTATTATTGTTCTGTTCACTGTAGTAAAAGGATCAAGTTTCTTTTGGATAACAGGTTTGTGACTATAGCAAACTAATTTTATTGTTTATTAAAAACAGTTTTTTTGAAAGATTTCTAATACAGTTTTGTTAATACATTTTTATTAACAATAATTTTCGAAATTTTAGACTTCACTATTTTTTGTACTTCAGTGTTATCTGGGAATCTTCTATAAAACTTATATACATGTTTTAAACGATTACCAGCAGGTACAGAGATGCTTCTTATAGAGAGAGATAGATAGCATTTACATTAATACTAATAACGAATTTTTTTCTGATTTGTTTTAGATACTGTTCATTTTCCATTTTTACAACAAAATTTCTTTACACAGTTATTATTCATTTATACAATTTGTTCGAGGTTTTTACACAGAAAACAAGATATTAATAATACCAACTGGCATGACTAGTATCAGGTGAAGCATAACACACACAGACAGACATGTATGTTGTTGTTGTGGTCTTCAGTCCTGAGACTGGTTTGATGCAGCTCTCCATGCTACTCTATCCTGTGCAAGCTTCTTCATCTCCCAGTACCTACTGCAACCTACATCCTTCTGAATCTGCTTAGTGTATTCATCTCTTGGTCTCCCTCTACGATTTTTACCCTCCACGCTGCCCTCCAATGCTAAATTTGTGATCCCTTGATGCCTCAAAACATGTCCTACCAACCGATCCCTCCTTCTAGTCAAGTTGTGCCACAAACTTCTCTTCTCCCCAATCCTATTCAATACCTCCTCATTAGTTACGTGATCTACCCACCTTATCTGCAGCATTCTTCTGTAGCAGCACATTTCGAAAGCTTCTATTCCCTTCTGGTCCACACTAGTTATCGTCCATGTTTCACTTCCATACATGGCTACACTCCATACAAATACTTTCAGAAACGACTTCCTGACACTTAAATCTATACTCGATGTTAACAAATTTCTCTTCTTCAGAAACGATTTCCTTGCCATTGCCAGTCTACATTTTATATCCTCTCTACCTCTTCAGGAACCACATGTTTGTCTGGCCTCTCAACGGATACCCCTCCGTAGTGGTTGCACCTACGGTATGGCCATCTGTATCGCTGAGGCACGCAAGTCTCCCCACCAACGGCAAGGCCCATGGTTCGTGGGGGGGACAGACATGTATATAGTACGTAAAAATATAAACATAAATGTATAGTGTGTCATCAGTTAATTCAGGCACTCATGTGCATATATACCTTACTACTATTTCACATATACTTTGAACGACATACACTATTTAGCAATATCAGTATCCACCCACTCTCAATAACTTAAATGAATAGTGTGAGAATGGGTGGGTTCCAATCCTGGCTTAACAGATGACCTCTTTGTCATTATGGTGCAACAGACTGACTTTCTGCTGTGATACAGTGTGTACCACATGGACTCTTGATCGAAACCTTACCTAGTGCACCATCTGCCAAAGTCGAGACAGAACACCACCAACACCATCAAGCTAGCATCCCTTGTAGTCACGGATCATTAGAACCACTGTGGCCGCAGGACACACAGCCCTAGGCCGCCTTTGGGTGGCACTTTGTCTCTGTGGTATACATACATGTTCTATATGAGTCTCAGAAACTCAACGATGCATGGCCCATCCATCCTGTGTTTCATCAGACTGATAACTGTTTTTAGTGTTACTCCATAACGCTTATGAGCCACATATCCAGACAAGTCGAAAGCTTCAGGGTCTCAGCTTATTATTTCATATGGATCACAGCACTTCACCCAACAGATGAACTGTCTGTATCCATATACAGTGATTTTGGATCAGTGACGTTCGGTTCCACAAACCCTTAGTGGAAATGTTACATATGGAGTTTTGAAAGACCCAGTACACATACACCAACACAGGCAGGATTCGTGAACTCTTCTTAAAACCTTAGCCATCTCTCGAGTGACTAATCCTTGATTGAAGATGGTGGCCCACTTAAAATTTGGCCTGGAAATATCATCCCCTACGCCATAACGCCCATTCTATCGATAAACCAAGAGAATTTCATGGTGGATTCTTAAATTTTTCATGTTTTTCTGAAAACTGATTTGTTCATTACTTTTTAAACATCCTTTTCAGTATTCACCTCTATATAACTCTTAGGACATGGCACAGATGGCTCTAATAATTTCCATTTCCAAACTGAAGCACTGCTGGAGGTTTCTGTTGTGCATAATGTATCTATTTTTATCTGTAGCATTGTCATCAGCTTGGGAATGGAACCATTACATGCAACTATGGTCTCCAGACATAGCAGCAGCACGTTGCTGTGCGTCTCATGCAAATTAGACCTAACAGTCTTATATGATTTACTAATACGACTTCCATATTCAGAAGTCTAGAGTTTGAGCCAAGCCATGTGAGCACACAGTAGAGACCTGGTCAACCCTAGGTATTTCTATAAAAAATACACTCGTGTTGATGTTCTGATGCAGGTGGACTGGACATTGTATCAACTTCAGTCACAGGTTGCAGTGTTGATATACTCTGTGAGTGCACAGTGGTAGGGCTGGACTGGACTTCATCTGTCCCCACTGCCACAACTTTGTTAAAAATTCTAAAAGAAAAAAATTATTCTATTGCATAACCATATTATTATTATGTACACACATTCAGAGAGAAGAAAGAATAAATAAAAAAGTCTACTGATGATCACAAAATTCGCCAGTTAAAAGTTTCGTTTCATCAGTTCCAAGCAATCTGCCATCCTCTGAAGTATCAATTAGCTCCATTAGATCTTATAATGTAGTACCATGCATTAGGGGTGACAGTACACTCCCATCTGTAACAAAGAAAATTAGATTGCAGTTATATACAATAAACACACATACACATATATATGCATTGAAAACTCAGCTGCAATACGTACCTGCAGTATCTTCAAATTGAGGGTGCTTCCTAGCACCTTCTGGAGCTTATGTAGTCTTTCTGAGATTGGCACTTCATCTCTTCTTTTACAATGCAACTGATGTTACCACAGCTCAGATTAGATCAGAAGTGGTTTCTGGTGGCAAAATACCTCTTACATATAACCATAAAACTGCTTATATCTGGATTACATGCTAGATTTGAAACAACAGGAAACAAGAATTGTTAATCACTACTGTGTGTGCACTGGCAAGTTTGTTCCTCCAAAATTACAACCAACAAGTGCTTTAGCCATGAGGTGACACACAGGTGATGGAAACCTGTTACCAGACCACACTTCCACTGCCACCAGCTCTGGTCAAAGAATATATTATTATATTTTGTAACATTGGTTCTGGTGGCACATCATGCCCGTTAAGTCATGGGTGGCATTAGGCTCCACTCAGCGTCCCACAACATCCACACACTATCATGCAGTTGATATCATCTGCAAAGAGTGGCACATCTCAGCATGCATAAGAGGAGAGTGGTGCATCAGACACATTTGTATCTCTGTTAACATAAAGAGGCTGGGATATACACATCAGGTGATGTTTGTCAAACATGACTGCAGTGATGGAGAAGAAGCATGTCCATTCACATTACATCATTGAATTTTTTTACATAGAGAGCAGGTCAGATAGATCCTTGACAACAGGTAGCAATGGATCATTGCATTTCCAGTGATGTGTAGAATAGACATCTAAAATTGTATCTGCCATCCTCAATTAATTCCATAGGCAATGTTGATAATTAGTTATCTATGCACATATTGAGACCTGTAAGGGGTAGAGGAGGCGGAGCTAAATAAATACAAAGATTTTTAAAATAAAATTTCACAGTAATATAACGTTTTTAAAAAAAATTCGTTTATTGTCAAGCTAACTTGAAAGTGTTTGTACATTATCCGAAGTACAAATAAAATTATTTTTATCTTCCACACCGTATATCTGTTTGAGACAGGGAACAGATGGACATTTGTATGATTCAAGGTTGAGAATAGACACATTCTTGTAGATTTCTAACAACCATTACACTTTCTCATGGGCCTTGATTTAAATAATGCTATCTGCGTGGTCAACATTTCAGAACTACATAAGACATTCTAACATTATCCCAGAATTTTGCTTGATGGAAATGCATTAACAATTATACTGTGGTTTTTCGAGTCTTGGCACGCTTTACTGTTCTAAAATGCTTGGGCAAAGCAACGATTGTAGACAACGTTTTTATTACACATCCAGCTTTTCTGAATGTGACAAAGGCAATTTCGTTAAACACAAACTGACCAAACTCATCATAGAAGATCTGTGTGTCCACTATGATGTTCACAATCTGAGGTGTCATCGTGAAATGCTTTGTATGTGAAGCACAACTTATTAATTTATACAACTCGCTGCATGATCGCAGTTGTAGGAAATAGTTCATCACACAATCTTGTAGCAATTATGTATATGCTGAAGTGCTTGAGGGGATATTGTCTGGTAATTTAGATTCAGTGCAGATACCTGCTGGCCCTGATTTTACAATTTCATTTCGTTTAGAGCAGTCTATCATGACAATTGGCAACAACTATTTAAATTGGTGTAGGTTGAGTGTGCATCCAAATTCAAAAATACTAACAAGAGTGAACCTTCCATACATGCTGTACAGTAGGTTGAAACTGTTATTATAACAGTCAGTTCATAAATTATCCTGTGTGTAAAATTCAGGATTCAAGTAAACTATTGCCTTTGTTAGTTGACAAGTGTTGACTACAATGAATTTATTTTTTATATTTCCCCTCCTGCACCAAAATAATGAATCAAAGTAATTCTAGTTGACTTCCTGAAATGGATGTTCCAACAGTTCTCATGAAAGGGAACTTAATGACAGTTGACTATCTAAATTGAAAACGTGTAAAAATTTCAGGCACATCTAATCTGTTATGGAAATATAAGGCATTTCCCACAGCAGTTCCCTCAATACAATTTTATTCTCTTCTTGCTCTACTTGACTGTACAAGTTATTATACATCACCGTTCAAGCCAGAATTAGTTTGTGTTTAGCATTCACGATGCTAATTTATTACCTCTAAACTACCTCATAAACATTTTGAGTATAACAGTCACTTGTTGATCTGTCTACAAACCATCCTACATTTTTTGAACAATCTAGGCCTGAAGTTCATGTGGAAATGTACGTTTCGAGGGTCAATGTGATCCCAATATTTCTTGTGAGGTCTGTCCTGACACCAATCAGTTTGCATCTTATTACTTGAAACCGAAATGTGAACTCATTATATTTACGGTGCAATGCTGCTTTCGAGGTTCCATCCTTCATCTCAAAAGTTATTTCCAAATGTAGAAAACCGTTGCTCTAAATTGCTCAATCATTTTGATATTCATTAAAAATCTGTAACTCATCATTATTATTAATCATTGTCGAAGTGAAAGGTTTGTGGGAGAAATATTTTGGCAATTGATTCACTCATCATATTGAACTGGAGCTGTTACATTCAAGTAACATCATTGCATATTTTCAAGCCTATCAGTTCAAGGAGCTTGTAATTCTTTATTATCATGTTGTGCTTCCACTCGAAAGTGATGTATTGACAACAGCGTGTATCAGTATTGTACCTCATATCCATTGTACTCCCCCCATGAACCATGGACCTTGCCATAGGTGGGGAGGCTTGCCTGCCTCAGCCATACAGATAGCTGTACCGTAGGTGCAGCCACAATGGAGGGGTATCTCTTGAGAGGCCAGACAAACTTGTAGTTCCTGAAGAGGGGCAGCAGCCTTTTCAGTAGTTGCAGGGGCAACAGTCTGGATGATTGACTGATCTGGCCTTGTGACACTAACCAAATCAGTCTTTCTGTGCTGGTACTGCGAACAGCTGAAAGCAAGGGGAAACTACAGCAGTATTTTTTCCCAAGGGCATGCAGCTTTACTGTATGGTTAAATTATGATGGCGTCCTCTTGGGTAAAATAGTCCCCCATTCAGATCTCTGGGTTGGGACTACTCAGGAGGACATCGTTATCAGGAGAAATAAAATTGGCGTTCTACGGATCGGAGCGTGGAATGTCAGATCCCTTAATCGGGTAGGTGGATTAGAAAATTTAAAAAAGGGAAATGGATAGGTTAAAGTTAGATATAGTGGGAATTAGTAAAGTTCGGTGGCAGGAGGAACAAGACTTCTGGTCAGGTGAATACAGGGTTATAAATACAAAATCAGATAAAGATAATGCAGGAGTAGGTTTAATAATGAATAAAAAAGATAGGAGTGCCGGTAAGCTACTAAAAACAGCATAGTGAACGCATTATTGTGGCCAAGATAGACACGAAGCCCACGCCTACCACAGTAGTACAAGTTTCTATGCCAACTAGCTCTGCAGATGACGAAGAGATTGATGAAATGTATGATGAGATAAAAGAAATTGTTCAGGTAGTGAAGGGAGACGAAAATTTAATAGTCATGGGTGGCTGGAATTCGATAGTAGGAAAAGGGAGAGAAGGAAACGTAGTAGGTGAATATGGATTGGGAGGGGGTGGGAAGAAATGAAAGAGGAAGCCGCCTGGTAGAATTTTGCACAGAGCATAACTTAACCATAGCTAACACTTGGTTCAAGAATCATAAGGAAGGTTGTATACATGGAAGATGCCTGGAGATACTCGAAGGTTTCAGATAGATTACATAATGGTTAAGACAGAGATTTAGGAACCAGGTTTTAAATTGTAAGACATTTCCAGGGAGAGATGTGGACTCTGACCACAATCTATTGGTTATGACCTGTAGATTAAAACTGAAGAAACTGCAAAAAGGTGGGAATTTAAGGAGATGAGATCTGGATAAACTGACAGAACCAGAGGTTGTAGAGAGTTTCAGGGAGAGCATTAGGAAACGATTGACAGGAATGGGGGAAAGAAATACAGTAGAAGAAGAATAGGTGGCTTTGAGGGATGAAATAGTGAAGGTAGCAGAGGATCAAGTAGGTAAAAAGACGAGGGCCAGTAGAAATCCTTGGGTAACAGAAGACATATTGAATTTAATTGATGAAAGGAGAAAATATAAAAATGCAGTAAATGAAGCAGGCAAAAAGGAATACAAACGTCTCAAAACTGAGATTCACAGGAAGTGTAAAATGGCTAAGCAGGGATGGCTAGAGGACAAATGTAAGGATGTAGAGGCTTGTCTCACTAGGGGTAAGATAGATACTGCCTACAGGAAAATTAAAGAGACCTTTGGAGAGAAGAGAACCACTTGTATGAATATCAAGAGCTCAAGTGGAAACCCAGTTCTAAGCAAAGAAGGGAAAGTGGAAAGGTGGACAGAGTATATAGAGGGTCTGTACAAGGGTGACATACTTGGGGATAATATTATGGAAATGGAAGAGGATGTAAATGAAGATGAAATGGGAGATATGATACTATGTGAAGAGTTTGACAGAGCACTGAAAGACCTAAGCTGAAACAAGGCCCCAGGAGTAGACAACATTCCATTAGAACTACTGACAGCCTTGGGAGAGCCAGCCATGACAAAACTCTACCATCTGGTGAGCAACATCTATGAGACAGGCGAAATACTCTCAGGCTTCAAGAAGAATATAATAATTCCAATCCCAAAGAAATTAGGTGTTGACAGAATTGAAAATTACCGAACTATCAGTTTAATAAGCCACGGCTGCAAACAACTAACACGAATTCTTTACAGACGAATGGAAAAACTGGTAGAAGCCGACCTCGGGAAAGATCAGTTTGGATTCCGTAGAAATGTTGGAACACATGAGGCAATACTGACCCTACGACTTATCTTAGAAAATAGATTATGGAAAGACAAACCTACGTTTCTAGCATTTGTAGACTTAGAGAAAGCTTTTGCCAATGTTGACTGGAATACTCTCTTTCAAATTCTGAAGGTGGCAGGGATAAAAAACAGGGAGCGAAAGGCTATTTACAATTTGTACAGAAACCAGATGGCAGTTATAAGAGACGAGGGCCATGAAAGGGAAGCAGTGATTGGGAATGGAGTGATACAGGGTTGTAGCCTATCCCCAATGTTATTCAATCTGTATACTGAGCAATCAGTAAAGGACACAAAAGAAAATTCGGAGTAGGAATTAAAATCCATGGAGAGGAAATAAAAACTTTGAGGTTTGCCGATGACATTGTGATTCTGAGAGACAGCAAAGGAATTGGAAGAGCAGTTGAATGGAATGGACAGTGTCTTGAAAGGAGGTTATAAGATGAACATCAACAAAAGCAAAACGAGGATAATGGAATGAAGTCGAATTAAATCAGGTGATGCTGAGGGTATTAGATTAGGAATTGAGACCCTTAAATTAGTAAATGAATTTTGCGATTAGGGAAGCAAAATAACTGATGATGGTCGAAGTAGAGAGGATATAAAATGTAGACTGGCAATAGCAAGGAAAGCGTTTCTGAAGAAGAGAAATTTGTTAACATCGAGTATAGATTTAAGTGTCAGGAAGTCGCTTCTGAAAGTATTTGTATGGAGTGTAGCCATGTATGGAAGTGAAACATGGACGATAAATAGTTTGGACAAGAAGAGAATAGAAGCTTTCGAAATGTGGTGCTACAGAAGAATGCTGAAGATTAGATGGGTAGATCATATAACTAATGAGGAGGTATTGAATAGAATTGGCGAGAAGAGGTGTTAGTGGCACAACATGACTAGAAGAAGGGACCGGTTGGTAGGACATGTTCTGAGGCATCAATGGATCACCAATTTAGTATTGGAAAGCAGTGTGGAGGGTAAAAATCGTAGAGGGAGACCAAGAGATGAATACACTAAGCAGATTCAGAAGGATATAGGTTGCAGTAGGTACTGGGAGATGAAGAAGCTTGCACAGGATAGAGTGGCATGGAGAGCTGCATCAAACCAGTCTCTGGACTGAAGACCACAACAACAACATCCATTCTACTACTTCATCTGAAAACATTTCAGAATTTCCTGGTCAACAGATTGCAAGTTTAGATGGTCTAACATGTGGACAGTCATTGGAAAGCACGTTGGGTTGCCCGGGACCTCAAACAGTTTATATCTTGGTCCCACTGTAAAGAAGAATCTGTAGATTCCATAAATTAAGTTTTCGTTGAGATATGAATTTGTTGCTATTTTACACTGACCACTAATCGTTGGTTATATATCCACTGGTTGATACAATTCATAAATTTTATCAGTAATATTCCACAAAACGTAGCTCTTCAAGAAACCCAGAAGTGGTTCTATTGAATAGCGGTCCTGTTGAACCTTCCTAGCTGAAGTCTGTTGTCTGTTTTGTCGCTATAACTCTGTTTTAAATGCATTTGCATATAACTTAAACCCTGTTACCGATTGTTTAGTAAAACGCATTTAAGACATCAGTATCATATGAGCCAGGGGATATTTTCACTGTTTCATCAGTTCCTTTATGAGTATGGTGATTTTAGGATTGCTGTTGTATGCTTCTGAGGCAATCAGTACAATATTCCATCCTCCCCCCTCCTCCTTGCTTTGATCTATTCGTGAAAATTAATTTGCCCTTAATACTGGCCACTTGTTCCCTTAAGGTTATGGTGCACAACATTGCATCCAAATGTCAACTGATGCAGTGATGTACGGGTTGATCGTTTTCGTGCAATCATCAGGAGGAACATTAGGCAGAAATGTTTGCAGAGATATGAATCGAAGGCTTAGTAGTGTCAAAAATTGTAGAACACGCAATTGTTGGTGAAGTAACTGCAAAATTTTTCAGACGGGTGTAAATCGCCAAATAAATCATAGAAGCAGACGTTATTTCATTTTTTAATGGATGCAGCTCAACAAGTTCCAGGTCCTCCTATAACCTATAAATTCAAATTCCTGCATTCTTTAAATTTCCACATCGTCTTTGGCAATATATTCCACATAAATACACCATGAAACTTAGGAATTTTGAATTTTTTGACTTACTTAAGTATATCTGTATTAGCAAACAGTCTCTCAGGCACTACAGCTAGAAGGTTCTTTTTTTATAAACATCCCAATCTCCCTCTTGGGCTATCGTGCAACAGCCTCCACGATCCTTTTATGTATTTTAATCTTTTGTAGTTACTCCTCTGTGTTTTATTCCATTCTTCATTGTTCAAGCTACGGCTGCCACCAATAGCCAACACCAATATCCAATAGCCCCGCAAGCACTGAAATGGAATAACTCAACCAGATGTCTCAGCTATTGGTAGAACCCTCAGTAGTTTAACCCATATTCTTCTTACCCCCTTCTACTTCAAATCACTCTTAGCTGCTTACAACACTGTTCGTATGCAATTTTTTAAACATCCATAGGTATTTTATTCTGATTCTTTATTGTACAACAAACTGTGTTCATAACGTGTCAAAAATTTATCACGTTGTCTAATTTAAGTTTGGTACACATTGCTTTATTATCTGTGAATATTCCATATTTTGCCCTATACCTATATCCCTTGTTTGACTTTCCTTTCATAGATATCCCCTATTCACGAAAACACACAAATGACACATATGCCATGCTTTGAAAACAGTGAAATGTTAAACACAATTTGATCATCTATCATGATTGTTTGCTAAATATTACTGTCTGGTTGGCTTTATCAGCTAAAAGTTGTAGCATGATGTTCTGCCAATACTTTATTTGCAATGTACACCAGATTGTGTTCCTTCCATGCCTCATCTAGTGGATTAATTCTCTTATTGCTACAAGCTACATGCTGTCTCAGCTTCATTTCAAGTCAGCAGTAATTATACCCATGGATGTGCAGTTCAGCTGGGAGCTCATTGGGAATACCATCTCCACCCCTGATGTGCTTCCTAGCACTCGTAATGCTGCATTGTTTGAGGTTTGCACATCCTGTAACATATACCAAATCATTAACATTCATGGAAGTGAATGACAGAAAGCTGAGCCACTTAACTAAAGCTTTGTTGTCTCAGCATCTTATGGAAGAAACAGGTTCTGTTCAGAGTTTCTCTTTAAGTCTTCTATGTATAAATCCTGAACACTGTACTTTAAGATATAAGTTTTTATGTTCGTTCATTGCAGTCTGGAAACTGTAAATATCTCTGTTCACCATTTTGGCAGATAAGGCCTCTCAGACGCAGTTTTGCATTTTGAAATATGTGTCCAATCACCTACATTGAATTTCTGCTTGTGTGGGTCGACCATTTTAATATAACTGTATATTGTATTTAGACGTTCACTGTCACAAACATCCTGTTGTATTATGTTTATTTTGGTTATAATTCCCAAAAATTTTCTTTGTCATTCTGTTCAAAGGTTCCACGATACTTATTTTTATGTAGGAGAATACTGAGAAGTGGTTTATTTTGTACCACTCTATTGCTGTCTTGAAATACCTATTGTAAAATTCGTCCCCATGGTCGATTTGAAGGTTGTCAGGGCAAGGATTTGTCCCCAGCTGTAGCAATGGTTCAGACACCTGAGCAACTTCCTTCCCAGTCTTTGCTGCTACACTGAGGACCCAGATGAATATGGAATACGCATCTGAATATGGAATACGCATCTGTAACCATTAGAATACACTATTTAAGACAAAAAAACTGATGCATATAGAAGGAATTATCCAAATAGGACAGAAATCAGTAGATGCGTCTACATGCACAGACAAACAAAAGCTTACAATTTAAGAAAAATTGCATGATTTAGTCAAGAGGAAAAGCCTCACACATTGAGCAAGTCCATAACACTTTGGTCTACCACTGCCCTTTATGCAACCAGTGAGTCGGCTTGGCATTGATTGACAGAGTTTTTGGGTGTCCTCCTGAGGGATATAGTGTTGAGTTCTGCTCAACTGGTGCATTAGATCACCAATTACCGTGCTGCTTGGAGGACCCTCCCCTTAATGCTCTAAATGTTCTCAATTGCAGAGAGGCTCAGCTATCTTGGTGGCCAAGGCAGGGTTTGGTAAACACAATGACACGTCATGTGGAGGAGGCCATTATCTTGCTGAAATGTAAGCCCAGCATGGCTTGTGATGAAGGGTAACAAAATGGGGTACATAATAATCGATACACCACTGTGTTGTAAAAATGTCACAGATGACAACCAAAAAGGTCATACTATGAATATAAATGGTACTCCAGACCATTACTTCTGATTGTCAGGCTGTATCCTGGGTGACAGTCAGTTTGGTATTCCACTGCTGTATGGGTCATCTCCAGACGCGGCTTTGTTGGTCATCAGGGCTCAACTCGAAGTGGGACTCATCACTGAAGACAATTCTATTCCAGTCAATGAGATCTCCAGCTGAAGACATGTTTGGAGATGCCCTGCAAAGCGATGATCATGACGACAAGTTTTTATCGTAATCATGAACTTCCGAAAAACATTTACACACTCAAACACAGCACTTAAACTTATTTAAATAGAGAAAACAGGAATTTTGTTGAGGTAAGTAATGATTTAAAGGCATTGACTTAGATCATTCTAATTTCCAAGACTGTATCACATATTTTGGAATACTGACTGAGTTCTCATACACACTGAAAATGGTTAACAAATATAAGAACTGACTTGCCTTGAGTATTAAGACGTTGAGACGCTGCTGTTGACGAGATATGGCAGATGAGGATATCTTCACATCTGAGTATGGGTGACAATGATTACAAGAAGCTCTTGTGCTTGTTGATGCCTGTCGATGTCATTATGCTGGAGGTGGTCACACCCTGTATTGACATCACTTTTAGTTCAGAAAATGCTGTGTTCTGCAATTTAAATAATAGAGGCGACTCTTTCACGTTATCTGGTGCTGCCACTTAAAGTATTAGATTGGGTTTCACTAATTCTGAATTCTCAGCATTACTAATGTGAGGACAAAACTCAACTCACATCTGCAACCTCTGCCTACATATCTGTGTCTATCTTTTCCATCATTTGCACATGGCCCTTCATAAATGCATTTACATTACTTTACTGATTGAAAACTACTAAACCTGAGACAGTGTCAGTCAGTTTCTGTTGCAAAATAACAATTAATGATCGACTTAAAACCATTAACAGTCATTGCATTACTTTCTTCATTCAGTTACGTTGCTTGACATCACTTTCTAGGGGTCATGGCTTCCCCAATATGACTCAATATGACCCTACATAGAGAACTATGAACTATGAAAAATTCTGAACATAATCTTTGCTTATGTGACATATATATTGGTATACTATATTTTAAACAGGAACTCCTGGAAGTTTCACCTGTATTGCCCATCATTCAATTTCCATGTTTTATCAATAACAAGGAAGCCGACTGCAGGTGATTCCAGTAGTCCCTGTATATGGTTATAAATTCATGGAATATCATGACACCTCCTACATGCACTTCATGAATAAGTTTTAAATTCACATTGCCCTGTCTGAATATAATAATAAGATTTGCATGATCTCTTACCAACTGCCGGCCGGGGTGGCCGAGCGGTTCTAGGTGCTCCAGTCTGGAACCGTATAACCATTACGGTCGCAGGTTCGAATCCTGCCTCAGGCATGGATGTGTGTGATGTCCTTAGGTTAGTTAGGTTTAAGTAGTTCTAAGTTCTAGGGGACTGATGACCTCAGCAGTTAAGTCCCATAGTGCTCAGAGCTATTATAACCATTTTTTTATTACCAACTGCTTCAAAATCTAGGAATGTGTTTGGCGATAATAAAATATGTGAAGTTCATATGGAGTCCAAAACAAAAATATTTCTTTATTATCTCCTGATTTTTCACTGTAACGTTGTCAAATATGAAAACAACCGTTAGTCTCTACTTTTTCATGTGCTTTTGCTGTCTGGTAGGTTACACAATCAATGTCATGAAAAATCTTGTGTAATAGTGGGTATTACTCTTCCTAAAATCAGATGTTCCAACAATTAAAGTTCGTATATTATTTGGAAGTAGTGTTCCGTTATTCTTCTTCTGGTTATCATTATCACTGCAGGACCAGTTGGTTACCACAATACCCTTTGTGGTGGGGGTGTTCCATTCATTTGGTCATGATGATGACTTTGTGTTTACATTAGTATAAAGAGGAGTTTATAGAGATATAAAAACACACACATGTAACCCTTACAGTTTTTGTTTTTTTTATTTAGAAACACTCACACAACTGGTTATATTAACACACTTAAATAAGAATGTAGTCCTGCACCTATATCTGGCACAGTTGGTTCACACATATTTACGTGTACTGATGCAAAACATGAATAGTAGAGTCAAGTGATGGTTTCTTCCAACGGATGAAGAGTCTGGAGCACTAGCCCCAACAGATTGCTCCATATTTTCTCGTAGAATCAGTACACATACAGTTGCCATCATAACCAAATGTATGGAGCATGCTGGATCGTGTACCTTGTATACATTACATTTTTAAAAGTGTGATCTTGTACATGGGTGCACTCTTTCTCATTAAATAGTTTAATTGTTTGTGGGATGTCTCCAGCAGTGATCTCATTATCACTTAGTATCACTGAGGGAGAGGGAGAATTTCTGTGGGTAGAGCTCACAATCTGTTATCATTCACAAACTGATGTTTCAACTGTAGATCACATTAAACAGCATTATTTTTATGTCACACTGCTGATGTGTTGACTTCACCTCATCCGTACAGCAAAAGAAAAAAATTATGAGTTGCATGTATCTTAACTTTTTTATAACTACGTTTCTATTGATCATCATTACTGGTACTTACATGGCGGTTTTCTGTCAGCAGGGAGTGCTGATAAGCACTTCCACATGTTTAGCTTCTGAGAGCTCATAGTCGACTGGGTTAACAATTTATCAATAGCTATAAATATGTATAATATTAGCAGCAGTGCGTGCAACTTTAACACATAAAAAACTATATTAAATTTGATTTTGTTTGGGTATAATTGAAAGAAATGCACTGTTCGATACTCAGTTTATCATTACTGCACATGCAAAATGAACAAAGTTATGAGCCTTGATACCAAACCCAATAAAAGCACAGTGATAGTACTTGTTAACGTAAGCAAGGAAAGCGTTTCTGAAGAAGAGAAATTTGTTAACATCGAGTATAGATTTAAGTGTCAGGAAGTCATTTCTGAAAGTATTTGTATGGAGTGTAGCCATGTATGGAAGTGAAAACATGGACGATAAATAGTTTGGACAAGAAGAGAATAGAAGCTTTTGAAATGTGGTGCTACAGAAGAATGCAGAAGATTAGATGGGTAGATCACATAACTAATGAGGAAGTATTGAATAGGATTGGGGAGAAGAGAAGTTTGTGGCACAACTTGACTAGAAGAAGGGATTGGTTGGTAGGACATGTTCTCAAGCATCAAGGGATCATCAATTTAGTATTGGAGGGCAGTGTGGAGGGTAAAAATCGTAGACGGAGAGCAAGAGATGAATACACTAAGCAGGTTCAGAAGGATGTAGGTTGTGGCAGATACTGGGAGATGAAGAAGCTTGCGCAGGATAGAGTAGCATGGAGACCTGCATCAAACCAGTCTCAGGACTGAAGACCACAATAACAAAACAACGTAAGTGGATGACGTATAGTTCAAGCTCTGAGCACTAAAGCATCTGCCCATACTTTGAATATATCCATTAAGTCAGTCTTAAAGGAGAAAGCAACAACAATCACCATCCCAGAAAACTGTAGAGGCCGAATAATACCTCCATTTCACCTCTGACGCTATATTACAACAATCCAAACATATTATGTAGTCAAGGGAGAGGAGACTGCTTCCTCCTGAACAGCACGCTCAACAGAGAGTTCATTGATTAGATGTGTATGTCAGCTGTTCTTTCCCATAGCAAGTTACATTTATACAGAGTGAATCAAAAAGGACTTCGCAGCTTTGTTATGATACAGACATTTATTGAGATAACTTACAGAATCAGTAGATGTGTCATGTTGTAGCAAACAACTTTAAGTTCCACATAAAATTGTCAATTGTTATTTTGGTTAGATGTGGCTACAGTCTGTGATATGATGGTGTTGTGTACATAGTTCCGCGTAGTCAGCGCATACACAACTTTCTCACTATAGCGCGCCCCGCTAAGCACAACAGCGCAGGCGCAGCGCTCGTCCGTCTCCGCACTACGAGATGGCGCTGCCTAAGAGACGGACCAAATTCTGCTTCCGCCGATCTGCGTATTAATATGTAACGCAGCCAATGAGATTGCTGCTAATGAGATTGCGGATCACACTCGCGCAATGATACCTGAACGCTCGAGGTATTATAACGAGTGTACAGACCTCCGATTAGTCAGTCTGCATTTGTCTGCACCAGTCTGCACCAGTCTGCATTAGTCTGCATTAGTCTGTACCAGTTTATAGTCAAGTTTCAGTCTGCGCCTAATAAGATTACCATATTCGTGTACATAGCCATGAAGATAAATGAATAGACACTTTGTCAAGTATCAGAGATATGTGAGAATAAGATTAACGTACCAAGACCGAAGGAACTTCAGATTGTCAGTTGTAAATGTGTATGAAAATTAATCAAGTTCTGTTTAAAGTTGGTCACCGTCAATCTGCTACTCTAAGCGTGCAAGTGGCATTTCTATCGTCTGACCTAACATCAGAAGATAAACACGCCACGATAAGACCATGAGACGTATTGCTGACACTCGCCTACTTCGTTAGAGCGACAAGTCAAATAATCTGATGGTGTGTGTACCGAAGGTCTTACAGTACGCACACCACAGATGGACATCCCTCCAGTAATCAATTTCTTCCCAAACTAGCTGGAGCGAATCGGGTGTAACTTGTGCTACGGTAATGTAGATTCGAGTTTTCAGGTCGGCTAAACTGTTTAGTAGGGGTGGAACCTACAAACGGTTTTTAACAAAACGTCAGACAAAGAAAAACAATGGTGTCAAATCTGGGTAGCGGGATGGCCATGCGATTGGCCGTTCACAGGCATCCGCCGACTTGAGAAGCGACTATCTATGAAACCTCGAACTTTCGTAAGGAAATGAGGTGGTGCACGATCTTGCTGGTAGTAAGTCACTCCATCACGGTCATCTTCATCAATTCGTGGAACTAAAAAGTTTTCAAGCATATCAAGATACACAATACCTGTGACCGTTTTCTCCGGGAAGAAGAAAGGGCTGTGCACT
Organism: Schistocerca nitens; assembly: GCF_023898315.1. Classification (NCBI taxonomy): domain Eukaryota; kingdom Metazoa; phylum Arthropoda; class Insecta; order Orthoptera; family Acrididae; genus Schistocerca; species Schistocerca nitens. The sequence goes on from NC_064619.1 coordinate 340,016,543, forward strand.
TTCAGTTTGCTAAGGGCACAAAACACATTATATTAGGGGTTGCAGCTGTGGATGTTCACCATGTTACTGATATGAAATTCTGACTCATCATTGAAGATTGTTGCGTTCAGGAACGTCCTGTCGTTGTCTATGCGACGCAAAATTGCCTCACACAATTCCACATGAGCAACATTATCTGCATCACTAAAGTGCTGCGTCATTGTGAATCTGTAGGGTTTCAAGTGTAAGCGTCTACGCAGTACTCGTCTATCAGTTTGTTTAGGAGGGGGAGAGGGTGGGATGTCAGTCTCGCTAGACGCATGTTGCGTTGATTTTTGTGGACTGCTAGCAAAGTTCTCCCTAAGCTGTTAGACATAATCATCAACAAGCTGGCAACCTGATGATTTATCATGTCGCAGTCAACAACCCGTCTTAACAAAGTTCTTGTGCAAAGAGTAAATTGTAGGCCTGCTTAAAGGTTCTGTAGCATATTCCGTGTGAAATTTACACCGAACAATTGTTGCAGAATTCGTTTAATGAAACCAGGAGATACAGCGAGCAAGTTGCGCACCAGTGCAAGTAGCTATTTTAACTGTGCACTACGCTGACGCCCCTGATGGCGAAATGGGGTACTGATGCACAACATGAATCAAACTTGAGGTCGTTTGCTACAAAATTACACATCTACTGATTCCATATGTTGTCTCAGTAAGTTTCTATATCTTTAAAAAGTTGTAAAGTCGTTTTTGTCTCACCCTATTCGCTGTCGACCTTCAGCAACACCAAAGTATAATCGAACTACCCTGTGCCCAGTCATGCAGCATATAAAGACTTACTTGCCTTATCACAGTAGGGAGAATACATTGGTTTGAAACACAATCCATCTAAAATTAAGGCAGTTTCAGTCGCTCTGTTCAGGGGATCCTTTCCATTCCTAATATAAAAGAGTACAGAAATGGTTTATTGTTCGTCTGCAAAGCAGTTTGAGTTACTCCGAACTATCACTTGATCTGGACTGTACACGGAATGGCAGTCTTTAAGAAGTTGTCGACTTCTCACCGTGCTTACAGAAATACAGGGGAATATTTCCTCTTGAGCTTAGAAGAAAAGAATCACTAGCTGCTCCTAGTTATTGACTATGGTGATTTTCTTTAAGGACATTTATAAGAGAGTCCACACTGGATGGAAATGGAGCTGAATGCTTGTGCACGATGCATATGTAACGTTTCTTTCTTCTGACCATATCATTCTTGTCTGTGAAGAATAATCATGGCGACACTCTGTTAGCATAGACACTAACGTGCTATCGGTTTTGTTCTGCTGTCTACTTAATCATTGCATTCCCTCCTAGGTACATTGAACACAACTGATATTACAGAAACACTCGATCTCAAACAAGCAAAATCCTTTCCATATCTCTAAATAAGACGGCCACCTTCTCAAAATCCAATGGAAGAGAGAGCACGGAAGCTGTAACGTGGTCAGGTTAAACAAATAAAAGTAAATAAAAATTCACTTGGCAGCTTAGCCGGCCAAGTCCTCTAAATCAGTTCCATTGAAACACACATTGCAGTTTACGAAACCTGACAGGTGGCGACTCTTCAAAAATAATTATTCATTTTTACAGCTGCTGCAGACACTGATAAACTGAGACGGGGAATGCTGACAAATGGAACCACCTCGGTCGCTAAAATTCTTCTGTATTGCCCTTAAAAAAGAGTCATTTTCACTTCGGAAGGCCAAGCTGAAGTTTCTTCGTGAAGCAGAATGGACATGCAAGTCTCTTAACAGCACTTGAGTTATTTATATGTAATGACAACTCAATTACAGTACAGTCTAATAATGTATATAGTCGAGACACTCACTGCTGTGAAAAATCATTACCGTCTGACAGGTAGCATGACAGTAGCGCCCTTAGTGTCGAGAAAGCCACCGTGAGATTAATGTTTGTTTTTAATCATTTTTCTACTTAACTAACGAAACAGTAATTGTATTTTTGCGTTGATCCAAATGCATGAATAATTGTGAGATAAACTTAAAAACAGTCTATTCTCACTGATTCAGTTCCATAATTCATGAAGAAATACTTTCGACATGCCTATAAGCAAGAGAATGCAAGCATATATTTCATGAAAGAGAAGTATATACATATTTTGATGTCGGTTCTTATTACAAGAGGCAGTTTCTTTGGCACGTAATAAATTTGTCTTTTGTCTAACGTTTCGCACATTCTTACATTCCACACGACTTTCGAACACTTTTGTAAACGTAATTACTTTTATCTACGATAATGATAGAAGCATAAGAAATAAATTAATATTTGTACCACCGCCGGGACTCGAACCCGCGTTTCTCTTGCTTATTTTTTTCTGTTTTTTTTCTTTTCTTTTTTTCTGTTTTTTTTCTTTTTTCTGTTTTTTCTTTTCTTATTTGTTTTTTTTTTCTTTTTTTAAAAACCCTTAGGAAAATGGAACTACTAAGTGCCACCGCCACTTTTCATCCTATAACAAAAAAATCTAGTCCACTTCAGGCTTTGGATCCTGACTAAACCTACCCCAGAGAGCTGCCTATATACCAAGGGAAATATGGGAATTCAAGGTTAGGGCTATCCTTCCAAACAAAACAAAGTCTTCCTTTTTCTGAATTTTATTTTTATTTATTTACTTTTGTTGTGTAATTGATCAGAGGCCTTCTGCTCCCCGCTGGTAATATGTTGAGTCACGTCTTCTTGAAATTGATGTGTTCCGTTCAATTGTTCAGAAATGTTTATTGGTTCAAACAGAAAACCTTCTTCTCTCTTGGCTTAACACATTCCAGCTGCGAGGCGGGTCGTGGAAAGCACTCCCAAGGAAGTTCGAGAAAAATTGTCTGTATTTTGGGTGACAGACAACGACATAATGACGGTCATTGAGGTATGTCCAAAAATCAGGTACAGAGTCTACAGTTTGTCCAAATAGGTAGTGAATGGCATGTCCGCGAATCCAATTCACAGCATTGGTCTTTATCCGAGGAAATAGTCACGTTCCGGAAATAATAATGAAAGGGGAGTAATCCGATCCGGAATGTGCGCGTTAGAAAAGCCACAATACGAATCAATTGCCAAACCTCCGCCGCCGGTCCGCAAACAAACCGATGTTCGTCATTGTCTGGAACTCCAGACGTGGAACATAGAGGTGATTGGGCGAGGTGGATACGATGAAGGCGAGATTGGTTGATTTGCTTACCATTGACAGTTAGGTACCAGACAGATTGAACATTCGTGTCAAGGTAACAGGCGAACACCGCGCGCCATACATGACGCTAGTCAACCTGGGGGAACTTTTGTTCAATCGGGTTAGGTGAACGACCTAATTGGAGGAAATTGTATACTGCCATGCTTATTAGGCAGAAATGCTAACCATTACACCACCACAGCACTATGGACAACATTGCTGCACCAACTACCCAGGTCGACTGTCCTCCACAACACAAACTTCAGTTCATATCATCAGTTTATTTTCCCCCTTACATTGGCACTACATAGTGGGGAGGGCAATCGACTTAGCTAGTTCGTTCAGGAATGTTGACCATAGTGCTGTGGGGTAATGCTTAGCATTTCTCCCTCGTAAGCAAGAAAACCTGAGTTCTTCGCGTTCCGCTCGCGGCACAAATTTTAATTCATTTCTTCTGCTTCCATCATGATCGTAGATAAAGACGAGACTTAAATATCTCGGGGAAAATTTAATTATAAGATCTCTAATTACTTTTGCTTCAAATGCGAATCTGTTGAAGTTTCTTGCCGCTTGTGGCTCAGATGTAATAGCAATCATTGTGAAACGTTTCTTCTGTATTGCGAAACAGTTTTATTGCTTTTGACGTTTTATTATCACGTCTGTGTGGTTTTCCCTTCAGCTACAGTTGTGGTGGCTTATTAGGTACGTTATATAATGTAAGTACTGTATTCCATAGAACTTTCCTACGTTCCACATTCACTGTTTTGACTAGCAGCCTAGTGAAGAAAACTTCACGTCACTAACATATTCTGCTGTTTACTTACACATTTGCTATTCTTTAAAAAACGATATTCGTCATTAAATATCTGTAAATTATAAGAGAATCGTAAATAAACTGCCCTGCAGTGTACCATCTCGTACCTCCCAGGGTTTTAGGAAGCTAAAGAAAGGCAAATGCGGCGTAATTTTTTTGTTATCACCGTATTTTATGCCAATACATACGCTCGCTATTGTAAAAAGAATGTCACGAATCGGTATAAACGGTACTGTTCCCACTCATCCAATATCGTATTCAGAAGTGTAACTTTCTGATCGCTTGGAGCACTGCTGTCACAGGGTATAAAAAAAGTGAGCTGGAGTGTCGTGACTTTGTGTTATATTGTGATCCCAGTTCAAAGGCATCTAAATCCATGTGGCACTCAATGTCTTCACTTAAATTTTCTATATACAGGAACGTACCATCCAACCGATGCATCACATCAAAAAACTTTACACGGAAAAAAACGTGAGGTCTGGGAGAGGTGTTTACCATTCTGATTTTGGACCACATTCGCAATTTAAATGTTGAAGTTGAGCGGTTACCAGTTGGTGCAGGTTTCCAGCACATTCCAACTATTATGATGTTGACCACTCTGTTTATTCAGAACATACAAGACTACTATAAGTGATTCATTCGTTTTCAAAGCTCTTTTTTCCAAAATGTTACACGTACAAATATGGTTGATGCATGAATAGAACCGTAAATTCTCCAAGTTTGCATTTTGTACTCTACACATGTTGTATGAGTGCCCTTCTGGTCACACTACACGTCCAAGGCATAGTCAAATATGTTCCATACCTTAAGTATCAATATCTACATCTACATCCATACTCCGCAAGCCACCTGACGGTGTGTGGTGGAGGGTGCTTTGAGTACCTCTATCGGTTCTCCCTTCTATTCCAATCTCGAATTGTTCGTGGAAAGAAGGATTGTCGGTATGCCTCTGTGTGGGCTCTAATCTCTCTGATTTTATCCTCATGGTCTCTTCGCGAGATATACGTAGGAGAGATCAATATACTGCTTGACTCCTCGGTGAAGGTATGTTCTCGAAACTTCAACAAAAGCCCGTACCGAGCTACTGAGCGTTTCTCCTTCAGAGTCTTCCACTGGAGTTTATCTATCATCTCCGTAACGCTTTCGCGATTACTAGATGATCCTGTAACGAAGCGCGCTGCTCTCCGTTGGATCTTCTCTATCTTCTCTATCAATCCTATCTGGTGAGCAATATTCAAGCAGTGGGCGAACAAGAGTACTGTAACCTACTTCCTTTGTTTTCGGATTGCATTTCCTTAGGATTCTTCCATTCTGGCATCTGCTTTACCGACGATCAACTTTATATGATCATTCCATTTTAAATTGCTCCTAATGCCTACTCTCAGATAATTTATGGAATTAACTCTTCCAGTTGCTGCCCTGCTACATTGTAGCTAAATGATAAAGGCTCTTTCTCTCTATGTGTTCGCAGCACATTACACTTGTCTACATTGCGATTCAATTGCCATTCCCTGCACCATGCGTCAATTCGTCTCAGATCCTCCTGCATTTCAGTACAATTTTCCATTGTTACAACCTCTCGATATACTACAGCATCATCCGCAAAAAGCCTCAGTGAACTTCCGATGTTATCCACAAGGTCATTTATATATATTGTGAGTAGCAACGGTCCTACGACACTCCCCTGGGGCACACCTGAAATCACTCTTACTTCGGAAGACTTCTCTCTATTGAGAATGACATGCTGCTGTCTGTTATGTAGTAACTCTTCAATCCAATCACACAATTGGTCTGATGGTCCATATGCTCGTACTTTGTTCATTAGACGACTGTGGGGGACTGTATCGAACGCCTTGCGGAAGTCAAGAAACACGGCATCTACCTGGGAACCCGTGTCTATGGCCCTCTGAGTGTCGTGGACGAACAGCGCGAGCTGGGTTTCACACGATCGTCTTTTTGGAAACCCATGCTGATTCCTACAGAGTAGATTTCTAGTCTCCAGAAAAGTCATTATACTTGAACATAATACGTGTTCCAAAATTCTACAACTGATCGACGTTAGAGATATAGTTCTGCACATCTGTTCGACGTCCCTTCTTGAAAACTGGGATGACCTGTGCCCTTTTCCAATCCTTTGGAACCCTACGTTCTTCTAGATACCTACTGTACACCGCTGCAAGAAGGGGGGCAAGTTCCTTCGCGTACTCTGTGTAAAATCGAACTGGTATCCCATCAGGTCCAGCGGCCTTTCCTCTTTTGAGCGATTTCAGTTGTTTTTCTATCCTCCTATTTCGATATCTACCATTTTGTCATCTGTGCGACAATCTAGAGAAGGAACTACAGTGCAGTCTTCCTCTGTGAAACAGCTTTGGAAAAAGCAATATCGTGTCAGTGATCGTCTCGGCGGCATTGACGCGTTCTCTGAACTGTTCTTGTCTGTGGAAGTACGCAAACACTGTCCTTAATGGAGCCCCAAACCAAAAGGAAAAAGTCGCTAGGCGTTGGTCAGGCAGCCGGGGCGAGGGACTGAGGTGGGGGTGAGGGAGGGGGGTGAGGGAACACAGCCGCATCATTTTCATCACTACGTCCAATCCAGCAATGCGGATGTTCGACTTTCAGATAGCGGTCAGATCTGGAAACAACCACAGCTGGAACTTGTCAAGCCTTTTGAGGTACCGGTCAAAGTATTATCACATAAGAAGAAGGGCCCATACGGCTTTGTGAAACTGCACAGGAATCATTAATCTTTGGCGAAATACGCTCATGAGCCACGACTTCACGGGGATGTTCAGTGCCCCACACACTTACTTTCATTGTGGCGATTAACCTCTCGAGATAAATGGAAGGTTGTTCGTCGCTGAATATCGGCTTCGAAACGAAATGTTCATTTTCAAGTGATACCTGCATTGTGATGCAAAACTGAAGGCGCCAGCCATAATCCTGCTGTTTGAATAGTTGTACTAGCTGCAGACATTACGGTATGAAATGTAACCACCGTCACAGAATCGTCCGTACAATTTGCGGCGGTATTCCGAGTTCTTGGCTTACACGGACCGTTGATTTTTTTGGACTGTGTACGAAGCTTTCCCTCCCACTCTCCATCTGGCACATTTGATCGACCGGTGCTTTTGTGCATACAGAGACAGCCAGTTCCCTAAATTGTAGAAACCTGCGCGCAATGCTCTACATGGCGATTCCTTCAGAATGCTAGCTGCACGGCTGGATCAGAAACATCTCGCATATTTCAACAAACAAAAACTCTTTTCTTGCATTGTCGCCATTTTGTCGTGGCATTGCACTCTAATATTAATTGAGAGGCACAATACAAATTCTTTTACCGTTCTATTCGTATATTAAGTCATATTTGTACATGTAATACTTTGGAAAAATACAGGAACAAGAATAAATCATTGATAATAGCCGTGTATTCTACCTACTAAGGCTCGGACGCGCCATTTTCAAGGTAAAGCACTTGTACAGTAGATCTTCCAGATCCTGTGTATGTTCGTATTAATCTGAATGTATATATTTTAATTCCTCGCATGATAAATGGAGCAAAGTGGAACAAAGAAGTGTGGTTCGCTAAGTTACTTCTAAGGGCGCTGAGCGGTGAGAAATTCAGTTTTGCATAGTGTGTGCGTGTGTGTGGGCGCGCGCGCTCAAGCGCTCGCGCGCGCGCACGTGTGTGTGTGTGTGTGTGTGTGTGTGTGTGTGTGTGTGTGTGTGTGTGTGTGTCGCGTACGGTTAACACTGTATGTGAAGTTCAAATGTGCTGAATTAGGTTAAATGATGTTTCGCGGGGTCATTATATTTTATATAATATTGTATGGAAAAACAAGAGCAAAGGATCTCGTGTTTTGTTATGAATCTATCCTAGTGGTCCAAAAATGCCGTTATCAAGATGAGCTACAATACGAAGATAAGGCCGAACAATGACGCCCACTTAAAGTGATAAGGGAACAAAAGAATACACTACTGTCTCTGAATCACCAGCAGCGATATGATGAAGCCTACGCTTCTCTTTCCCAGCTAATTAAATGCTTTTACTTTAAGTCAAACAGATGACCAGTGAAAATTGGAAATATGGGAATTCATTCCTTAGCTGATCAGCGTAGTTTCTTCTGGTTCATAGTGATTAACTAGTAATGCCCATTTGTTTTGCTAACAGTGTTCAACTATTCCCCGTATCCATTGTTTGGCGGTAAATAATTATGCTCTTCCTTATCACGCATGTGTTGCATTCGAAACCAGACAGTCTCTCCTCTGCTGTGCAGTTGTATTGGGTTGGTGCATAAGTTCGTATAGTTTTTCCGTAAGTTTAATAACGCAAAAAATACACATAAGAGAGACTCTAGTCATCGATAATATGTCCTTCTTCACTATTTACAACAGTCTGCCCACACTGGGGTAGCTTTTCGATTCCGCGACTGTAGAAATCGCGTGGTTTTGAGGAGTGCATTTTCATACGGAAAGAGTTGTTCGATAGAGAGTGGAAAAGATGAAAATCTGAGGGCTTAAGATAAGGTGAATAAGGTTGGATGCAGAACGACCTCCCAACCCATCTCCCGTACAGTGTCTTTTGTCAGTCTTGCAGAATTCAGGTGGGCATTATCGTGGAGTAGCTGCACTTAGTCTTGCTGGTCGTTCTTCTTGGACTGCGTTTGCAGGACGTCTCAGTTGCTGACAGTAAATGTCAGCAGTGATGGTTACACTTCGGGGAAGCAATCCACACGGTCGCTGCGCCACCAGATGCATAACAGTATCTTTTGTGGAGGCGCGCGCGTCTTTGTACCGAAGTTGCTGCTTTGTTTTGGCTCAACTTTCTCCACTGCATGCAAATGTTGCACAGTGGTGGAACAGTGATTACAGTTCATCATATCTGCCAGTTCTCGAGTAGAATGATGTGAATCATTGTGGATTAACGCCTTTAAACGATCTTCATCAAACCCCGAAAGTCTTTCTGAACGTGAAGAATCATTGAAGTGAAAACGAGCCTCCTTAAAAAGAGAATGCCATTTTTTTTTTTTGCTCTGTCCAGTGATATTACCCCCATACATGGCGCAAATGTTTCTGGCTGCCTGCGCTGTTGTCACCCCTCTGTTGAACTTAAGCAGAAGCATATGCTGGAAATGTTCCGATTTTTCCACTTGGCGCTCCACTTTCTGTTGTCCATAACTCCAGTCATTATCTCCAAATGACCAAAAGACGGTATGTACACTAACAGTAACAGTTAACTACAAATACACTCCTGGAAATGGAAAAAAGAACACATTGACACCGGTGTGTCAGACCCACCATACTTGCTCCGGACACTGCGAGAGGGCTGTACAAGCAATGATCACACGCACGGCACAGCGGACACACCAGGAACCGCGGTGTTGGCCGTCGAATGGCGCTAGCTGCGCAGCATTTGTGCACCGCCGCCGTCAGTGTCAGCCAGTTTGCCGTGGCATACGGAGCTCCATCGCAGTCTTTAACACTGGTAGCATGCCGCGACAGCGTGGACGTGAACCGTATGTGCAGTTGACGGACTTTGAGCGAGGGCGTATAGTGGGCATGCGGGAGGCCGGGTGGACGTACCGCCGAATTGCTCAACACCTGGGGCGTGAGGTCTCCACAGTACATCGATGTTGTCGCCAGTGGTCGGCGGAAGGTGCACGTGCCCGTCGACCTGGGACCGGACCGCAGCGACGCACGGATGCACGCCAAGACCGTAGGATCCTACGCAGTGCCGTAGGGGACCGCACCGCCACTTCCCAGCAAATTAGGGACACTGGTGCTCCTGGGGTATCGGCGAGGACCATTCGCAACCGTCTCCATGAAGCTGGGCTACGGTCCCGCACACCGTTAGGCCGTCTTCCGCTCACGCCCCAACATCGCGCAGCCCGCCTCCAGTGGTGTCGCGACAGGCGTGAATGGAGGGACGAATGGAGACGTGTCTTCAGCGATGAGAGTCGCTTCTGCCTTGGTGCCAATGATGGTCGTATGCGTGTTTGGCGCCGTGCAGGTGAGCGCCACAATCAGGACTGCATACGACCGAGGCACACAGGGCCAACACCCGGCATCATGGTGTGGGGAGCGATCCCCTACACTGGCCGTACACCACTGGTGATCGTCGAGGGGACACTGAATAGTGCACGGTACATCCAAACCGTCATCGAACCCATTGTTCTACCATTCCTAGACCGGCAAGGGAACTTGCTGTTCCAACAGGACAATGCACGTCCGCATGTATCCCGTGCCACCCAACGTGCTCTAGAAGGTGTAAGTCAACTACCCTGGCCAGCAAGATCTCCGGATCTGTCCCCCATTGAGCATGTTTGGGACTGGATGAAGCGTCGTCTCACGCGGTCTGCACGTCCAGCACGAACGCTGGTCCAACTGAGGCGCCAGGTGGAAATGGCATGGCAAGCCGTTCCACAGGACTACATCCAGCATATCTACGATCGTCTCCATGGGAGAATAGCAGCCTGCATTGCTGCGAAAGGTGGATATACACTGTACTAGTGCCGACATTGTGCATGCTCTGTTGCCTGTGTCTATGTGCCTGTGGTTCTGTCAGTGTGATCATGTGATGTATCTGACCCCAGGAATGTGTCAATAAAGTTTCCCCTTCCTGGGACAATGAATTCACGGTGTTCTTATTTCAATTTCCAGGAGTGTAAAAAATACCTATCCATAAATAAACCCATAGTTACCGGAACACCAACATGAAAAACAAAAACGTTACGAACTTATGCACCAACCTAATACGCCGTCTACTACATGGGTTTTTGCATTTCAGTGTTCTCGATAAACATCGACTCTTTGTTCTACTTGTGCCTTCTATGTTCAGTTGGTAAAGTAATACTAAATGTCCGCTCTTACTAACTCTTCAGATGTCTGTCCTCCGTCGACTCTGACCGAGATGTGGTTTAAGGCAGTTCGGTCTCATCTTATAGTTGTTGCTCTCTTGTACCAACCAAGGAAAACTTGCTGGGTGATATGGGAGTAATACATCCGACCAAATCCTCAAAATACCGTTGTATCAACTTTCCACCTACGAAATAAGCTTGCACACTACAAACCTAACATCACATATAGAGATCAGGCTCTCCAATACTGCAACACTCCAAAATACCTATACGTGACCCTTGACAGCTCTTCAACATACGAAATATATCTCCAGAATACGGCAACTAAAATTGAAACTCGGAACAATATACTCCAGAAGTTAAAAGGAACCGCCTAGGGTGCCACTGCAACGATTTTCATACCCAGTCGTAGAATACTATTGTTGCCACTAAAGTAATAGACACACAGTGCAGTAAAGCAATACGCTTCATCAAAGGGTGTACTCATCCCATGCACTGGCTACCGATGGTTAGTAACATTCCACTACCATCCATAAGAGGAACGTGTGGCAAAATGGCCTGGGAGTAGGATAACACGCTCTGCAGGTTCCGTACAAACATAATTAGGTATATAGTTAGTTCACCCATTCCGGTAATCGAGAATCTCGACGGTTTTTGCCTGTTGACGACACTGATACTGGCAAGACGCCGGGCCTGGAAATTCCAAGACTGTCGAGAATGTTTTTATTTTAAGTTTGAAGTAGTTTGCGAGTATCAAAGTATGTGACATAAATGTTCGTATGTTTTGGTGACATTGACTTAGAAGCTTGACATTTTTCCACCATCAAGGGACTATAGGTCTCCGCAAGTGACATAAATTTCAACTTGACAGGTCAATCAGTTCCTGAGAAAAAAGGTTTGTAACAGTCGGACAGACAGACAGAGAGATGGGCCGACAGCAAAGTGATCCTATAAGGGCCCTACCGCACTGGGACGCCACAGCAGCTCTGCTGGCAGAGAGACACGGCAGAAGCACTATCATCCGGGCTATGGAAGGCTTCCTCAGAACCTACTTCCAGGTCGAAAGAGCACTGCTACATCTCCTGCTGCAGAACGTGAAGCTAACGGGTCCGATACATCAGACACACTAGAATTATTTTAAGAAACGCGCGAAGACAAATGAGACAGGTTTCCTACTTTGTGTTTAAAACATTTGTAAAGTAAATTTCAGTCTCTAATAACGTACTTTTCGAATAAAAATTGAAAAATCACTTCTATGTATACTTTATAGTTATAAATAAAACGGTAAATATCACTGCTGACAACAAATTATTACCTACCGTTTAGACATATCAGGAAACTCTTTTCCTCTGGTGAGATTACTTTCCTTAAAACAGTGTTCTCTATCGTCATTTAATTTCGGGAGATCTCCACTAACTCGTCAAACGGGCGTACTGGTATTCTCACTAAACTGGAAAATTTAGCAATTTAATTTCTTAAATAATTATACTGTACTGCACGTGAAATAATCCGTTCATGTCACAACCAGCAATGAAGGTTGGTACTCAGAACGTCTTTTCCTGCATTCTCTTTCTATTTCCAACTTGCACAGGAAGCTACTACCTCATCTACTGAGCACAGATTGAAAGAATTCGACTGGCTTCTCTGCTGGCGTCTTGCACAGCCAAACTTGAGTGCTGGCAACAGAGCGGCCAGCATACCTGCCGTGGCGTCTTACTGCGGTAGGGCCCAAGGGTTCTGTTTTTACCTACTGAGGTGCAGAACCCTAAAAACAACCCAGAATTACCAGTTTATTCAAAACTTTCATTTTCTGTACCCCAACAACTGAGATCTAGAAAACCCTCGTGGAGCAGAGTAATCAGTCTTCAGGATAGTAATTTCTACATGCAAGAAGCCTAGAATAACCCATGGCAGCAGCCATCTTCCATGAAGCATCACCAACTAATCAAAACTCCCAGTGGCGACCAGCAGGTTTTCATCTACCCCAGCGACACTTGTGCATGCTGAACTCGACCAGAACTGATCAGGGCAGATGTGGATCTTTGCTGCACCATTGGGGACGGAAGACCTCCTGTGAATATGACTGCAGTGAAGAGCAGCAAACAGTACATCACATAACAATTGAATGTTCCCTCGAAGCAACAAAGGGACAATGGAAGGCCTTCATATTTTGTCTTCAGAAGTTTCTCATTGGATTTCCAAGCTGAACTTACAGCTATGAAATCATTACGAACTCCATATTGTGTGTATCTGTAAAAAAAATGTATAAACACTCTAAGACAAAGGAAACTATGCTCCACAAAGGAATTACCAGAATGGGACAGAAATTGGTAGATATTATGTATGTGTACAGACAAACAAATAATTACTATTTCGGAAAAATTGGATGATTTACTTAAGAGAAAGAGCTTCACAAATTGAGAGATGCCAGCAGTTATACGGCTTGGTATTGAATGACAGGGTTGTTGGATGTCCTCCTGAGGGATATCGTGCCAAATTCCGTACAATTGGCGCGTTAGATCGTCAAAATCCCTAGATGGTTGGAGGACTCTCCCCATAACGTTTTCAATTGGGGAGGGATCCGACGACGTTGCTGCAAAGATAGTGTTTGGCAAGCACGAAACAATCAGTAGAAAGACTCGCCATCTGGGGGTGACCATTATGTTGCTATAATGTAACCCCAGGATGGCGTCTCCAGACACGTCTTTGGCTTGGAATCTCAGAGACTGGAGTAGAATTGTCTTCTGTGATGAGCCCCAATTCGAACTGAATCCCGATGACCAGTGAAGTCGGTGGGATACCAACCTGTCTCCAGCCACACGTCCCGACAACCAGGAGTGATGGTCTGGGGCACCCCTTTGGTTATCATCTGCGGCAGTCTCAACAGGACAGCAGTACGTCAACGATATTCTACGCTCCGTTTTGTTGCCCTCCATGCCAAACCATCCCGGGCTTCCATTTCAGTCAGATAATGCCTGCACACGCACAGCGGGTTTTCACTGCTTGTCTTCGTGCTTGCTAAATCGTACTTTGGCCAGCAAGATAGCCGGATGTCTCCTCAACTGAGAACGATTGAAGCTTTATGGACGGAGCCCTCCAACCATCTAGGGATTTTGATGGTCTACTCGCCAACTTGATTGAATCTGGCGTGATATGTCTCAGGAGGACATTCAACATCTCTGTCAATCAATGCCAAGCCAAGTAATTGCTTGCTAAGGGCCAGAAGTGGACCAACGCATTATTGACTTGCTCAATTTTTGAAGCTTTTTTCCTTGAATAAATCACCCAACTTTTCTGAAATTGCATTCATTTTTTTGTGTGTACATATATATCACACCTACCGATTTCCTTCCCATTCAGATAATTCCATTGAGGTGCGTTGTCGTTACTTTTTGTCTTAGACTGTATTTGTTGCAAATAACTACCTGTATTTCTCTGTAATCATACAATAAATAAATAAATGAATACCAAACAATTGGGAGCTCAATTGGATGTGAGGAACATGCACTCTGTGTAGAGAGACCTCTCCGCTGGAGAAACAACAGAATACATACCAGTGGAACCGAAAAATGGGAAGTATGGTCTGACATCACTCGGCGAAGACGTCATTAGAGACGGATACAAGTTCGGATCAGGGAAAGAAATCGCCCATGTCCTTTCCGAGGGAATCACCCCGGCATTCACTTTAAAAGATTTAGGAAAATCACGGAGAGCCTAAATATGAATGACCAGACGAGAAACTAAACCCAGAGGGAGACCAGCATCTTACCACTGCGCCAAGTCAATTGGTTTGAACCGGAAGATAGATTATGTATAGAATACGATGGAAAGAAACACGGTTGAGTAAAAAAAACATTAACACGATGGTTTGAAGGCTGTTAAATTGCTCTGAGGAGCCAAGACTTCATGATCACTGCCCACCGCAACATTGAATGCCGCCTGTTAGCATTGCGAGGGAGTCTCGTGGCGAGGCGCCTGGGAACGAATATCTCGGAAAAGGCGAAGCTGGTTGACTTCGCGTGTACTGCTGTGAGCATCTATGGCTGAAAGACAGCCAAACAACGAGTGCTCGACAAGACAGAATGTGGAAGTCAGAGGCGGTAGCGATCTGTGGCAGATCTGACGGCAGAGTACACAAAATAACGGATATTTTCAACCATTCTCTGACCTCTAGAAACTTCCCGAAAGCCTGGAAGCACAGGCTAATACATCCACACCCAAGAACGAATCTGCCAAAGAGCCTACATATATACGAGGGTTGGAACTTTAATAGTGGCAACTATTTATTTATAGCTTGAGAGGTGGCATGGGCCCCCTCTCATATTTCTATCTTACGATTTTCCTCTCTAATTGCATGCGGTTAAAAGTTGCTATTCCTTCACACGCGGACTTCCCACGCAGCGTCTCTCGTCACCCAGGTGGTCCGGTGACAGGCGGGCACTGCTGATCTTGAAAGGGTAAGCCGACGGGTGTGAGGGAGTCGAGTGAATGCTTTCCAGACGCCAACATTGTCAAAAGACACGCCCGCAGGGGCCTGAAGTAGCGGCTGGGCTAGAGGTTCCGTTACTTCGCAGAAACTTAGCGAAAACACTTTCTAGTGGGCTACCAGCGAGGCGTGGGAATGACTTGTGTACCCAGGTAGTTTTGGCGGGCAAATTCCCGCGCTTTCTGCAAAATCGTAACTGTGATTGGCTTGCTCAGGGCATAGCTCCGTGACGTAGCAAAATCGGCGCAGAAATTGGCGCCAAGAATCTCCATTGGTGGAATGGTAGTGCTCCGGCAATAGAGTGGAATTTTCCACCGGTTTTCGAGTTGCTGATTGGAACGGTTAACCATGGCCACTGTCGTGGGGGCGGGAATGTTCTGTGTTTGGTTTGTACAGGTGCTCTTGTAGTGAGTTGGCTCTCGCCTTTCGGTTGGAGTAGGTTACAAGACTGAGCTCTCGCTGCTCTGGACAGCCTGCCTTCCGTTGGCTGTCTAATATACTTTTATTTGATTGTAACTGTTTAATGAAGTTGCTGAAGTTTCGACTTCAACGTAACATTCCGAGTACAGTTGGCAATTGAGCGTTCTGCGTACAAGCGGCCTATGTTGTCTGTCTTGAGCAGTTTTGGCTAAAGTTGACTGTATCGGAGTTACAGTGTGACTTCGCTTGTTAAAATCAATCACTGTACCGTCAGTGATTGTGTGGCGAGCCTTCTTCGTCTCCCTCAGAGGCGCATTTGTATTGCTAGGAAGTCTTTAGTCTGGAACAACCAGACCAGGATAATTAGTTTCGGGCTATACTCGCGACATTATCATCACCACGACGGGACGTCGAAGCAACCAGCCATCGCCTCCGGTACGCCAGATCGTGTTCTTGGAGTTAAGAAGACAGTTTGGTAATGTATGTCTGCAGCACCGGCAGATAGGGATTTTCCTAGGTGATAATCAGAGCTAAGCAGAGCGCGCCTGTTCGTCTTTTTCTAACTTTGTTCTGTCTTGGGTGTTCATTGTCTGAATTCTCACTACTGTTGCAGCAATTAATGTTGGGTTGGCTGTGTGTCTCTCTTAAGACTTGAGTTGCAAGGAATTGGCTCCACATACCACTTCGTCATAAACCTCACAATCTAGTTTAGGGACAACTTCACCTTCACAGCATTTATTTGAGTATCCAACTTCAGCCAATGTGATGTATTGTAAATGTTTCACGTGTTTTTGTTCATTATTTTGAGTTATAATAAATCATTTTGTTATTTTGGACAGAACTTTCATTCTGTTAATCGGTAGAGCAACCCTATCATTTCTCACTACGTTAATGAAACTTTCCTTTATTTAACTTACTTATCAAATGAAATTATGGCAGGTGCCAAACTCTTTTCTACTCCACTTGCAGGGTTGATTACAGTCAGTTCGCGTTTCTTTTTAATCCATGTGCAACAGCAAAAGTCGGAGTTAGAATAGGGGGGGGGGGCTTAGAGCATCATTTACATCTGTAGATTCTAGAAGAATTTAGCGTTAAATACACTGCTAGCCCCGGCACCTCGCATAAAATGGCGACCCTTAGCCTCGGATCTTTCCCGTGAATCACTGATAAGCAAACAGTATTCTTAGTAGGAACATTCAAATTTTTTTCTCTACTTTTTTTAATGATTAATACCCAACTTGTTTTTCTTGTAGTTCCGTGATTAGTTTTAAGTAGCTGCGCATGATTACTGTTTTTGTTTTCAGCGTATATATTTGTTTGTTTGTTCATTGTTTTATATGTTTCTTTTATGTGGTGTCCGTACCAATTCACACTTTGTCGGGTTTGTGTGCAGTTTCTGTGCATGTAATTACAGCGTTGGAACGGCGTTGTTGAAATTTTGTGTCTATGTCGAAAAATATATGGAGTAGATTATTTTTATTGTGCATTTTAGATAAAATTGTTTTTCATGAATGATCACGAGAAGTAAGGCACCACTATTATCGAGCGAAGTTAAAACAAAAGAGGATTGCATAATGGATAAGGGGCAGTTTACTGATGGGGATAGGTTCGGAGATAAGATGGGCACATTTTTAGCAGGACAGGACGACAGGGTCATTGATGAGGAAGGTGATTTGGACGCGATCTTAGAGCAACGTCGCCGCCGTGATTATGATAGTGAGGTAGAGGATGAAAGAGAGACAAGCACACAGGTCGAGACGGTAGCAGAAGTTTATAATCAAACGAACGAGAGCAGACAGGGGACAGCTCGGTCACGTCAGAGCTCTAGCGCCCAGATGTCCAGAGTTAAATCACCCATGTGTGACGAGGATCAAAATGATGACGTTAACCCAATACTGAGCTTCCTACGATCAATGAAAGAAGAAGCTGACGAACAACGTAAGAAGGAGAAGGAAGAAGATGAGAAACAACGTAAGAAGGAGAAGGAAGAAGCTGACGAACAGCGTAAGAAGGAGAAGGAAGAAGCTGACGAACAGCGTAAGAAGGACACTCAGGCAATAATTTCGCATATAGGAGAAATTCGAGGGGAATTACTAACAATAAAGAACGAATGTGGAGAAGTAAAACAAATGTCAATGGCTGCACAAAAAGTAGCAGGCCTGGCCAAAACGGCGGCAATAGGGGCAATGAAAGTCGCGGAAGCAACTTCTAAACTCGCAGGGCGCTTGCGACGTACAACACAATCCCACTCAAAATCCCTAGCGTTCTTAAAAACTCAGGGTAATATCGCGGTTGCGAACAACACGAAACGAATGGAAGAAGTAGAGAGTCGGATAGCAAAACTAGAGCAAAACGGGCACACGAGCACTGCGCGTTCGGATACCAATGATGGAGTACACAGAATTGTGTCTCCGAGGAAAAGCCCGCCGTGCTCTAGCCCAATGACCGAGTGCGGAACTAACAATGCACACGCAGAAACAGCGAGTAATAGCTTTAATAATTGTAGCCCACTTAGGAGAGTGAATTCTGAGTGCCACTTCCACTGTGTTACAGAGGTAGCACATCACAGTTATCAGAAAGATAGAACAGGACACTCAGCAGACGTTCAAGTATCGGAAACGAGTGACAACACCAGTGCGAGGATCAGACAGGATTTTGATCACAATCACTTCCTGTCGATACTAAAATTCCAGAAGTTCAAAGAAAATGGAGGGTCGATGGATCCGAAGAGCTGGGTGATGCAGTTTACAAATTCATTACCGGCATCATGGCGAACCCAGGCAAAATTAGAATTCATGTGTGGACACATCGAAGGCCAAGCCGCGGAAAAGATGCGAGGTGTGGCAGCGACGTGTCGGACTTATCAGGAATTTTTTGGTGCATTCCTGCGGACCTACTGGTCAAAGGAAACGCAAGACAGGATTAAAGAGGAAATAATATTTTGTCCTGAACTGGAAGTGTCCGGGCATAGGAGCGCAAACAAATTTCTTGATGATTTACTCAAGAAGAATCAATTTTTAGATAGTCCATATAGCAACGGAGAAATCATTAAATTTTGCTTTTCCAAATTGCCAGTTATGTACCAACAGACACTTGTCGGGAAGTGTGGATCTGACATAGAAGCATTCAAGAGTCTATTGCGCGAACTCGAAGTTGTCTTTGATAAACAAGACGCAAAGGACAGGAAGAAGGGGCAAAGTAACAAATACCACGGGCCAGGAAGGGAAGACGACAACAGATCGCATAATCGCACTGGTCAGTTAGGAAACCAGGGTTACGGAAGCCAAGGTTACGCTATTCAAGGTTATGGGAACCAAAGACACGGAAACCAGAACGTCAGGGAGCAGGGTCAAACTAGACAAGGAATCTGGAATAGGAGGAATAACGAACGGCAAAGCGACCGTAACTGGAAAGAGCGAAACCAAGGACAACAGTGGAGCCAGGAGATTGAAACTAGACCCGCAAATCCTAATGCACGTCAGAGGAGGGGGAGCTTAACAAGGGATTGACGCCAGACTAGTGCGAACACAGGCCGCCGGAATTTCGCACGTAATCTCGGACCTGGCCAATTACGGATGATAAATTACGAAGATTTATCAGAAATCCTGCTCGAAGAACATAAAACAACTCCTCGACAGGATCGGCAGCCTCTTATCACAGTAACAATAGCTGAAAAGAGTATGAATGCGATAATAGATAGTGGAAGCTACATAACAGCAATATCTGAGGCAGCATACAAGAGGTGCTCTCAGGAGATGGACTGGCCTGTCCTATCGGTTAAGAAAACCAAAATAAAAGGGGCATTAGCGGGTAAATGTACGGAGGTCACCCAACAAACAAGACTGGAATTCTCCTGCCAAGGACACAAAATAGAGTCTAACTTCTGGATCGTGTCAAATCTGGCGATCGACATGATAATAGGAACGGACTTCCTAAATGAGCATGAAGCGATAGTTGATCTAGGACGAGGTGAAGTGGTTCTGAGGAAAGGGAATCCCGTCCACATAAAGTTCGACGACCAGCTGATCCCAGCTCAACTACCGTCTAACTCTGTTCGGATAAACTATGCGTGTCAAAAAGACAGAAAGGAAGAACAGGTCGACGTTGCGGGTAGGGGAGAGGACACGGATGAGAATGAAGTCGTAGTAATGGGAGAAATAAAGGAGAAAATAGGAGAAAAAGTGTAAGCAATAAAGAATATAAGGTGCGACCACCGCAAAGAACTTCATAAATTACTAGTAGAACATGCGGAGGTTTTCATTCCCAAGACAGGATCAATAAAGAACTTCCAATATGAATTCCGTGTACGTCCGCACAACCAGTTTCGTGTGCCACCCTACCCAATCCCCTTTGCATATCGACAGAAAGTAGCAGCTGAAATTACGCGAATGCTGAGTGAAGAAATAATAGAACCTACGGCTTCAGCCTATAATAACCCGTTAAGAGTAGTCGAGAAGGCAGATGGTAGTATTCGTTTAGTCTTGGACTCGCGACAGATTAATACCATAATAGAACCCGAAACAGACAGACCGGAACGATTAGAGGAACTCTTACAAAACTTCCATGGAATATCAATCTTCTCATCAGTTGATCTAAAATCGAGTTTCTGGCAGATCGAGCTCCATCCAAATTGCAGACAGTATACAGCCTTTTTAGCATTTGGAAGATGTTACCGGTTTCGTCGTCTACCATTTGGTTTGAACATTTCGTCTGCCGCATTCATTCTGGGGCTGGACGGCATACTAAGCGATAATTTGAAACGTCATGTCACCAGCTATGTGGATGATTTGCTGATCGCGGAGAAATCTTGGGGAGAGCACAATGCGGTCCTCGGTGAACTCCTTGCGACATTCAAGGAATACGGAGTGACTGTCAATATCGAAAAATCGAATTTTGGGACGTCCTCTGTCAAATTTCTAGGACATATCATCACGGGTGAGGGCATTGCCCCAAATCCCGAAAAGATCGAAACGATTGAAAAGTTTCCCATTCCTACGACAAAGAAGCAGTTAAGGGGGTTCTTGGGGATCATAAATTTTTACAACCGCTTTATACATGTCAAAACTCAGAGCAGTCCTAGGTTGCATCAACTTACAGGAAAGAAGATTCCTTTGGAATGGGATGAGGCGGCCGAATCCGAATGGAAAGCATTAAAATTCGCATTATTACAAGCACCCATCCTCTCACACCCTAATTTAGCAGAAGAGCTTTGCATAGTCACGGACAGTTCATACTCAGGTCTGGGTGTCATGGTGTTCCAAGACTATGTACATGAAGGAAACAGGGTGTGGAAGACAATTGCGTTTGGTAGCAGAGTACTAGCCGAGAGTGAGAGGAATTACTCAGTAACCGAGTTAGAGGCGCTGGCTATTGTATGGGCGTTTGAAAAATTCAGATACCTTCTGTTTGGTCGCAAGGCGAGGGTCTACACTGACCACAAGACACTCGAGTTCCTGATGCCTGCAAAGCTTAATCACAGGCGGCTCCTTAGGTGGGCATCACATCTGCAGCAATACAATTTTTCGATAGAATATATTCCCGGCAGTCAGAACATTATTGCAGACGCCTTATCACGGTCACCGATCGGATTTGAGCACAACATGGAAGAAGATCTGGAGGAAAATCACTACTGCCTTTTCTATATGCAGAAAATAGCCTTTGAAAATTTTATTACCTGTAGTATGCAGGACATCAAGAAGGAGCAAGACAAGGACCCTGCCCTAGTGTTATTGAAACAGAAATTGATAGACAGAAGACACGCCACCGTCAGGCAGTTCTACCTCTTGCGGAAAGGCATAATTTTCCGCCGAAATTATGCCAATGATACTGAATGGGGGGTATGCATCCCTGAACACCTAATAAACAAGATTATATGGCATACTCACCTCAGCTATGGACACTTCGGACCACGCAAGTGCAATCTCAAGCTAAGGACCATGTGTTACTTTCGAAACATGGAGCGTCGAATTCGGAGGGTCCTGTCGGTGTGTAAAGACTGCCAAAAGGCTAAGCACACCACTGTGAGCATGCAGGCACCATTATACCCAATCGTACCGACCAAATTAAGACAATTAGTAGCTACAGATTTGATGGGACCTTTGCCAAGAACAAGAAGAGGATATACTTACGTATTAGTGTTTGTTGAACTAACGTCCAAATACGTTACCTTTACGGCACTGAAGGGGGCGACAGGACGAACTGTATCACGAGCCCTAATCCGGGATTTCCTACCACAGGTTGGTCATGTGAGTAGAATTATTTCTGATAACGGGCCACAGTTTAAGTCAAAAACATGGAAGGAGACGTTGCGTCGATGTAAAATTGATCCCATTTTTATATCTTCACACCATCCGAACTCGAATGCTGCAGAACGGGTTATTAAGGAACTCGGAAACTTGTGCCGGTTGTACTGTAACAAACAGCACACGACATGGGACGTTTTCCTTAAAGACTTCCAGGAGGTGATCAATGAGGCACCCCATGGGATAACAAAATTGGCACCCATTACAGTACTGAAAAACCGGATTCCTAAGGACTTGATAACCGAAGTCGTAAACTTCCCACCAAGGGCGCGAACGCAGCACCGAGCCATAGTGGATTTGGCTCTCAATAGGATACGGGCTGCAG
Organism: Schistocerca nitens; assembly: GCF_023898315.1. Classification (NCBI taxonomy): domain Eukaryota; kingdom Metazoa; phylum Arthropoda; class Insecta; order Orthoptera; family Acrididae; genus Schistocerca; species Schistocerca nitens. Next base: position 340,038,935 of record NC_064619.1, read on the forward strand.
CAGAGGTCAGGAAGAGACGTGCCGACAGGGGAGCTCGTCTACGACACTTCCAAATTGGACAAAGGGTGCTCGTGAAGTCTTTCCGACTCTCTAACAAACAAAAAATGAAATGCCAAAAATTCTATTCTGTTTACAACGGCCCGTACCGTATAAGCAGAGCAGCTCACAACAATGCTTATGAATTGGAGACGCTGAAAGGAAAGAAGTCCATAGGACTCCACAACATCTCTCACATAAAGGAGTTCGTGGAATAGTAGTAGTGTAAGTGGTGTACATAGTAGAATGGGCAAATACATGAACCTTGCTATAGTAGTAGTGTAAGTGGTGTGCATAGTAGAATAGGCAAATATATGAACCTTTCTTCGGGGAACAATAATCGTTGCATTAATAGATTAAGATTGCTAAAGTATTAACACGCTGCGTTGCCTCGCATAAGAATTTACTGCTGCTATCCTTTTTTTGTTTATGTTCGCGACTTCCAATGTCGATGGAGTAGGAGACACTACCTTTTCATGAGCAATGTTTTTGTCCTTTCCTGTCTGGTGTCCATGTTAATGGATAATGATGAGTGACGAGACGTCGCACAAACGGGCGCACACAAGAACGTGCTTTTAGAAGCGTTCTGAGAAGTCGTGATACGCTCTATAGCGGCCACAACCAGTTCGTGAGACGTTCATACTAATGCTTGCAGGCACGCAACAGTGCACTGCAAGATTGTGGTATATTGCGTGATTTCGAGGATGAATATGGGCAGTATAGTTTTTACAGTGATGCGCCAGCATCGTTGTCTTGCAAGTCGGGGTGAACCTGTGAGCGTTTGACTCCAATGGTGCCCTAGACGGTAGAAATGCGAGCATAAAGCCTAACATGCCAATGTACTGGTTGGGGATTTAGCATGCTGCTTGCGACTGTCACAGATGAATAACCAGGGACTTATACTTGGATATTCGTGACATACTGTGTAGCTAGCGTGTGGTGGGCGACTGAATCCTCAACAGGAACCAGTCTTGGCTTGGTCATAGTACATTGCCTCTGGAAAGGTGCGCTTTCATTGCTAAAACTGCATCACATACAAAATTAAGTTCAACTATAAATTTATTGTCTTGTATAGCTATGGCTAACCCAATCTCTGGAGTTTCAGTGAGGCATTGTGAGAACTCGGAGGCCGTGTCGTACGGCGCGCACATCACTGTCGTCGTCAATAGCGGCGAGCAGCGAGACATCTCAGCGTAACAGGAATTATGTAAGAGTATTGTAACAAAAAACAAAAAAAAGGTACGATATACTAGGATAAGTTAAACCGTAGGATTTAACAATAACTAGATTAATATTATTGGGGTTTTCTACCACAAGTAGGAATGTTGGGCGCGCGCCTGTTGGGATGTTATTTTTCAGGTCATCAAATCACAGACCCGAGATGGAGGGACGACGGGCGAGCGAAAGTAGAATAGTTGCATGTTCTTTATAGCACAGTAAAACTTCGACCTGCATAACAACATAATTTAATCAAAAGACATAGAATTTAGGTCGTTGGCAAATGGTAGTTAATTCTTGAGCATGTCTACTGTCGATCTATATAATTAATAGTAATATTAGTGTGGGCCCGCACATTTAGTTGTTCATCCAGTATAGCGTCACACACCATGTACAGTAGTGAGATCGGTCTCTACACGAATATCAAGATAGATTATTTCCATGTCTAGATTAGATACACCAAGATTTTGTTATAATGAAAGCCGTGGATTGATAACTATAAAATTAAAATAAGAGTGTCTGAAATAACAGACCATCAATGTATCGTTATGTAAATTTATTGTAACATAGAAGGTCATGGGAAAAAGTTAGGCATAAGATATTTGTCATAACTGTGCAGATGACGGGAATCATGGCAATACAGAGCCCAGGCGGAGCAAAAACAAGAGGTCATCGACTACCTGCAAGAAGGGGAGCGTCAGCGCGCCACCTGACGAGAAGGGCGTGGGGGCATCTGGTCCTACAAGCTGTCAGTCACCGGGCCGTATACCTGAGGGATTAGGCGGCAGACAGCCCTCGCCGGGCCACAAGCGAAAGTGTGGCTGGCCGTTGACACTGACATGCGACCAGCACGCAACAGCCAGCTAGCTCTCCAGACTCAGCAGCCGTTTGGAGGGATTCCCTGCGGCAGACCACGTTGTCGTGAGTACACGAAGATCACATAAGGTGTCAGAACCTGCACCTCATGTGCCTCAGGACAGAAAGGGACGCTATATAATCACCTATTTGAGTGTTTACGACTCACTATCATTGGCCGATCTGCATACACAAATTAGTATCGTGCCACAAACTCTAACAAATGAACTGTCTCATTTTTAACTTCTCCTCTCACTTAGAGAGCAGTTGTAGCAATCGTCGCTCCTAGTTCGATCCTGTCTGGATCACCTCACACACTTGTGGAGTCACTCCACGTGCCCTCATCCCTCGTCAAACTGAGAAACGTAAAGTACTGTCCAGAGAGAGAAGAGACCTGGACTAGTGATGCATCCCAACTAGTAGACCTCAGAGACATTTAACCGACATGAGTAGAGCCTATGTCTTCCTACCGTACTGCCGTGATCATATGTATGGGTCTTGCTGCAATCTCAACAGTGTACTGCAGATGCTCCAGCACACCCTAATGCTTTTGGAACAATGTAGCAACAACACCCGACATTTAGCCCTATGTGATGTCAGTACTGTGGCCCCATCCCAAAAGCCCACCTCCGATGCTCAAGACAAGGAACCACATGCATCAATGCATATGACTCAACATACCAACCCCCTCAGAGAAAGTAACGAATTTGTGAAGTACTTCGAATATTTCCAGCAATGTGATTTAGTGCCTCATTCTCAGCACAGTCGTGAACATTGTGCAATGTGCAAGCACAACTTGACACCCCATGAACCTTGTTCTTTTTCTCAAATTTCTTTCTCTAGTGTTGTTTTTGTAATGTATGTTATACCTTGTATGTGTTTGTGTTTTACACTGTAATTCTTATGTAAGTGATAGAGTAGGGCGCACAAATTACAAATTACTGTATTGTTCTCCACACCATGTTTTTTGTTTGTATTTTGTATTATTGTTGTGTGTATGCAAACAGTGTGCCTGAAGTCCCCATAAACTGAAGCAGATACCACCACTGTCATTTTGAATGGACCATCAGTTCAGGGAACATTTCGTAAAGGTTATTCTTGCTGCAGGGAGACAGAAGGAATCGGAGGTTGTAATTAGATTCTGAAAGCTCACAAAGAGATTGTTAACTTAAATAGTATCATGTGTGAGTGAGTTCAGATTAGTTAAATGATTCAAATTGTTGTAACATCTTGGGCATTTAATTGCGGAGCACTCCAACTCTGATTGTAAAGAACAAATTGCTCCGTATTTGGCTCACATGCACGGGCCATATTTAGAGAGTGAATGTCTGTGTGAATCGGTGTTTGGAAGGGGCTCCCTGGGTATGGATGTGTGATGTGAGTGTTAGAGTTCCATATTAAGAAGGTGAAGTTGGCTACATCATAAATAATCCTCCCTCTATGAGCTGCATTTTTCAGTTGCAGTGATTTTTTTTATATAGTGCGGCATGTGGAGTCAGTTTTTAAGATTGTTCTTGGGCGATTGACTCACTACCTTGCTCCTAAGTGAGCCAACCGCTCACCAATTACAATCTAAAATGGCGTAGGGGCTATGAGAGGTGGCATGAGCCCCCTCTTATATTTCTATCTTACGATTTTCCTCTCTAATTGCATGCGGTTAAAAGTTGCTATTCCTTCACACGCGGACTTCCCACGCAGCGTCTCTCGTCACCCAGGTGGTCTGGTGACAGGCGGGCACTGCTGATCTTGAAAGGGTAAGCCGACGGGTGTGAGGGAGTCGAGTGAATGCTTTCCAGACGCCAACATTGTCAAAAGACACGCCCGCAGGGGCCTGAAGTAGCGGCTGATCTAGAGGTTCCGTTACTTCGCAGAAACTTAGCGAAAACACTTTCTGGCGGGCTACCAGCGAGGCGTGGGAATGACTTGTGTACCCAGGTAGTTTTGGCGGGCAAATTCCCGCGCTTTCTGCAAAACCGTAACTGTGATTGGCTTGCTCAGGGCATAGCTCCGTGACGTAGCAAAATCGGCGTAGAAATTGGCGCCAAGAATCTCCATTGGTGGAATGGTAGTGCTCCGGCAATAGAGTGGAATTTTCCACCGGTTTTCGAGTTGCTGATTGGAACGGTTAACCATGGCCACTGTCGTGGGGGCGGGAATGTTCTGTGTTTGGTTTGTACAGGTGCTCTTGTGGTGAGTTGGCTCTCGCCTTTCGGTCGGAGTAGGTTACAAGACTGAGCTCTCGCTGCTCTGGACAGCCTGCCTTCCGTTGGCTGTCTAATATACTTTTATTTGATTGTAACTGTTTAATGAAGTTGCTGAAGTTTCGACTTCAATGTAACATTCCGAGTACAGTTGGCAATTGAGCGTTCTGCGTACAAGCGGCCCATGTTGTCTGTCTTGAGCAGTTTTGGCTAAAGTTGACTGTATCGGAGTTACAGTGTGACTTTGCTTGTTAAAATCAATCACTGTACCGTCAGTGATTGTGTGGCGAGCCTTCTTCGTCTCCCTCAGAGGCGCATGTGTATTGCTAGGAAGTCTTTAGTCTGGAACAACCAGACCAGCATAATTAGTTTCGGGCTATACTCGCGACATTATCATCACCACGACGGGACGTCGAAGCAACCAGCCATCGCCTCCGGTACGCCAGATCGTGTTCTTGGAGTTAAGAAGACAGTTTGGTAATGTATGTCTGCAGCACCGGCAGATAGGGATTTTCCTAGGTGATAATCAGAGCTAAGCAGAGCGCGCCTGTTCGTCTTTTTCTAACTTTGTTCTGTGTTGGGTGTTCATTGTCTGAATTCTCACTACTGTTGCAGCAATTAATGTTGGGTTGGCTGTGTGTCTCTCTTAAGACATGAGTTGCAAGGAATTGGCTCCACATACCACTTCGTCATAAATGTCACAATCTAGTTTAGGGACAACTTCACCTTCACAGCATTTATTTGAGTATCCAACTTGAGTCAATGTGATGTATTGTAAATGTTTCACGTGTTTTTGTTTATTATTTTGAGTTATAATAAATGATATTGTTATTTTGGACAGAACTTTCATTCTGTTAATCGGTAGAGCAACTCTATCATTTCTCACTACGTTAATGAAACTTTCCTTTATTTAACTTATTTATCAAATGAAATTATTGCAGGTGCCAAACTCTTTTCTACTCCACTTGCAGGGTTGATTACAGTCAGTTCGCGTTTCTTTTTAATCCATGTGCAACAGCAAAAGTCGGAGTTAGAATAGGGGGGGGCTTAGAGCATCATTTACATCTGTAGATTCTAGAAGAATTTAGTGTTAAATACACTGCTAGCCCCGGCACCTCGCAAGCTCGTACAAAATAGATACGTGTTTCAAAGTATTACTGACCTTCAAAGTAGTCACCAACATTGTTTATAACCCGCTGCCAGCGATGTGGAAGTCGTAGGATACTATCAGCAGTGACAGTTGTGTTGACAGTTGAAGCGGCGCGGTCTATTGCCCGACAAATTTGTAGCAGTACTGTGTTGTTGATTTTTACTTTTAATTGGTTGTATAACTATATTTATGGCTGGATTGGGGGCTAATTTTGAATTTGATTTGAAGAAGATTATTGCTCTTTCTACTTTAAGACAACTTGGTTTAATAATAAGAATTTAAGTGAATGCCGTGAAGTGTTTCCTTCAGTTTAGAAATCTAGTTTAACTCACGAGGGCTTAAGTCAGGGGCGTGCAGTAGGTGGTACAGCACTTAGCAGTCCCATCAGTCAAACAAATCAGAAACAGCTTGCATTGTTCGTGCTTGAGCATTGTCCTGCAAAATGATGGTCAGGTCCTGCAGAAAGTCTCACCGCTTCTGCCTCTATACTGTACGTTTTTGGAACACAACCTACGACCAGCCTAGAGACAGAAGTGATGACACTTTCACTGACATAAATACAGAGAAGTATTCCCTTGCAAGCTTGAAAAGAATCTCATAGAGACGCCAATACTCCCGATACTTGACTATGGCGATGCTTTTCTCCAGGGTCTTTCGTACGAAAGCTCACGCTGGCTAGAACTGGTCATGAATGCTTCTGTACGACACATTTGTGACCTACGCTATTTCACCCATATCAGTCCTCCCTACGAACAACTATCATGGCGATGTGTCCAGAAGCGCAGAAATTATCAAGCGTAGGAACTATCATATCATATTCTATGTTTGCTCTATCATGTTCTCGATCACTACACTTTCTTTTATTTACCTTCAAATATTACACTACTATTTGAACAGCACAGCAGAAATACTCGTTCTCAACAAAGTAAACTCCTCTCTGTCCCATCATACAACACTGTCATGTTCTCTAAGTCATCTTCTGTATCAAGGGCTCAACTTTATATCCATCTTCCTCAAAATAGCATAGAAATTAAATGGCTTCCAAACTTCAAAAGCCAGTTAATGACTCACCTTCTATCACAATAGCCATCTCTCCCATATACTGCTCTGCAGCTTACTCTCGTCCTGAAGACGGATTCAAATGTACTAAACTAATCTATATCATTCTTAATGCCTTTACTATTATTAACATTATTATTGTTAGTGTCAATTATTGTTAGTATTATCAGCATCAATTATTATTACTAGTGTCAATTATTACCATTACCAGTGTCTATTATTATTATTATTATTACTATTCCTGTGAACCTTTTGTAATATTTTTGATGTGTGTTGTTGAAGGTCAGAATGAGAGAGGGCTTTAAGGCTTAATCTGGTCATGGTAAATAAGCAGCAGATAAAAAAACATTCAGCGTACGTTGTTGAACAACATGCTGTGCAGCAGACGACCTGTACATGTTTTCATGTTGACCCAACGACATCTTCAGCTATGATTACAAATGGGTATGGGATTATCGAGACTGGACTGTGGATCAACGAAGACCTGTCACTTGTTCGACTGAATCGCGTTTCTCTTTACACGCGTCGATGGTCGTGTCCGGATATACTATCAACCAAGGCAACAGCTGCCCTATACATGCACTGTGTCAAAGACGCAGGCCTATTGGGTCAGTATTATGCTATAAGGTACATTCACTTGATCTTTCACAATGACAGCTGTTGACTGTGTGAATATTATGTGGAGCAGCTGCATCCCTTCAGCCGGCCGCGGTGGTCTGGCGGTTCTAGGCGCGCAGTCCGGAACCGCGCGACTGCTACGGTCGCAGGTTCGAATCCTGCCTCGGGCATGGATGTGTGTGATGTCCTTAGGTTAGTTAGGTTTAACTAGTTCTAAGTTCTAGGGGACTGATGACCTAAGATGTTAAGTCCCAGAGTGCTCAGTGCCATTTGAACCATTTGAACTGCATCCCTTCATACTTTGTGTCGTCCAAGAGGATAACGGCCCGTGTCACAATATTAGAAGTTTGCTACTGTGATTTGAGGAATCTGGACACCAAATTCGCCTGATCAGAACCCGATGGAACATATCTGGGATGCTATTGGGCGCCAGCCGTAATTTACTGGAATCGCTAGCCCTGTGTGTGGACATCGGGTGCCGCATATCTCCAGAAAGCCATCAAGGACTTGTCGAATTCATGCCACGCGTAATCAGTGCCGTATTGTTTTCCAGAGATGGACCAATAAACTACTAAGCAGGAAGTTTGTCATAATGTTTAGGCTCATCGGTGTAAATCAGTATCTTACCAAGAGTAATGAACATTTATTGTCTGACTATTATCAAAAGTATGTATAGAAAAAGGTAAATACGTCAGTAATAGGTTAATAATATAAGAGGTAATGCAGGCCGATGATACTAATGGCATACTGATTTTGAAAATACACAAACATCAAAAAAAGTGTGCAGAAAATTAGAATAGAGATCAACATAAACATCATTTCTACCCTTTTCATTACTCATGAAAACCACAAATCGCATGTTGTACCACCATACAGCGAGACCTTCAGAGGTGGTGGTCCAGATTGCTGTACACACCGGTACCTGTAATGGCCAGTAACACATCCTCCTGCATTGATGCATGCCTTTATTCGTCGTGGCATACTATCCACAAGTTCATCATGGCGCTTGTGCTCCAGATTTGTCCCACTCCTCAAAGGCGCTTCGGCGTAGATCCCTCAGAGTGGTCGGTGGGCCACGTCGCCCGTAAACAGCCCTTTTCAGTCTATCCCAGCCATGTTCGATTACTGCATGTCTGGAGAACATACTTAACACTCTAGTCGAGCGGTGTCGTTATCCTGAAGGAAGTTCAAATGGTTCAAATGGCTCTGAGCACTATGGGACTTAACTTCTGAGGTCATCAGACCCTAGAACATAGAACTACTTAAACCTAACTAACCTAAGGGCATCAAACACATCCATGCCCGAGGCAGGATTCGAAACTAGCGGTCGCGCGGTTCCAGACTGTAGCGCCTAGAACCGCTCGGCCACTCCGGCCGGCCCAGAAGGAAATCATTCACAAGATGTGCACGATGGGGGCACGAATTGTCGTCCAAGAAGACGAATGCCTAACTAATATGATGCCGATATGGTTGCACTATCGGTCGGAGGATGGCATTCGCGTATCGTACAGCCGTTACAGCGCCTTTCATGACCACCAGCGGAGTACGTCGGTCCCACATAATGCCACCCCAGAACAGCAGGCAACCTCCACCTTGCTGCACTCTTTGGACAGTGTGTCTAGGGCGTTCAGCCTGGCCGGGTTACCCTAAACACATCTCCGACGATTGTCTGGCGGAAGGCATGTGCGCCCCTTGTCGGTGAAGAGAACGTGATGCCAATCCTGAGCGGTCCAGTCGGCATGTTGTCGGGCCCGTCTGTATCGCGCTGCATGGTGTCGTGGTTGCAAAGCTGGACCTCGGGAGTGAAGTTGCACATCATACAGCCTATTGCGTACAGTTTGAGTCGTAACACGAGGTCCTGTGGTTGCACGAAAAGCATTATTCGACATGGTGGCGTCTCTGTAAGGGTTCCTCCGAGTCATAATCCGTAGGTAGCGGTCATCCACTGCAATAGTAGCCCTTGGGTGGGGTGAGCGAGGCACGTCATCGACAGTTCCTGTCTCTGTATCTCCTCCATGCCCGAACAACATCACTTTGGTTCACTCCGATACGTCTGGACACTTCCCTTGTTGAGAGGCCTTCCTGGCACAAAGTAAAAATGCGGACGCGATCGAACCGCGGTACTGACCGTCTAGGCATGGTTGAACTATAGACAACACGAGCCGTGCACCTCTTTCCTGATGGAATGACTGGAACTGATCGGCTGTCGGACCCGCCGGCCGATGTGACCGAGTGGTTCTAGGAGCTTCAGTCCGGAACCGCGCTGCTTCTACGGTCGCAGGTTCGAATCCTGCCTCGGGTATGGATGTGTGCGATGTCCTTAGGTTAGTTAGGTTTAGGTAGTTCTAAGTGTAGGGGACTGATGACCTCAGATGTTAAGTACCATATTGCCTAGTGCCACTTTCTGTCAGACCCCCTCCGTCTAATAGGCATGGTTTTTTACGTCTTTGGGCAGGTTTAGTGACGTCTCTGAACAGCCAAAGGGACTGTGCCTGTGATACAATATCCACAATCAACATCTGTCTTGAGGAGTTCTGGGAACCGCGATGATGCAAAACTTTTTTTGACGTGTGCATAAGGGGAGATCAAAAAGTTTCAGAGGCATATATTCGAGAGAAGGTATGACTATCAGGCATAATCACCGTGAGCGTTGAGGCAATTATCCCACGAACTCATCAGGTTCAAGACGTCCATTTGGCAAAACACTGTAACCTGCTGCATGAGGAAGTCCGTAACTGCCTGCAGCACACCCTTATCCGACAGGAATCATCGACCCTACAAGGCCTTTTTTAAGAGTTGGAAGGCGTGATAACCACGTGGGAAGGGATCAGAACTGTAAGGTTGGGTGCTCGAGTGTCAGCCACCTGAGTTGGCGTCACTTCTGCGATATAGTGGCGAGCGTTGTCATGAAGCAGCAGCACACAACTTGGCGCACCATTCCATACCTCTGGTTTTTCAACAGACATTCTGACCCACTTACATTCTTCATTGTCCGATGGGTGTCTGCCGGTGTTTGTCCTTCGGCAGCCAAGAAAAGAATGTCCTGTTTGTACACGTTTGATAATAGGGTCACCATACATCTACATGTGCATGTTACTCTGCAGTTCACAATTAAGTGCTTGGCAGAGGGTGCACGAACCACCTTATAGCTATTTCTCGACCGTTTCAACTGCGAACAGCGCGTGGGAAAAACAAACACTTAAATCTTTCTGTGCGAGCTGTGATTTCTCTTATTTTATTATGATGACTATTTCTCCCTATGCAGGTGGGGACCAACAAAATATTTTCATGAGAAAATCCTGCCGCAACGAAAAACGCCTTTCTTTTAATGACTACCACCCCAATTCACGTATGACATCCGTGGCACGCTTTTTCCTATTTCGCCATAATACGAAACGAGCTGCCCTTCTTCGGACTTTTTCGACGTCCTCCGTCAATCATAACTGATGCGGATCCCACACCGCACAGCAATATTCCAGAAGAGGGCAGATAAAATCATCGTAAACAACCTCTTCAGTAGAACTGTGGCATTTTCTAAGTGTTTTCTCAATAAATCACAGTCTTTGGTTTGCGTTCCTCAGAACATTATCTATGTGATTGTTCCAATTTAAATCATTCGTAACGGCAATCCCCAAGTATTTGGTTGAGCTGACTGTGTGATTTATCTTGTAACCGAAACTTAGCGGATTCCTTTTAGAAGTCTTGTGGATGACTCCACAGTTTTCATTAATTAGAGTCAGTTGCCATTTTTAGCGCCATACAGATGCCTTGTCTAAATAATTTTGCGATTGATTTTGATGATCTGATGACTTTACAATGAGGTAAATGACAGTATCATCTCCACACAATCTAACTGGGCTGCTCAGATTGTCTCCTGAAACGATTATGTTGATCAGGAACAGCAAAGGACCTGTAACACTTCCTTGGGGAACGCCGGGTATTACTTATGTTTTACTAGATGACCATAGTTCACTTTTCAGTGTTTACCACATGCACATGGGAAAGACGCGAATGCCACACGTCGTCGCTTATATACCCGCATCGAAGGCGCGCTACGCAGCAGATACGCTGCAGCAACGCCCACAAACAAAAACTTTTTGATCGCCCCTTGTAGTTCTGAGGAGAGACAGTGTAATGTGTCGGATAAGCACCATTCTCGTAAAACTGATACAAGATTGAAGACACCTGAAAAGCATTTTGATACGATACACGAGGAAGAGAAATATTGCTAGTGAGTGACACTCCATGCAACAGTGACCAGCCTGGGAATCCTAACTTAGTCCCGTTACGTGGCCGTGGCCGCTAAAAGGCCGCGAGGCAGCGGCACTCGCCTGTTCCGGTTAATGGTAGTCGAACGAAACTCTGTGATTTCGCAGCATTCAGATCCTGATTCTTTGAACTGTGTGTCTGATCCCCACGTTAAATTCTAAGCCAATTCGCAGTGCCTTATGGCAAACACTAGACACTAGTGTCGGTAGTTCGTTTGTTGGATGGGGACAATTAAGTTCGATATCCTCTTCCGTGATTTCCGACAGGAACACGTTTATGCCCCGTCAGCTGATTCTGTCTCTCCCGTTCTTTCACTCCCGCCGTCCATGGCGAGGTCCATCTTTGCAACCCTGACTACCAATCCGATCTATGGAGACCACACATCAACAGTACTTTCCATTTCCGCAATATTGTTTTATAAATAATGTTATCCTGAAGGAAGTCATTCACAAGATGTGCACGATGGGGACGCGAATTGATCTCCATGAAGACGAATGCCTCGCCAATTTGCTGCCGGTATGGTTGCACTATCTGTCGGAGGATGGCATTCACGTATCGTACAGCCGTTACGGCGCCTTCCATGACCACAAGCGGCGTACGTCGGCCCCACATAATGCCACCCCAAAACAGCAGGGAACCTCCACCTTGTTGCACTCGCTGGACAGTGTGTCTAAGGCGTTCAGCCTGACCAGGTTGCGTCCAAACACATCTCCGACGATTGTCTGGTTGAAAGCATATGCGACACTTATCGGAGAAGAGAACGTGATGCCAAACCTGAGCGGTCCATTCGGCATGTTGTTGGGCCCATATGTACCACGCCTCATGGTGTCGTGGTTGCAAAGATGGAGCTCGCCATGGACGTCGGGAGTGAAGTTGTGACTCATGCACCCTATTGCGCGCAGTTTGAGTCGTAACACGACGTCTTGTGGCTGCTCCAAAATCATTATTCAACATGGTGGCGTTGCTGTCAGGGTTCCTCCGAACCATAATCCGTAGGTAGCACTCATCCACTGCAGTAGTAGCCCTTGGACGGCCTGAGCGAGGCAGGTCATCAACAGTTCCTGTCTCTCTGTATCTCCTCCGTGTCCGAACAACATCGTTTTGGTTCAGTCTGCGACGCCTGGACACTTCCCCTGTTGAGAACTCTTGCTGGCACAAATTAACAATGTGGACGCGATCGAACCGCGATATTGACCTTCTAGGTATGGTTGAACTACAGACAACCGGAACCGTGTGCCTCCTTCCTGGTGGAATGACTGGAACTGATCGGCTGTCGGACCCCCTCCGTCTAATAGGCGCTGCTCATGGCCAGGTGAACCGTCAGAACACGCAGTATTAGTCTGCTGACAATCGCTATTGGCTTCGTCAGGTGGAACATCAGCGTCCATGGCGTGTACACATGTAGTGTGGGATAGTGAAACATCAGCTCATAGACTGTTTTTCATAGACGGAACAGTATGGCAGCCTCCAAAGAGACCATCTTAGATGAATGCAAGAAGATGTACGTCTGCAGACTAGGAGTAACATGTAGTAGCAACATGATGGCTGCTCACGAACATCTACAGCAAGTCTTCACGAACTGTTCCCAAATCGTTGGACTGGACGGAGCGAACCAGTATCTTTGTTCTGCCTGTTCCCCAGATTTGACGCCTGTAGACTTTTTGGTGTGGGGAAAGCTGAAAGACACTGTCTAGAAGGACGTACTAACTACACCCGCTGATATGCAACGACGTAATGTTGCAGCTTGTCTGGACAACTCCGGCGAAATCCTAGTACGTGTGCAGCAGTTGTTCCACACCAGACTGGAAGTGTGCATTGTCGCTGCCGGTGGTCATTTTGAAAACAACATGTGACAGGCCAGTATCCACATAACTAGTGTTTGCGCTTGTGTTGTTCTTTATTGTGCGCTGCCACACGTGTTGTACAAGTGTCGATGTGGGAACTTAACGAAATACGATATCTCGTAAACGACTCGCACTAGAATGCTGAAACAAACACAATTGGCACCCTCACTTACCAATATTTTAGTTTGTTCATGTGAATATGCATAGTTCAAATGGCTCTAAGCAGTATGGGGCTTAACATCTGAGGTCATTAGTCCCCTAGCCTTAGAACTATTTAAAGCTAAGTAACCTAAGGACATCAACTCACATCCATACCCGAGGCAGGATTCGAACCTGCGACCGTAGCAGCAGCGAGCGTGGTTCCGGACTGAAGAGCCTGGAACCGCTCGGCCACAGTGGCCGGCAATATGCATAGTTCCATTAAAAAGTGTATATTCCCACAAAATACACTTTCTAACTATTATTACAATCTGTTGACTGGCTAAAAGTAAGAGCTCCTGACTACCAATCCGTTCTGTGAAAACCGAACATCAATAGCACTTTCAATTTCCGCAATATTTGCTGCTCAAGTTCTAGGTGATTCGCCCTGACCAGAAAGACCTAAACCGCACAATGGATATATGAATGAAGAAAGTAGGAAATCGATTGTAAAAGGCTACTACGACAAGGCAATTAATTTCACACTGTGCGCTGAAAATAGGAAGTATATCAAGGATCGTTGAGTTGACCGGAGTCTTTGTGACTCGTTTTGTCTTTGCTCTCAACTTTTTTGTGTGTGATGTGTCACATGTGTAAGACTATCGTGTGGATGCCACATGTACTACTCACAGATAGTACAACTCACAGACGTAATAACGTAGAACGAAGATCCTTCATGGATAACGGGAAAATTGTTTCAAGAGACAAAAGCACAAGTTTCAGCGTTTCGAAAGAGAAGTTTAGAGACCAAGGCAGCCAACATCAGCTCCGGCATAGGCGTGAGCGTTGCATGCAAGCATGTAATCTGGACTAACTGGTGGTTGTCTCCATTCCAGAGATCACAACAAGAGATAAGAGACAAACTCAAAGTGCTTCGTCATACTGTCTGGTGGGAAATGAGTTGTTGGTTGCCCACCATGGAGAAGAAGCATTCACTACGACGGAGCATTTTTTAGGGGTACAGAAACGAGCTCCAGTGAAAAAGCGTACAGAAGGAAATCTGACGGGAGCCTTGAGGGCCGGCCGGCGTGGCCGAGCGGTTCTAGGCGCTACAGTCGGGAACCGCGCGACCACTACGGTCGCAGGTTCGAATCCTGCCTCGGGCATGGATGTGTGTGATGTCCTTAGGTTAGTTAGGTTTAAGTATTTCTAAGTTCTAGGGGACTGATGACCTCAGAAGTTCTGTCCCATAGTGCTCAGAGCCATTTGAACCATTTTGAGCCTTGAGGGACAACGGCAAACTGACAACTGGCCTGCGTTGTTTACTTACGACTGCTATGGTAGAATGTGGCAATCACAAATTGCAAAGTCAACCATTTAACAATTCTTTTGTGCGAAGATATTGTCGTTCTCGTGCGGTCTATAAAATAAATAAAAATAAAATGGAATAAAATATTAATGATTAATTATTCTGTATGTATGATGATTGGTTGTAATTGGTATTTGCTTATCTGGAACGTGGACGTTTAATTATTCGGTATCAGACGCTTGACAATGGCTATTTGGAAAAGGCAATGTAACTCGTAGTTGACCGTGAAAGAAAACTGAAATAATCGGACTTCGTAATTAAATCGTTTCCAAAGACTGCTGCGGTAGGTACGGACTCATGATCTAATCTCAATATTACAATGATTTGCCAGCCATGCCAATACGTCGTACAGAGGTGATTGTCTACTAAACATAAAAAAGTTACACAGTTAGTTAAATCAGATATATTCAATGAAATAGCCTACAGTTCATAATCCTACTTACTTTTATAAATATAAATTCATTACAGAATCGAGTGCCTAGTGTGGTTGCAACTCGCAGTATTCTTCTATAACATGAAAATATGGCGGTGTGCCAGACAATAAAATAAAATACGTGCTTCTCGCACCACTTCTACCTGAGCTCCTTCTTCTCTTAATCAAACATAAGAGTAACGTAATTATTCTTTTGTCTTTATCAGCGACACAGCGCTGCAGTTGTGTGCCATAGGCTTTATTTATTAGTCACTGATTATTTATTTAATTAATATTTCGCGTTTCCGCGGAAACTCACGCTCGGCATGCAAATGTGCCTTTATATTGCCCCCTGAATTGCGAGGCGAAAGGACACACCTGCAGGCGAGCAATTCACCTAAAGGCACAAGAAAATCTAAGTTATCTACAACTATTCACATGACTTACATTACATACATTATACACATTATATACAAAATTTGAATGACGCGGGTGCGTCGTAAAAGTTCTTATGTTGGCAGATAGAGTGCGCGCATGCGCAGAAGCGTCTGTGTGACTCCGGCAGTGCCGTTATATCATACAGTTAGATCACGCGGCACAGTAATGCAGTTCATATTGTTCGTGTGCGCGCGTATCTTAGTCGTTGCACAAAGAAAATATTCAACCAAGATTACATATGAAGACTACATTCTATAACAGGTAACTTAGTTTTAAATTTACAATATTTGTTATATCACAATACAACTCAGATTGTTGAATGTTCTTAGTTACATAGTATTGTTTTGAAATACTTCAAAGAAAAATGTCCATATGTTTCAGGTGCGTCGACCTATTCACATCGTGTCGTTATTACAGTTCATATTCATCTGCTGCACAATAATTTTTTTTTTCACAGGTTAGTATCATCGTTGTATAACAACGTGATTAAAACATAAGCGTGTCCATTTCCATTTCCATTATAGTCGTTGTGATGCTGTTCGTTGTGACAAAAAACATTGTTTATTACAGATTTGACGTGACCCGTTAGTAATTGGTCCACGTGCAGTTCGTTTTTTACATTCCGTGGAAGCTTGGTTGCAGAACCTCGGACGGCACATAGCTGGCGTGGATCCTTGGACAGTCCAGGTAAGAGTGTCCGTCACATTTCGAGAACATTTCATTCCCTGAAGTTCCAACCAAAATTCTTCCACCCGTCGTGTTGTTTTCTGGACAGGCACTTTGTGTCCGTTTAATCCAGTTAACATCTTGAAGTTAGGTACTGTAGTATTGTCACTAGACGATGCACGAATTATGCACTTCACATTTTCAGTTTTTTGCTGAATATAGCTCACCTAAATGTTCGTAGTTATTAATCAAAGAAATGGTTCATCGCGTTTACATAGGTACGATGCATAATGAATGTCATTAACAGTTTCTTTCACATAGGTTTCTGCGTAGTTGCAGAGTTAGTAATGTTCATTAATGTCCGTGAACAATGGTTCACTATGCAATGTCCTTTTGGCACTCGTTTTGTTCAAATTTCTTTTACATAGTAACAGTTACATTATACATCATTGAAAGAGAAGAAAAAAATATATAAGTAATCATACATACACACGTCACATATTTTCTTAGCATAAACATAATACAGTTGCACATAAACATGTTTACATCATTATTACATAGCTATGGGTTATTACATTGTGTCACATTTGATTACATGAATTGCAGATAATTACGTCCTCTTTAAGGGTTTTGCTGGGATTTTATCGATGTTTATTTTGTGATGTCATCTGAAATTAAGATAGGTTAGACACAACATTCATTACATCAGTAGGCAAGACCAGGCATTTTCACTACTCAATAAATATTCAAAATAGTAAGAGAGAAAATGTTTGATTCCTCGCGTTTTGTGCGTGTGTGTATAGTGTCTGTGTGGCCTTGACTACTGATAGATGCTTTTCGTGTTGAGAGATGTGCGTCTAATCTATTTCTCAAAGTAAAAGTTCGCTTCACAGATGACGTCTGTCGGTTCGTCAGGTGTCACACCAAGTCAGTGATACCTACAGTCACAAATGTTCCGTGAAAAAATTAATATATCATTCACTGCTACGTAAACATAAATTTTATTTTAATATTCCGTCTTCCAGGTGGTGGCGCGCGCTGAAAGAAGAGTTCTTCTGCCTTCAACTGCGTCACTGGAACCGCTGAAATGAAAATTTCTATACTACTTACTATCTGTGTTGTAGCAACAGAGTTTTTTGGAGTTGCTTAGCAATATTTTGATGGATGTGACTTTGACATTATTCCGCATGAAATGCTCTAAGATCTCGGTGTGCGTATAGCCCAATAATTTTGTTAGTTCTACGATGTTGTAACAAATACGCACCAGGATGCGGTATGTTAACAATTATATAAGGTCCTTCATATAGCAGACGCCACTTAGCGTTGCGTCGTTTGAGTGCTACAGATTTATGATGAGTACGAAGTAGTACAAGCATTCCTACCTCGAATTTTTGTTTTCTTTTTATTATGTTTCTGTGATGTTTGTTTCGTATCTGTGCGTGATGTGTCAGCGTAGTCAAAACTTCTTTTATTTTCTGTTCAGGTGTGATTTCCTCGTCTGACAACTTAGGTAATGGTTCTATCCACTGATCGTTCTGTTTGCGATTGAACATGATCTCGTTAGGTGTGTAATTTGTATCGTAAATATTTAAGTTATTGTGTACGTCTTCGAAAAGACTTAGGTAGGACACCCAATTAGTATGTTTTGATGAAATATAGGTCCTCATGAATCGGTTTAATTCTCGGAAAAGTCTCTCAGTCGCGTTACATTGTGGACTAAACTTTGAAATAGATATACTTTTAATGTTATTGTCCTTCAAGAAATTTCTCCATTTGTACTCAGAGTAGTATGCTGCATTATCTGACAGAATTGCTTTAGGTTTTCCCACGTGCGTCAGGTAATCACTTGAGAATCTTCGTATTATAGCACTTGCAGTGGCGGATTTTAAAGCATAAAGTTTTACATGTTTAGAAAATATATCGTAAAAAGCCAAGATATATTTGACGCCTCCAGAGCTTGCTGGATGCGGTCCACTGATGTCAGTACACAGAATTTCCAGGGGTTTACTGGGTAAAATAGAATGTAAATCTGTCTTTGTGGATAAATTCTGAGGTTTTGATTTTTGACATATGACACATGTTTTCAGTTCCCTGTAAATTTTCCTTCTCATATTGCTAAAATAACAGTATGTGCTGAGCTTTGCTAAACACTTCTTCGTCCCATAATGACCCCAAACTAAGTGTGTGTGCCAAATTAGATTACGTTCAGACTCTTTGGGAATGCATACACACCAGTTAGTAGCATTTGGATGTCGGTGATAAAATAACACATCATTGTGTAACTTGTAATACTTAGTCAAAGGATGATTGTGTTTTTCTACCAGTAATGTTATTATCTTATACCAGTGAGGATCAGATTTTTGTAATTTAGCCATGTTTCTGCACATATCAATATAATATTGGTGATACTGCTTGTCTTGCATTAAGAGAATCCTGTAGTCATTTATATTTTCTAAGTCACTGTTGGTTTCATTCATACCTTGTGGAAGTCTAGACAAAGCGTCACAAGTCATACAAAAATCTAAATTGAAATCTGGATGGCTCAATAAGTTTGCATTCACTAAAGCATGTTTAATTGTATTAAAGTCATTCTGGCACTGTTCCGACCAGATCCAAACTTGATTCTTTCTGAGTAGATTTAGCAGATGTTTACTGTTCAAAAGTGGTTGTGGCAAAAAACGTCTGAAAAATGAACATAGCCCAAGGAATGATTTTAACTGCTTTTTAGTTCGAGGACTAGGAAAGTTTCTGATAGCATCTAATTTACTGGGATCAGGACGTATGCCCTGTGAATTAATGATATGTCCTAAATATTTTATCTCACTGCAACCAAACTTTGATTTTCTAAGATTGGCTGTGACTCCAGCTTGTGCAAATTTTTCTAAAATTCTTTGAAGTGTGTCAACGTGTTCATTCCAAGACTGTGTAGCTATCAGTATATCATCAACATAGTGTGTGACTGTCTCAACTAAATCATCGCCAAGCACGGTATCCAGGGCTGTAATGAATACCCCAGAACTGACATTCAGTCCGAAAGGTAGAACACAAAACTGATAGGTTCGCCCCCCGAACATAAATGCAGTATATTTCCGAGAATCAGGAGTGATACTCACCTGCCAAAATGAATTAGCGAGATCTATTGTGGAAAAATACTTTGCACCTAGAAATTTATGTAATTGCTCTTCTAAATTTTCGGGTTTTGTGTGAACTGGTAAAATTATTTCATTAATTGCTCGTGCGTCTAACACTAACCTAATGCTTCCATTTGATTTTTTGACAACAAGTAGAGGACTACAGTAAGGTGAGGTGGATGGTTCAATGACCTTCCAGTCTAACATTTGTTTTAATTCTTGCCACACAGCAGGTCGTTGAGATAACGGTACGTTATATGTCTTGTGGTAGAAGATCTTGTGAGGCTTAACTTCAATCTTGTACGCATACGTGTTGATAACACCTATTCGTTTGGCAAAAACTTGTAAATATTTGGATAACACTTCCTGTAGTTTTATACGTTCATGTGCACTGAGAGCTGTAGCTTCATTTATCTTATGATCAAGCAATGTTTTCAAGTCCATTAGCTCTGTGTCAAATGAGTGTGTGTGCGTGTCTTGAATGTCATTGTCAAGTACTAACTGAACCTTGTACCCTGTACAGTGTTTGTCATGCTTTAGAGTTCTCCTGTCCAAATCAATAATAATTACACTGCCTCTATCATTTAAAATACATTTACCTTTGGAGAAGTCTATAATGCAGTCCTTCTCGCTCATAATATCTATTCCTAATATGCAATTTGTCACAAGGTTTTGTACAACCAGGAATGGCCATTGTACGGTTCCATTACCTATTTTAATGTTTACAAAAACTTGCTTCGTAACCCTACATGACTTATTACCTAGTGCAGTAGTTATTTTACAGTTTTGGGCAGGAAACTCAGGCACAGGTTCCAATTCACACATCTTTTTATAGAAATTAAAAGACAAAACGCTCACAGCTGCACCTGTATCTAGAATAATAGTAGTTGGAATCCCACCTACTACACCAGTGGTAGATGCTAAAACAATTTCATTTGTGTTTGAACGACATTGTGTACTGTCTTGTAAAAGTTCATCTGATATATTGTTATTGTGGTTGTATCTTATAAATAAAACAGGTAATTTTTGTTTAGAATTATTCGGCATATCATTATTCTGATGTTCAACTGTGGTGCCAAATAACTGATTAACATTGAAGTCGCCCCCCAAGAATTCCTCAGCCACGACCTGGGGCATAGAAGTGACTGTTTCTAGTTTGTTGGATTAGCATTTGTACTAGGTACTGACACAGATTGAGGTTGTGTGTCAGGTGTCATTTCTATTATATTCACATTCGGATATTGCCTATTGTGATCTCCAAACTTTTGCGGTTGTTGTTGCTGTTGCGTATTATAACTTACCTGTCGGTCATAAGGTATGCTCCAATTTTGTCCTGGTGGCTGCTGTGGTAAAGCAGTGTTTGAATGAAAGTACTGATCGTTACGAGTCCAGCCTTGACGCTGTCTTGGCTCGTAGTTATTATTATTTCTGTTTCTGTTTGTGTTTTTGTTGTTGCCTATGTATCCGTTGTTACCGTTGTAGTTATTACCGCGGTGCCTTTTGTATGGATTGCCGCATGAAGTGTTATTACTGTTGTAACTATTGTTTGTATTGGAATACGCGTGTTGATTTTGATTTCCGTATTGAGACGGCATGTGAGTTTGCTGTTTTTGTTGTACCGCGTATCCAACTGTGGGCGCGCCAGAATTGAGTTGGCAAGCCTGCATGTTTTGCATTCCACTAGTGTAAACATTGTGGCTGCTGTTTTGCCGCGCGAAACGCTGATCTTCAAGTAACATGTCAACCGAATCTAAAGCTGTTAAAAAATAATCTGAATCGTCATCCGGGATATGTAGGAGTTTTTCTTTAACGTTGAAAGGCAATTTGGCCTTCAACGCACGGAGTATATCGCGTGTTGCGACTGGTTCGTCTAAAAAGTGTCCCATGTTCAAGTATTTTTCAAAATATCTGCGTAAGTTGCCATTTTTACTGTTAAAAGTTTCAGGTTCTAGAATTTGTCTTCTGAGTCGCTCCTGGACGGATTGCGACCAGAATTTGTTCAGAAAAGCACGCTCAAACTCACTGTACGTGGTACATACGTCAGCTTGACTGTATGCCCAGACAGCTGCATCGCCTTGGATGTAACCGACAATATATGAAATCTTTTTCCGGTCACTCCAAGTGCGTGGAAATGCGTTACTAAAAGATTTAAGAAAAATCACCGGATGAATGGTTCGTTTTTCTGGGATAAAAATCTGAAATTGCCTGTGTTTCATTAAGCTTTCTTCTTCCTTTGCATTGTGATATGGATTTGTTCCACTGTAATTACTGCAATGTTCAGCTGGCGAGTAATTACAATAATGTTGCTGTGGTTTACCATGATAATAGCTTGTGTTTGTGTTTGTACATCGTGGTATGTGTTGTAGTCGTGGTGTGTTTTGTTCTTGTGTGTTTGTCGTGTGCGGTATGTGTGTGTCATACTCGAATGTATATTGGTTCCTGAACTGTACATTTTGACTGATATTTTCGTTACATTCAGACTGTGGTCGATCGGTGAATTGTGTCATTGGTCCAGTGACGGATTGTACTGCGTCACTGATCAGCTGTTTGTTATTAGTAATGTATTGCGCTACGGAGTCGTGCACAATTGTTGGTAAATTTTCACGTAGGCATCTATCAAAATGTTTGTCTTTGTTCACTACCCAATCATGAAATTCTTTATTAATGTTTTGAAAATGAGCTGTAGCATCAGATTGTAAGATGTCAGTCAGGTGTTGTTCAACATTGTCAAATTTATTCTGTACGTCAGTAATTCGTTTTTCAAGGTTGTCGTGTACTGAAGGATATGTTTGAATTTGTTCAGTAAGAACTTCACACGTGACATTAAGATTTTTTACTTGTGTCTGTAAAAGTGCTACGTCAGTTGTAGTCTTTTCTTGTGTCGTATTAAGCTGGGAAAATTTAGTACTGAGTTCAGTCATCTGTTTGGTCAGTGTGGCGTCTATAAGTTCCACACGTTTACATAAAGTGTCATTACTCGTCTTGAGTGCTATGAGGTCAGATTTAATTTCGTCATTTTGTGTCTGTAAGGTTGCCATGTTTTCGGCGTTCTGTTTCATTATCATTTGTAACATGTCGGCAATGTTTACCGTTTGCAACGTCTGTGCCCCCGCCGCGTCATTAGACGTGACGTCATGCATTAACATGGGCTCTGACTGAGACTTTGAAATTTTTGTGGTGGACGGCCTATTGTCAAAATTTCCGTCAACACTTGCGTCAATGTTTGATAAATCGTCACTACCGGTTGCTGTCGTAAAGTCATTTTCTAACATTTGTCTCTCGTCCGAGTCGGATTGTGTCTGAATAGTACGTCTTTGCTGTTCCATTTTTGCGTATTGATTTCTAGTCATTACCATGCCACACGTGATTTATGTTTCAACAAAATATTTGACACTGATTTTAAAATGAAATGCAGTTGAGCATGAATCGCTCGTAGCAACAATGGCTGTCCCGTTAATTTAAAAATATAAACTGAATTTGAGATTATTGGTAATGGCTGCTGGCCATGTTACATCATATCGTACGGAAGTCGGCCATATTGTACACTCGTGTATTGGTATTGTTGGATACGTTATTGTTTAGGAAAAAGTGCTAAGAATGAAATTTGTTACTGAAAACTGTTATGCGCGAAAGAAACACTACAGAATTTACTGAAAAGCTAATACACTGAATTATACGTCTGGTCAAGCCTGCTAATGCAAAGATGCTGCGTCTTACCTTATTTTGCTGGAAGCTTCATTGCGTCTTCCGGCAAAACTTTAGAATTGGAAAATATCTTCAGATTTTCATTATCTCTCATACATTCACGTCCAGGTCCAGAAAGTTGATTTTTGACATGAAACAAAAAGAACAATGTAACAAATGACAAAATAACAAGTCCTGTCACGGTCGCCAATATAAAATAAATAAAAATAAAATGGAATAAAATATTAATGATTAATTATTCTGTATGTATGATGATTGGTTGTAATTGGTATTTGCTTATCTGGAACGTGGACGTTTAATTATTCGGTATCAGACGCTTGACAATGGCTATTTGGAAAAGGCAATGTAACTCGTAGTTGACCGTGATAGAAAACTGAAATAATCGGACTTCGTAATTAAATCGTTTTCAAAGACTGCTGCGGTAGGTACGGACTCATGATCTAATCTCAATATTACAATGATTTGCCAGCCATGCCAATACGTCGTACAGAGGTGATTGTCTACTAAACATAAAAAAGTTACACAGTTAGTTAAATCAGATATATTCAATGAAATAGCCTACAGTTCATAATCCTACTTACTTTTATAAATATAAATTCATTACAGAATCGAGTGCCTAGTGTGGTTGCAACTCGCAGTATTCTTCTATAACATGAAAATATGGCGGTGTGCCAGACAATAAAATAAAATACGTGCTTCTCGCACCACTTCTACCTGAGCTCCTTCTTCTCTTAATCAAACATAAGAGTAACGTAATTATTCTTTTGTCTTTATCAGCGACACAGCGCTGCAGTTGTGTGCCATAGGCTTTATTTATTAGTCACTGATTATTTATTTAATTAATATTTCGCGTTTCCGCGGAAACTCACGCTCGGCATGCAAATGTGCCTTTATAGGTCGCCTACTGACGGTGATAGGAGTGATAACGATGACTGCAATAGACTATTGTGATGCTGTGTGGTGTACCGATCACCCTAACCAGCAAGTTTGCTGTCTTTCAGTGAAACTGAAACTGAGCCATTGGGATTCACTTCACCTGTTTTTGGAAAACCTATTTTGTCCGGTGTCAAGAGGAGCAAACGCAAAAGGCTAGTGGTCTATCAAACGTTGGCAGTTAAAACATATGGCGAATGATGGTACCCCTTAGGGAACTGGCAGCAAGGAATGGGAAAGGACATCAGGTGTACGCAGTGTGTATGCCGGGAGTCTCATTTGACATTTTGAAGAGGCTATTCCAGTAGTCATTTATGGAACAGGGTGCAACCAACTACAGATTATGGCGCACATTGGAACAAATTATGCCTGTCGTCTGGCCTCTGAGGACATAGTTGGGTCAATCTGGCGACTGGCAGAGAAGGTTGAGAAGATCATCCTTGCTCATCTAGTTTCAACAAAGCTCACAATTTGCAACATTGTTCCCAGAGCTAATCGTGATCCTTTGGTTCTGAGTCGAGTGGATGGACTGAACCACAGACTTTGAAAGTTCTGTGACAAACAAGGCTGCGATTTCTTCGACTTCCCCATGGGATTGAGAACTGTAGGTTCCCCCCAAATGGGTCAGGTGTGCATTATAAGTCAGAGGCTGCTACTCAGCTAGCTGACTGTGTGTGGGGTGCACACAGGGTTTTCTTAGATTAGGTGACTCTTCATCCAATACAGATAACGATAGCTACAAGACTGTAGAAAACCCACAACTATCAGTGTAAGATCGAAAGAAATGTCTCCCACAGTTGAGAGTATTAAAGTCCTAATGGTAAACAGCCGAGGCATTCACAACAAAGAGCGTCAGAAAAGCAGTGAATCTGATGTAATACTAGGTTCAGAAAGCTGGTTGAAACTTGAAATTGATAGCAATGAGATTTTTGGGGAAATTTTGAGTGTATATGTCAAGGAAAGGCAAATGGGAAATGGAGGTTGAGTATTTGTTGCAGTAGACAAGAAACTAAATCCACCAAGATAGAAATTGAAGCTGGATGTGAGACTGTTTGACTCAGTATCAGGGATGGGCATAGAATGATAACTGGATCCTTCTATCGCCCACCTGACTCGTCCCCTGATGTAACCAAACACTTCAGAGAAAACCTCAGTTCACTTGTATGTAAGTTCCCTAATCATAATGTAGTCATCGGTGGAGACTTAAATCATCTTACAATTAAATGGGAAAATTACAGTTTAATTAGTGGTGAGTGTGGCGAGATGTCCTGTAAAATATTACATAATGCTTTCTCTGAAAACTATCTAGAATGAACCCCACTCATGATAAAATATTTTGGATCGAATGGCAAAAACAGATCTGATCCTTTGAGGGCGTCCACATCGAAACTGGTATCAGTGACCATGGCGCGACTGTGGCAACAATGATTACCAAACTACAAAGGACAACTAAAACAGCAGAAAGATACATAAGTTCAGTAAAGAAGGTTAAAAAAAAACAGTAATGTCATATCTCAGAGAGGAACTAGAAACTTTCAGCACAGGTCGGAGGCTTGTAGAGGAACTATCGCTCAATTTTAAAACAATAGTTGAAATTGCACTGAGTAGATATGTGTCCAGTCGTACAAACAGTTCATAACAGAGGGGAACCTACGTAGTTTATAGTCGCTGTACAGAAAGTTCTAAAGAACCAGAGGTTACTGCATATTAGGCGTAAAATGAAGCGTATGGCTATAGATAGAGAGGTGTTGAATGAAAAACGTCTGGCTGTCAAGAGAACAATGCATGATGCCTTTAGTGACTACCATACCAGAAAATTGTCAAATGATATTTCACAAAACCCAAAGAAATTCTGTTCTTTTGCAAAGGCTAGTGTCCAGTCCCTAGCGAAAGAGACAGGAACTGAAATTTGAGGGCAGCCAAGCAAAATCTGAAATGCTTAAATCCGTTTTCAAATGTTCCTTTTCAAAGGAAAACCCAGGAGAATTGCCCCAATTTAATTCTAGTACCACTGAAAAGATGAAAATAAGTATTATTATCAGTGGTGTTGAGAAAGAGCTGAAATCGTTAAAATCGAACAAACCTCCAGGGCCTGATGAAATCCCTAACAGATTCTGTACTTAATTTGCGGCAGAGTTAGCTCCTCGTCTAACTATAATCTGCCGTTGATCTCCGGAACAAAAAAATAGTGCTCAGTTCTTGGAAAAGAGCACTGAAGCACAAGAAGCGTAGTAGAAGTGATCCAAGAAACTACCGTCGAATACCCTTGACATAGATTTGTTGTAGAATCTTAGAACATATTCTGAGCTCATATATAGTGAGACATCTTGAACAGAATGACATCTTCAGTGCCAACCAGCATGGATTCAGAAAACATCGACCATGTGAAACCCAACTCGTACTTTTCTCACATGACATACTGAAAGCTTTGGCTCAAGGAGGTCTGGTAGATGTATTTCTTGATTTCCGAACAGCATTTGACTCAGCACCACATCTACGCTTACTGTCAAAAGTACGACTGTATGGGGCATCAAAGGACGCAGAGATTCATCGTGAGATGTATAAGTTACTTCAAGTGTGCCCCAGGAAAGTGATTTTGGACCCTTGCTGATCATGTTGTGTTTAATTGCCTTTCAGCAACGTTAATAGTAATCTCCGTTTTTTACAGATGATACAAGTACTATCTGGGGGAATCTTTTGCATAAGTATTCAGTCAGACCGAGGAAGTCTATTAACGGAGCTTCGTGAACCCACTTTAAGCGATGACTCCAGAAATATACTACAGTCCCCTACGAATCGCTCACATAGGGATCTTGAGGAAAAGATTACAATAATTACTGCACGCACAGAAGCATTCAAACAATCATTCTTCCCGCGTTCCATACATGAATGAAATGGGAAGAAACCCTAATAACCGGTACAATGGAATATACCCTCTGCCATACATCTCACAGTGGTTTGCAGAGTAAACATGTAGATGCAAATGTAATGAGTTGTTATGGTCAATCATTCACAAATCAAGCATGGAACATGTGTGTCAATTCAAAGGCAGTGTGGCGCACTGAAGATTTGTCACAAACACGTCACGCTTATTATTAAATGTCAATTAATAACGCATCAACGATATAAGCCTCCAAGATATACTACGAGAACCAACACAGGAGGCTACAATCACATGACCATGGGTTAGCGTAATGGTTAAGGGCGTGGTTAACGGAATCGAAGGATGTAGTTTCGCATTCTGCTGTGTGCATGTCTTTTTCGTCAGCTGCGCGTTGTTAATATATTCTGAGATTTTCTTATGAATTTAATGCAAGTATGTTCTGCAATATTCGATGTTATTTAAGATTTCCGTTTAATTAGAGAACGAGGGATGAAAAAAATATTTTACGATTTCCGAGTGTGTGATTAGGCAGGACCTGGGGGAGACTTGCATATTGCCGGACACCTTAGGTTGTATTAAAACAAAAACTTTTTTAAACACATAGGAAATGGAAGTACAACGATTGCAAAGTTAAAGTGTTTGCTTATTACAAAAAGCAGTAATTTTTCAAAATACGATACTTTAGCACGTCAGATAAACAAATAAAAAAAGTTCACAAATGACTATGGTGGAAAACCATTGCCCAGTATCAGACACCTTACAAACTCATTAATTACAACTGCAGTTATTCATTTTTTGGCTAACAAGTGATACTTCTGATTAATTTATAAGTCGCTCTAAACAAACGGTATGGAAAAAAGATAACAGGGTAATGTTTAAGCATGGCAGTTGTCACACTTATAGTAAAGGAGATTTTCTTGGTACGCACAAGCCACATGAACCCATCCCTTGCATGACGTGCACTGAACGCAATCTTCATTTGTCGATTCCCTGCAAATAATACACTCTTCATTAGTGGCAATTTTAGAACATCCATTCCGTGGACTATTTGTCAGGAAGTGATCTTTTCGATTTACTTTCACTTTTCTTTGTTTCTTGTTCTGATTACTGTTCTGAGCCTGGTTTTGTATTTTCTTTCCTTTTCTTCAGACTGCTTTTGCAAGCTTCTCTCCAGATTCCTTTAACTTCTTCTCCAACATATCTTTATAGGGGCTGTCAGTTAATATTTCGCTTTTTTCACTTCTTCTCTTCCTACTGACAATTTTATTTCTCGCTTTCTCTGACACTGGAGAAATTCTGTCTGTTACTGTTTGCAGTAAGGAAGAAATGCAGTTTACATGTCCACTGAAGTACCCAGAAGTGGACGGAGGAGAAGCGGGAACAGAATGTGCCGTGGAAAGACTTGTTGATGCAATGCAGGGCACGGTGGCATCTGCTGGCCACGAGGGCACTGGTTCAATCGTTGACACAGAAGGAAATGCAATTGCAGCCCCTGGTTCTTCTGAAGAAGCATTTAGCCCAACAGCACCAAAAACGGTTGGTCTTGAAATAATTGTCGGACTATCCACAGAGAAGTGAGTTGCAGCCAGGAAGTCTTAATCTGTAAAGATGTCTTTCTTTAATGGGTGGAGCCCAGTGCAGGATAACCCACAAGTTGCAAGGTCCATCCTGCAAATAGCTTTGAAAGCAGTCCCAACCAAACCAGCAGTGTCCCTTTGAGTTATTTTAAGAGCATGATATTTGTTCATCCATCTAACACAGGCTTCATTGTAAGCCGCTTTGAAGCGTCACATTACTGCACGCTCAAATGGTTGAAGTTTGTGTGTAACGTGAGTAGGTATGGTTAACATATACACATTATTGTTTCTTGCTTACAAAATTACTTGAAGTTACTTGTGTGAGCTGTGGCCATCTAAAATTATAACAGCAGGACTCCCCAAAGTTGGGTTCACACGAGCAACTAACATCTTTAGCCAAAGCAAAAATGAATTTGCAGTGATCTACCCACTTTCTTCACAAGCGAAGCTACTCCCCTCTGGTGCATCCTTTTTTAGCTCCTCAGCCATTTTCTTTCTCCCAAATCCAAATAAGAAGGGTAGAAAAACATCACCTGTAGCGTTGATTGTTAGCAACACAATTACATTTCTTCCTTTTTCTCTTGACGTGATTTTAATAACTTGGTTTTTGCATTTTTGGGACAAAACCATTGTGAAACTTTCATGAACCACTGACACACCAGTTTCGTCACAGTTGAAGATTTTTGAGGGATCGAATTTGTATTTTGTTAACATTTCTTCATACTTGTTATATACCAACTCAACTTTTTCTTTGTTGAAGCCGACAGCCCTTTGGACACTCGTTGACTGATATTTTCGCAAAGAGAGTTCAGGATGTCGGCCTATAAACTGATAGTAAAATTTATCACCTGTTCTCTGTTTTTCTTTATTGAATTAGTGCGGAATTTTAAGGTGCTCAGACATTTCAAATACAAATTTTAAAAATTATCTTTTACTCATTGGCATCATTCTATTATCTAGGTCTACCAAATGCTCAACTAAGTTTGATTCTAAGTTTTCTGAAAAGGTATGTTTGAAACGATCAGTCTCGGGCTCCATTTAAACATCCCCGTCATGTTTTAAAAGATTTAAAAATGAAACGAAGCCTGCCTTATTCCCATTTTGTCGTTTAGGACTTGCTCAATAGCAGTCTTCACGTTATCCTCGGACCAAAGTCCCCTTTTTTTCTCTGTATCCATGGTGTGAAATGTGCCTGAAAATGGAAACATGATATTAGCGCGCTTTACAGTCGTTCAAATAATTGTTTAGGTGTCCAGTACTGAGCAAGTAATGACTGTCCGATATAATGGGCAAATGGGCCAGGGGAAGAAGATAAATTTATCGTCACGAACTAACGTTTTAAACCGAAATTCAACTACCTCTTTTTATTCACAATGAAAGTGGTGTTACCATAAAAAATAGTTGAATACATTCTACTCATCTAGTGTCGTTTAATAGAGGTGAAACCTTACAAGTCGGCCGGTGTGGCCGAGCGGTTCTAGGCGCTTCAGTCTGGAACCGCGCGACCGCTACGGTCGCAGGGTCGAAGCCTGCCTCGGGCATGGATATGTGTGATGTCCTTAGGTTACTTAAGTTTAAGTAGTTCTAAAGTCTAGGAGACTGATGACCTCGGTTGTTAAGTCCCATAGCGCTCAGAACCAAACCTTACAACGGGAAGCCGCCGCTCGAGCATAAACACATCTCCCAATCACTGCTCAGACGACAGTGACACGAAACTGGTGAGATCCGTATCGTCACCTTAGGTGAGAAAGAGCTAAGAGTGCATCGTCTGCTATCTATAGGAGTTTTTGAGAAACACGCTCTGTCCGATACTGGGTAGTGTCCGGTACTGTGTAGGTCTCCCCTAAGAGGACAGATTAAACTGCTGCGAGTGAAACGATTAGCAATAACTTACATATTCTTCAAATAGTTCAAATGGCTCTGAGCACTATGAGACTTAACTTCTGAGGTCATCAGTCCCCTAGAACTTAGAACTACTTAAACCTAACTAACCTAAGGACATCTCACACATCCATGCCCGTGGCAGGATTCGAACCTGTGACCGTAGCGGTCGCGCGGTTCCAGACTGTAGCGCCTAGAACCGCTCGGTCACCCCGGCTGGCTACATATTCTTCCTTGCCACAAAATCGATATCAATTACTGTGGTTGTTGATATTGCGTGTGACGTCAAAACGACGTCATGTTTGCAGCAAGTCTTTTGAGCTGAGTTATTCCGCGTGTTATTTAGCATGTACACAGTGAGAAGAGCTTTGACATTGTAGTTTTCTCACAGACAGCAAAAGGCTTGGAAGAGCAATTTAAAGGAAAGGATACTGCCTTGAAAACAGGTAACGAGATCAGCATCAACAAAATCAAAACAGTGTTAGTTGGATGTAGTGAATTAAATTAGGCTATACTGACGTGATTAGATAGGAAACAAGACAGTAAAAATACTTGTTGAGATTCGCTATTTGGGCAGCAAAGTAACTGACGATATTAGAAATAGAGAAGGTATTTGTATGGAGTGAAGCCCTGTACGGAAGTGAAGTGTGGATGATCAGCAGTTCCGACAAGAAGAGATTAGAACCTTTTGAAATGTGGTGCTACAGAAGAAAGGTAAAGATTAAATGGATACATCAAATAATAATCGTGTAGAGAAAAAAAAAATTATGGAACAACTTGACTAAAAGAAAGGACCAGTTGACAGAACATTTCCTGTGACATCAAAGAACCATAAAATTTGTGACCGAGAGTAAAAACTGTAGAAGAAACCGGGGCTTGATGGAATAAGGAGCTTCAAACGGACGTAGCCTGCAGTATTCACGCAGAGATGAAGAGATTTGCACAGAATAGACCAGTACGGAGAGTTTCATCAGAACACAACAGCAATAATGGTTGAAGAGCAAACCTCATCGCAGATGTCCTTCCTCCTATAGGGGAATGAAATGGCAATGACGAAACAAAATGTGAGCCAATGTTCCATCAGACTTTCTTCTGGAAGTGGATCGGGAGAGCCCACAGCCTCCAACCCTCTCCGCCCCCCCCCCACTCCTCCGTCGCCTCCTCCCGCCCCCCCCCCCCCTCCCACCTTTGATGGAGTCATGGCCGATCCGTCGCAGCGCAAGAAGCGGCGGAAAGTTTTGCCAAGGCGTGAACTGCACAGCACAAACCAGCCCCACTTTTACGTAATCTCTAACCAGCGCCGACTGCCTGCGAGATCTCGAATGCCAACAGATCCATTACATAAGATTATATCCTTAGAACCGTAGACCGTTAGCGACACAGAATGGAATTGAGGAAGCGCAGAACCTTAATTGTGTTCGTGGCTTTCATAATCAGGACGACCGCCGGGTCCGCAGCACGTGGTCGTGCGGTAGCGTTCTCGCTTCCCGCGCCCGGGTTCCCGGGTTCGATTCCCGGCGGTGTCAGGGATTTTCTCTGCCTCGTGATGACTGGGTGTTGTGTGATGTCCTTAGGTTAGTTAGGTTAAAGTAGTTCTGAGTTGTAGGGGACTGATGACCATAGATGTTAAGTCCCATAGTGCTCAGGGCCATTTGAACGACCGCCGGTCTTGAAGCTAAAAACAAAATTGCTATACCATTCTAATCTTCTTTTCAAGTTTATGTTTCTGGAATTAAAAGGAAGTCGAAATGTCGAGAAGGATAGAAGTGAAATACAGAGACAAATAATTGTCCGTATCTGCACAATAGGGGATAGCAGTAAAGTAGAAAAAGTAAAAAATAAGTTTGAGAGGTAGCATCACTCCATAGGTTTTTGAGTGAAGACACTAAGATGCAATAGAAAGGAAAATAATAAAAAGGATTAAAAGTAGAAATCAAAAATGGAACATGTTATAATGCAAAGATTCTCTGTTTAATTTCTTAAGCTTGACAATTAAAAACAGGCAAACTTACAATTCGTATTTCGGACTCGTTACGTTGGGCGAGATATTTCTGTGCTGTTTCTTGGGAGATGTTTAACTATTACATTAGTTGCGCTAAGAATACTGCAAATACGTTAATTTTATAAGCTAGTAAGTAAGCTGCACTGCGAAGACAGCGCTCCAGTGAGGTGCTCGAGATGAGCTACCTTTAGCTGCATTGTTGTTAATACTGAAATTTAAAATCTGCCTGTTTTGATTATTGTTGATGTATAGAAAATAAGAGTTACCGTAAGAAGCAATGTCGTGTTAATAGTGAAATTTATTTTCTATGTGTTTTGGTTTTTGTTGTTTCACAGATACAAGGAAATGATAAATATAATACAAGATTCATTTGAAACATTCCTGTTTTCTCTAATCACTTTTTTTTTTTTTTTTGAGAAAACACAGTCTCGTCCTCCATTGTTAGCAGAAAGTTGACACCTCGAATAAATTATTGGCAGCTCGCCTGGAGAAAACCACATCGAGTCCACATATGTGAAAAACTTCGGTACACTTGTCGCTAACTGGCCGCTTTTTTTATAGCCAAAGATGAACAACAGCAGATTTACGATGTAGGGTTATTCGGCAAATTACGTTAGATTACACATCTCTGCAGTATTCCCACTGCAGGCAGACTCTGACAGTGGCAGCGATAATGTTTGTGTGGCAGGTAGTTACACTTTCGGCTGTTGTGACGTCAAGGGACGCAACAGATACGTCATATGTGGATGGCCATTGGCCCACTACAAGAAATGTGTGTTGGTGTTTACGACCATTCTGGATTCTTCATTGGTGCTGATTTGAGCTCACGTCACTTGCAAGTGAAATGTTGGTTCTCTGGTGCGTTTTCAGCCAATGACTTAACGCCAATCTTTATATCTACGAGTTACGTTACGTGACCAGACTAACTGGGGTCAGGCCAAGACACAGAAATGGTGACAAGGCACTCTAACACTTGCATCCTCAAATGGAACTATATGGTTCTCCAGATCCTTTCAAGTCTGAAATGTCTACGATGGAATAAGAAGACTGAAGCGACGAATGAGTTTAAGGGGAATACCAAGTGGACTGAGGAGTGAATGGGAATTTGGATTGAGAAGGGAGACGTGCTAGGGGGAAATTAAAAATGGCAGTGCTTTTTCTGGGACTTGAAGCCACAGCGCCAAGGTGGCGTAGTCGTTGGCACGTCTGTCTAGCGAGCAGGATACCCGGGTTTCGAATCCAGACCTTGGTGCAAAGTTTCATGCGTCGCTTTAGTCTGCATATGTACATCACTTGCATATTATTATTGCATCAGAGACGCAAAGTTCATTGGATTATGACAACAGCAGCTGATGCTGCAACT
The DNA here is from genome assembly GCF_023898315.1 of Schistocerca nitens. Taxonomy (NCBI): domain Eukaryota; kingdom Metazoa; phylum Arthropoda; class Insecta; order Orthoptera; family Acrididae; genus Schistocerca; species Schistocerca nitens. The sequence continues at coordinate 340,072,684 of NC_064619.1, forward strand.
ACAACACCAGCACTTAGAGACAGATCAGTTTACCGCATGAGTAAAACAGGAACAGATTACAATTGTTTATTACAGACAAACTATAAAAGATAGAAGCACATTGCGCATGCCACTGGATACAGAAAGGTTCAAAGTTTTGAAACAGATGCGCTTGTTTGTAGCAACATGGCGACTACACCACAAGATAAATCATTTTGTGTGTTGGAATCTGCGCGAAGTCGGTCCTTCTTTCAAGAGCAACATGCATTCCGCCGACGATTCAGCAAGAAGCCACCTCTGCACAGGCAGATTTATGACTGACATAATTCTTGGAAGCAGGTTGCTTATGGAAAGGGAAGAGCACAGGTCGGCCACGCGCGTCTGATGAAAATTTCGAACGTATCCGAGATGCGTTCACACGAAGCCCTCTGAAGTCCACAAAACAGGCAGACCAGGAAAATCAACTTCCTCAGACAACGCTGTGACGTGTTCTGAAAAGACACCGGCATATGAAGCTTTACAGTTTGAAGATACTGCAACAACTGCGTCCCGGCGATCATAGGAGATGGTACCGGTACGAATTTTGCATTTCATTTCTCCAGGATACGGCAGAGGACTTTTTCCGAACGACTCATCTTTTTAGATGAATCGACGTTTCATCTACCAGGTAAAGTAAACTGCCATAAAGTAAGAATTTGAGGGTAACAGAATTCTGGCGCCGTCGTCGAACATAAAAGAGACTCACCAAAACTGAATGTGTTTTGTGCCATTTCATTTCTCGAAGTTTATGGACCTTCTTTTTTTGCAGAAGAAACTGCCATGGAATGTCATACCTACATATGCTATAAAATTGATTATATCCCCAACTTCACATAGATTCCTGTAATTTAATTTTTATGCGTGACAGCTGTAGTAGCGTAATGGGGCTCCTACTCTAATTTTTATATCAAATGAATATTCAAATTTATCACCTTCCCATCATACCACCCACCGCCACCCCCCCCCCAGATGAGGTCATGTGTTTTCCTCAGCCTGCATGTGGGTCCCCTGCCTCCTCTCTCCTCCTCACCCTCCCCCTCACGGCTCCCCCACCTAATCTCTGGTGGGAATTCCGGATTTTGGCGAGAATTTCTAACTGTGATGGGAATTTCTTTGTCCCGGGGCTGTGCTGACAATCCACCCCACCCCCCACCTGGGAATTGGTGGGAAATTAAAAATGGCAGTGCCTTTTCTGGGACTTGAAGCCTGGTCCTTCTGGATGGAAAGCCCAAGAGCAATCCCCAGCACATGGCAACTGTCCAGATGCAGGAGAGGAAAGTTACGTTAGGGTACTTTGTTTACTTTAGTTGGGAAACTGAAATAAAGTTCCGTCCTAATTACGTAATTAATCGTAAAGATTGGTCTTAATAGCACAACTATATGCATAGCACTAACACAAAGAATGCCTAAAATTGCAATACAGCTGAAAAATTGATGATGTCATACAACTGGTGTTATTCTGTGGGGAAAAAATTTCGCTATACCACTCGCAACTAGTGGCAGATGTACTCAGACTCAAACCCTCGCCTACAAGCTGGCTGGAAAAAGGCTGGAGTGGAAGGCATTATTTTTATTTTTGGTGGGAATTGTGTTCAACTGACGAGATGCTGGTGTTAAACAGAGAGGTGTTTAATGAGTGTAAGCATACAGCACGCATTCGGGAGGACGACGGTTCAATCCCGTCTCCGGCCATCCTGATTTAGGTTTTCCGTGATTTCCCTAAATCGTTTCAGGCAAATGCCGGGATGGTTCCTGTGAAAGGGCACGGCCGATTTCCTTCCCAATCCTTCCCTAACCCGAGCTTGCGCTCCGTCTCTAATGACCTCGTTGTCGACGGGACGTTAAACACTAACCACCACCACCACCACCATACAGCTGAGGACTGTATCCATCGTTGCTTAACATCAGTGTTCGCTACAGATGCCTGCTTGACAATCACCTTGCAGCCCAGGTAATCGGCGCCAATACAAGCTAACTCAATTAATGGAAAATGCTTCACTGTTCTAATTACGCATCGAAATTGTCGTGAACAAAACCAGCACGTGTAATCAATGGGTCATAATGCAACACATGTACTGGAGAAAATCATTGTCGTGAAAGATGGTAGAGGGGCGGCAATTGTACCTGTGTCCTCCTCAATGGGCGCTACTGAACTAACCAACTTGGAGGCAGTCTACCGCATTTCTCTCTTCTGATACATCGAAAGCAGAGGATTCTTGCACTCTAGTTTTGTAAGAAATTTGATCATCGCAGCCTGTTCACGCAATTTACTCACATGTCGGGAAAAACACCATCATTTAGAGGGTCCAAAAAACGAGCTATAATTCAAGAGGCGTCAACTTTATAATTAGAGGTTATGAAGTATGAAATAACATAGGACTTGCGGTAATTATTTTTAAACATGCTATTGTGATGATAATAATAAAAACAGTCACGTTTCCACGAAAACAGATACAGCTGGTTTTTATTAGTTATATGAGCAAAATCGGTGTAGTTTTGATAGAATATAAGCGTTCAAACTTTAACCATTTATACCAGTCCTTGTAATAGTACCTCCTATAAGATCTCTCTTCCGATATACCAAAAACCAAATACCATCTCCGTGTTGACATTGAGCATATTACATATGCATGTATTGCTCCATTCAAGCTGGAGGCCAGTGGTTGAAGTCGCTTGCACAGATCTGCATAAAGTTTTGTCGACCGTACTGGAGGAAGACCATACAGATTTGTACACTGCCATACACTTTGTTTTTCTACCATGGCTTTGAGGTCTGTGACAGGCTCTAAACCAACGTTAACACGTTTTGATCCACCGGCTCTCACAGAAAGCTGAATATTGCTTGGCATAAATTACGCAGCTCTTACAACACTCATGTGGGTAGAGATTAAACGCAGAGCTGATGTTTCTCATTGACAAAAATATGGAATACATCGCAACTTATGGAAGCTGGAAGAGTTTGTGGGATTGTAGAGCCTTTCCAACAGCTAGGTGACGACCTATACAGGTAATCTCATCTTCCACAGCGACAGAGTAGAGGATGTATCAGTGTTCCATTTGAAAGAGCATGGTTTCTTCATTTTACAGTCATGTACATGATCACTGTTCTGGTGCCGACCATCGCTGATGCTGTTCACAACACGCGCGAGGTAGTGGAAATGGAAAGAGGTATTGTTATAGGTGAAAAAAAAAAAGATGTGTGGAGGGCATCACAGCATTTGGAAATAGGACAAGTCTGCAGAATTGAGGAGCACTTCCAAACAGCTGTCTCAAGGTGATGACCTCCATATTTAATCCCATGCTCCACAGTGACAAGAAGCAGATATACAGTGTTTTGCCAAGTATCTCTCCATCTCAACCAAAAGATGTCAGTCAACCATTATGTGGTAATCAGCAGCGTACCAGTAGACGGATGGGATGGGAAAGACAGTGTTGATATGGGATGTTGTACTGCAACATGCAATGCAGTCGACAACATGATCAATTTTAGGAAATTTTACCGGCTGTTCCGTAATTTCATCGATAAAACTAACACAGCAAAATGCTACCCAATTTCTGTATCATCGCTAAATCACCCCCTTCACTATGTTGCTGGTACTATATACAAGATTGATAATGCAGATAGATGACTGTGCAGTACATCCATTCGGCCATACACACCAAAGTATACCAGACAGCATCCTATACCGACGCAATTACGTTATCTACATATTTCCAGCACATCGATCATAGTGCAGAATTTACGACTAAAGCTGGCCATCTTTCCCTCTGTGGATGGGCGTCACAGAGCATTCTTGCATTTGCTGGATAAAGTTAGGGATTGACAGATCCTTCCCACATTGTGCTTGGCCAATCCTTCCTGCAACACCAATCTTATCCACGGTACCCATCCAAATGCAATAGATCTCTCCAGATGCATGCAAGTCGGGTAGGGTAGTAAATATGACAGTGTTATAACAGAAGGTTAAGAAGAAACATGTGGTTTATACATGATGGAGCTCCAGACGGATGGAATGTGAAACAACAAATTTGCTTGCATGCCAATCCTCCGCAGCAAGCATAGAAATACTTGTTTTGTTAATAAAAAAAACTCCAGTCACAACATGATACCTTTACACACAGCCAAGAAAAACACACACAGAAATTCTACCCAAGATTAGTGAACCTTACTGACACTAAGTTAAACAGTAAAGAAAGACAGCTCTTGAAGAAAGGATTAAAATGCAATATAAATTCAGAAATAGATGAAGATTACTTAGAAAGTTTAATTATAGAAGTAGAAAGTGTTTCGACAAGGGAAGATAGGAACGAAAACAGCAGTGTCGACATTGGACTAACTAGAGAACTAGTAAAAAAAGAAATCCACAATATAATAACCAGTATAAAAACACAACAACATAAAAACAACAAAAACACAGAATCTACAACACTCAGAAAAGTTAGGAGAAAAATTCAAAATGAAAATGTTATCATTTCAAAAGTAGACAACGGGAACACACTTGTACTGATAGATAAAGAACAATACAAGGAAAAAACACAAGAATTCATCTCACAAAACAACATTAGAAAATTAAAATCAGGCCCAACAAACATATTCCAGATAAAAGTAAAAAACACTCTGAAAAATATCATACTGGATAACACAGAGAAAAGAAAGTTGACACAGATCAATCCCACTGCCCCTGTCCTTCAAAGTCAACCAAACATCCACAACCCAAATCTAATTGTGAGGCCAATACTGGATTTCAGAAAATTCCCCACTTAAAAGCTTCCAGGATACATGTTAAAATTACTGTCTGAAAATTTCAAAGTACAAGAAGACAGAACCATTAAAATCACTACACAGCTGATACAACAAATAAAAGATATAAAAATCCCAGACACAGAGCCACTCCTCTCATTTGATGAAGAAAGCATGTATTCCAACATACCAGTACCAGAAACAATAAAAATCATGGTAAGAACCTGAAAACTTATAGCCAACTCCCTGATGAACAGATTAAGAAAATACACACATTAATAAAGCTCATAACAGAACAAAATTACTTCCAATTCAATAACGACTTTTATTTACAAGAAGATAGATTACCAATGGGGTCCCCAGTTTCAGGAGCCTTAACAAATATTTTTGTAAGCCACATTGAACAGATCATTTTCCCAAAAATAGCAGCAGAAGAACCCAACATATTATAACAGTTCAGGTAAATGGATGAAATCCTTTGATGACCCACAAACAAAAATTAAAATACTACATAACAATATCAACAAGATACATAAGAATATAAAATTCACAGTTGAAAGAGAACAGAACAACCAAATTAACTTTCTGGGTATAACAATCAAAAAACAAAACAGTAATAATATGTTTGAAAATGTACCGTAAACCCACAGCAAAGGACATTATCATTCCCCAATCCTCAAACCATCCACACTCACAAAAGCAAGCAGCACTTCGACACATGCTCCATAGACTCGACACACTGCCACTCTCCAAAGAAAGCTACAAATAAGAAATGGAGATAATAATGCAGATAGCACAAAATAATGGTTACAATAACAACATAGACACAAAGCTAAACAACAAAATTAAAAGTAAAATAAAAGCAGAAAGCACAAAACCACAGACAACAACTCAACAGAACCAAACACAAACATGCAGTCCCATAACAACTACTCATGATAATCAGAAAAGGATTAAAGAAAACACAAGATGGTACACAATGACATACAAACTCTCCCATAAAATCACCAACATTTTCAAAAGACAGGGAATAAACATAGCACACACAACAGACAATTATATACAAAAATACACCCCAAGACTGACAAAAAACAGAGACATATACCAGAAAGCAGGTATATATCAACTACAGTGTAACACTTGCGAAGACAGATACTTAGGACAAACAGGTAGAATATTTCAAGTCAGATACAAAGAACACATGAGAACCTGGAAATATAGGACAAACCACTCGACATTTGCAGAATACCTAAGAGAACATAGCCACAAACCAACCACGAGGGAAGATGACATAAAAAATATTAGAACTAACAATAAAAAAAAACATCTCCTAACCCTGCAAGAAAATTACCACATACAGAAAACCAAAGCAGAAAGGAAAACCCTGTTGAATGATCAAGTACACATGCCAAGCAATTCCTTATTTACACTAATAGATAAAATAATAGTATAATACTTCCAAAGAGGATTAATATAATAATACTATCCAATATAATAATAATACCACCCGACACTTTACACTCATTTATCCATGAACCCCTCCATAGAATATTGAAACGAAAAGTCAAATCAGCTATCACCAAAGCTTTCAACCACTCGGTAACAGCTAGTACAACACCATACAATTCAAACCACCAGCCTTCCCCCCCCCCCCCCAATAGCCACCACCACCACCACAAAAAAACACTCTTCACCTCTCTCTCTCTCTCTCTCTCTCTCTATCTCTCTCTCTCTCTCTCTCTCATACACACACAAGGTATAAAGATCATGAATAGAAGTTACTCTTGAACATATGCTTCGTTAAGTTGGCAACAAGTAGGTAAACATCAAACAAGCCAAAGAGGAGGAAACACGTAATGGAATTGCAATATTTACGTCGTGAAAAGTAGAGTGCGACGAAATAGTTATATCGAGTGGCAAAATAACAATAGCACACCACAAAAAGCAAGAGAAACATGGTGAACAGAGTGAAGAAGGTCAGAAAGCAAAGTTGTGCTTATATGTCAGTAATAAAATGGCAGTGCGACCTCCAGACCAGATGAGAGGAAACGAAGATCAGCAAATCGTTGTTGTTGTGGTCTTCAGTCCTGAGACTGGTTTGATGCAGCTCTCCATGCTGCTCTATCCTGTGCAAGCTTCTTAAATCTCCCAGTACCTACTGCAACCTACATCCTTCTGAATCTGCTTAGTGTATTCATCTCTTGGTCTCCCTCTACGATTTTTACCCTCCACGCTGCCCTCCAATACTAAATTGGTGATCCCTTGATGCCTCAGAACATGTCCTACCAACCGATCCCTTCTTCTGGTCAAGTTGTGCCACAAACTCCTCTTCTCCCCAATCCTATTCAGTACCTCCTCATTAGTTATGTGATCTACCCATCTAATCTTCAGCATTCTTCTGTACAATCACATTTCGAAAGCTTCTATTCTCTTCTTGTCCAAACTATTTATCGTCCATGTTTCACTTCCATACATGGCTACACTCCATACAAATACTTTCAGAAACGACTTCCTGACACTTAAATCTATACTCGATGTTAACAAATTTCTCTTCTTCAGAAACGATTTCCTTGCCATTGCCAGTCTACATTTTATATCCTCTCTACTTCGACCATCATCAGTTATTTTCCTCCCCAAATAGCAAAACTCCTTTACTACTTTAAGTGTCTCATTTCCTAATCTAATTCCCTCAGCATCACCCGACTTAATTCGACTACATTCCATTATCCTCGTTTTGCTTTTGTTGATGTTCATCTTATATCCTCCTTTCAAGACACTGTCCATTCCGTTCAACTGCTCTTCCAAGTCCTTTGCTGTCTCTGACAGAATTACAATGTCATCGGCGAACTTCAAAGTTTTTATTTCTTCTCCATGGATTTTAATACCTACTCCGAATTTTTCTTTTGTTTCCTTTACTGCTTGCTCAATAAACAGATTGAAAAACATCGGGGAGAGGCTACAACCCTGTCTTACTCCCTTCCCAACCACTGCTTCCCTTTCATGTCCCTCGACTCTTATAACTGCCATCTGGTTTTTGTACAAATTGTAAATAGCCTTTCGCTCCCTGTATTTTACCCCTGCCACCTTTAGAATTTGAAAGAGAGTATTCCAGTTAACGTTGTCAAAAGCTTTCTCTAAGTCCACAAATGCTAGAAACGTAGGTTTGCCTTTCCTTAATCTTTCTTCTAAGATAAGTCGTAAGGTCAGTATTGCCTCACGTGTACCAGTGTTTCTACGGAATCCAAACTGATCTTCTCCGAGGTTGGCTTCTACTAGTTTTTCCATTCGTCTGTAAAGAATTCGTGTTAATATTTTGCAGCTGTGACTTATTAAACTGATAGTTCGGTAATTTTCACATCTGTCAACACCTGCTTTCTTTGGGGTTGGGATTATTATATTCTTCTTGAAGTCTGAGGGTATTTCGCCTGTTTCATACATCGTGTTCACCAGATGGTAGAGTTTTGTCAGGACTGGCTCTCTCAAGGTCGTCAGTAGTTCCAATGGAATGTTGTCTACTCCGGGGGCCTTGTTTCGACTCAGGTCTTTCAGTTCTCTGTCAAACTCTTCACGCAGTATCGTATCTCCCATTTCATCTTCATCTACATCCTCTTCCATTTCCATAATATTGTCCTCAAGTACATCGCCCTTGTATTTACCCTCTATATACCCTGTCCACCTTTCTGCTTTCCCTTCTTTGCTTAGAACTGGGTTGTCATCTGAGCTCTTGATATTCATACAAGTCGTTCTCTTATCTCCAGAGGTCTCTTTAATTTTCCTGTAGGCAGTATCTATCTTACCCCTAGTGAGATAAGCCTCTACATCCTTACATTTGTCCTCTAGCCATCCCTGCTTAGCCATTTTGCACTTCCTGTCGATCTCATTTTTGAGACGTTTGTATTCCTTTTTGCCTGCTTCATTTACTGCATTTTTATATTTTCTCCTTTCATCAATTAAATTCAATATTTCTTCTGTTACCCAAGGATTTCTACTAGCCCTCGTCTTTTTACCTACTTGATCCTATGCTGCCTTCACTACTTCATCCCTCAAAGCTACCTATTCTTCTTCTACTGTATTTCTTTCCCCCATTCCTGTCAATTGTTCCCTTATGCTCTCCCTGAAACTCTGTACAACCTCAGGTTCTTTCAGTTTATCCAGGTCCCATCTCCTTAAATTCCCACCTTTTTGCAGTTTCTTCAGTTTTAATATACAGGTCATAACCAATAGATTGTGGTCAGAGTCCACATCTGCCCCTGGAAATGTCTTACAATTTAAAACCTGGTTCCTAAATCTCTGTCTTACCATTAATAACCTATCTGATACCTTTTAGTATCTCCAGGGTTCTTCCATGTATACAACCTTCTTTCATGATTCTTAAACCAAGTGTTAGCTATGATTATGTTGTGCTCTGTGCAAAATTCTACCAGGCGGCTTCCTCTTTCATTTCTTAGCCCCAATCCATATTCACCTACTATGTTTCCTTCTCTCCCTTTTCCTACACTCGAATTCCAGTCACCTATGACTATTAAATTTTCGTCTAAGTTATTAAATTTTACATTAAAAATCGTTACCTGAACTGTTTAATAATGTAAAATTAACAAAACTGTATCATTATAAATCCCACGCATCTGGGATAAATAAATTAAGTAGCAGCAAGAAAAGGCGGTTTTATTTACAAAGTGACGTATGTAAACCTTTCATGTAAATCAACTGTGCTATCAATTCTCAAGCATTATTCCCCTGTCTAGAGTCAGTTCCAGGAAGGTACTGGCATGAGAGGAATGATCATAGAGCATTAACACACACTCCTATAGTTACATGGTTTTGCACCTAAAAATGCTATATGATTTCCGAAGTATTAGTTGCGCAGAATGCAACGCTTTCAATACTCTAATGCAGGATATATTTGTCTCTAACATCAGACATACAACCATCCCAAAATACATAGAGGTACCAAAATACATAGAGGTACCACCCACGCCCTGCTGCACAAAAATGCATACGAAGAAGTAGCTACTTCTTAGAAGGAAATGTCCTTAGGTTAGTTAGGTTTAAGTTGTTCTAAGTTCTAGGGGACTGGGCTGCAGGGTGATTGTCAACCATACATCTGTAGTGAACTCTGACATCAAGCAGTGATAGACACAGTCCTCAGCTGTTTGTTTAAAGGTAATACATTTATTAAAAGCCGGCCGGTGGTCCGTGCGGTTCTAGGCACTACAGTCTGGAACCGCGTGACCGCTATGGTCGCAGGTTCGAATCCTGCCTCGGGCATGGATGTGTGTGATGTCCTTAGGTTAGTTAGGTTTAAGTTGTTCTAAGTTCTAGGGGACTGATGACCTCAGAAGTTAAGTCTCATAGTGCTCAGAGCCATTGGAACCATTAAAAAAACTCCTCTCTGTCCAAGACCAGTAGCTCATCAGTTGAACCAATTTCCGCCAAAAATAGAGATAATTCTTTTCACTCCAGATTTTTTCCAGCCAGCTTGTAGGTGAAGTACATCTGTCACTAGTCTCGAGTGGTACTGTGAAACTTTCCCCAGCGAGATAACACAAGTGGCAAGACATAGTCAATTTTTGAGCTGTATTGCGATTTTAAGCAATCCTTGCCTAGCACTATGCATATAGTTGTGTAACTAAAATCGATCACTATGATTAATTAAGTAATTAGAACCCAACCAAAATAAATAAAGTACACTAACCTAACCTTCCTCCTGCATCTGGACAGTTTCCATGTGTTGGGGGTTGCACTTGGGTTTTCCATCCATTAGGACCAGGGTTATAGAAAGGGCACTACCATTTTTAATTTCGCCCCAGTTACCAGGTGAGGTGTGGGGTGTAACGACAGCACAGCCCTGGGACAAAGAAATCCCCAGAAAAATTCAAAATTCTCGCCAAAAATCAAAATTCCCACCAATAGGGTATGGGGGAGCGGGGATAGGAGTGGGGAGAGGGAAGGGGCGGAATCCCACACGCAGGCGGAGGAAAATGTATGATGTCATCTGTGGGAGGGGATGGGGGGCAGGGAATGAGGGGTGATTCATGGATTTATTTAATTTGCATATCAATTTGATATCAGATTTGGAGTAGGAGCCCCATTACCTTACTACTGACGGTGCCCCACCTCACAATATGTTTCTATCTTTCATAGTTTGTCTATAGTAAACAGCTGAAATCTGTTCTTTGTTTTTGAATCATCCTATACTACATTTGAGGTGTGTAACACATCAAGACAATGTTACTCCAACATCACTACTATCTACCCCTGTGTTCTCAGCATCTGTATTTCTTGTGATCGATGATTCAATGGAAACTTGAAATACGAGTCTCAATGGTTTCTGATGTTCTACAAGGCCTGAAACATTTCAGTGAGCTTTGTTCTTGTCTTCTAGTAGTTTCATTTATTCGATTTGAGTGGCAAATTACGAACACACTTAGACCGGACCTGTTATAAGAGTCACTCTTAAAGAAAGAACCGAGTTTTTTTTTCAAACATTCAATTTATTTATCATACGTTTGATATTTTTAAAGTAAGTCGATACGTTCTTCAGAAACAAAATGTCATTTTCCATATAATTTCCGTTCCTTTCAATTTTCTTACACCATTATGGATCTAAGACCTGTCTAACTACATGGTAGAAGTCAGGACTAGCACGTCTGAGCCATTGTTTAGCAGCCTTCACAGGGGAGTTATCATCCTAAAACCTGTCTCTGCATAGGGATTCCTCCAGTTTACCGAAGATGTGGTAATGACATGGTGCGAGATCAGGGCTATTGGGTATGTGTTTCAGTGTTGTGTAATCAAGTTTTGTGATTTCAGGAGTGGTTTTCTCACTGGCACATGACCAGGCTTTATCGTGCAAAAGCAAAACAGCATATTTTTATCGACATCGAATTTGGTACATTCAACCATGAATCTTTTTAAGGGTTGCCACATATGGGGCAGAAATCATGCTGATTTCATGTGATACGATGTTTACAAGGAACACTCCTTCCTAATCAAAAAGCATAGTAGATATCACTTTTCCCAGTGAAGGCACAGTTTTCAATTTCTTCTTCTTTGGTATGGTAGCATGATACCATTTCATCGATTGTCTTACCGTCTGTGGTTTAGAGTGATGCAATACGGTTTCATCTCCTGTCACAATACTTGCAAGGAAGTAATCTCTAGAACTCTCATACTATTCTAAAGTTTACTGCTTACTGCCTTCTGCGTTAGTTTGTGGGCATCTGTCAATGTTCTCGGAACCTATCTAACACAAACCTTTCTCAACTTCAGATGTCGGCTTGGTATTCTGCTCACACTTCCTTCTCCTACTCCCACTGGGATTGACAAATCGTTCATTGTTAAGCGCATGTCAACCAAAATCAGATCGTACATTCACTGGAGGCAGTCAGGACACTTTACAATGTTTGGTCTGCCACTGCAACGGAGGTTACGAATATTGGTGTGCCCTTTGTCATCAGATAATCTGCTTACTGAAGGATTAAGTGTACTGCAACCAACAGCATCATCCCCATACACCTTCTTCAATCTCCTGTGAATGTTTGTCACTGTCTCATACAACACAGAACCTCTATAACAGCACACTGCATCAGACGAACATACAATGCAGTAGCCAGTAGTAGGGTAAACTATGTTCTGGTGCACTTTATTATTGTGGGTTGCATACATTCAGAGACAAGCATGTGCTCTACCAGCATATGGGATAGTTCACAATTCAGCTATCCCAAGAGCGCAGCGAGAGCCACCTCCAGGGCTTGTCCCTGTGGCTGCAGCAAAAGCCGACTAGTTGTAGCTGGAATACTTTCTTTAAGCCACCACTTCCGGTCAGCCATTGGCCACAGACAGTCTGCAACAACAGCAGCAGCAGCTTGGACATACGCAGTAGTGCTATCCAATTCCATCCCAACATAGACCAGCAGTTTAAAAAGTTCACTTTACCTTATCCGAGACAAGAATGTTGTTGACCATACACCTCGAACTTTCCATTCAGAATGTATATTTTGCGCTTTAATACGAACTATTGTGAAGACAGAAGAATTCGGGACATACGCGCGTTTTCACATCGCGAAAGTATCGTTACTTGTTGTGAAAGTCCTGTAACACTATGGCACAGGCTACATTTCTCTCATCAGCTAAAAAAAAATCTGTTCTAATCACTTTACTATCTGTTACATCCTGCGTCACAGGACTAGAGTATTAAACTCATTTTTGGCTCATGACAGAGTGCTAAGAGCATGTCCTGTCTCTGCCACAGGATGTTTTCTCACTTTTAAACTCTCCTAAAGTAACCAAATGCTTTGTCACGTACGAAGTCTCTTAAGGTAACAGCACAGAAAACTTGTGAATATCATGTTGATACTACGTACCACATTATGAATTCGGTAATAGAAGTGATATTATTACAATGGTCATCTCTCCCCACGTAGGTGGGAGATTAAAATGTCGCTAAAAGATCTTTCTGCAAAGAAAATATACCTGATTACCGCTCCAATCCCCGAATCATACGCATGCTACTTGAGCCCGCACTTCTGCCCACCTGGCAGCACATCATTGATATCAGACTGATACACTAATTAACTGCACTGACCAAGAGCAATTTTTTCCAGCTGTCGGATTACACTCGTCAGGTATCTCAAATAGAAATCCCTGGAGGGAAGATGATGTTTTTTTTTCGAGGAACACTATTGAGAACCGATATTTGCAGCTGAACGCAGAATGAAAAAATTGTTCAAATGGTTCTGAGCACTATGGGACTTAACTTCTGAGGTCATCAGTCCTCTAGAAATTAGAACTACTTAAACCTAATTAACCTAAGGACATCACACACATCCATGCCCGAAGCAGGATTCGAACCTGCGACCGTAGCGGTCGCGTGGTTCCAAACTGTAGCGCCTAGAACCGCTCGGCCACTCCGGCCGGCGCCGCAGAAGAATTCTACTATCGCCAATATACATTTCTCATAACGTCACGAAGGTAAGATACGAGAAATTAGTGCTCATAAGGAGGCATATAGGCAATCTGTTTGAGAGTGGAATAGGAAAGGGAATGACTAGTAGTGGTACAGGGTACCCTCCACCACACGCTGTACGATGGCTTGCGAAGTAAGCTTACAGAAGTAAATGTAAATTTAGTTTACCTATTAATATGTCACTCCATCCATTTATAGGCACACAAACCTCACGGAAGGATGTTGTCTCTTATTTACTGAGAAAACAAAATATGGAGCTTCTGCTGCTGATTGTCCCTCGCTAAAAATCATGGTATTAGCTCTTAATCTTTTTCATTGCAGTCACTTCACGAGTACAAGGGCGATGTACTTGAGGACAATGTTATGGAAATGGAAGAGGATGTAGATGAACATGAAATGGGAGATACGATACTGCGCGAAGAGTTTGGCAGAGCACTGAAAGACCTGAGTCGAAACAAGGCCCCGGGAGTAGACAACATTCCATTGGAACTACTGACGGCCCTGGGAGAGCCAGTGCTGACAAAACTCTACCATCTGGTGAGCAAGATGTATGAGACAGGCGAAATACCCTCAGACTTCAAGAAGAATACAGGGCTATTACAAATGATTGAAGCGATTTCATAAATTCTCTGTAGCTCCATTCATTGACATATGGTCACGGCAGACTACAGATACGTAGAAAAACTCATAAAGTTTTGTTCGGCTGAAGCCGCACTTTAGGTTTCTGCCGCCAGAGCGCTCGAGAGCGCAGTGAGACAAAATGGCGACAGGAGCCGAGAAAGCGTATGTCATGCTTGAAATGCACTCACATCAGTCAGTCATAACAGTGCATCGACACTTCAGGACGAAGTTCAACAAAGATCCACCAACTGATAACTCCATTCGGCGATGATATGCGCAGTTTAAAGCTTCTGGATGCCTCTGTAAGGGGAAATCAACGGGTCGGCTTGCAGTGAGCGAAGAAACGGTTGAACGCGTGCGGGCAGGTTTCACGTGTAGCCCGCAGAAGTCGCCGAATAAAGCAAGCAGGGAGCTAAACATACCACAGCCAATGGTTTGGAAAATCTTACGAAAAAGGCTAAAGCAGAAGCCTTACCATTTACAATTGCTACAAGCCCTGACACCCGATGACGAAGTCAAACGCTTTGAATTTTCGGCGCGGTTGCAACAGCTCATGGAAGAGGATGCGTTCAGTGCGAAACTTGTTTTCAGTGATGAAGCAACATTTTTTCTTAATGGTGAAGTGAACAGACACAATGTGCGAATCTGGGCGGTAGAGAATCCTCACGCATTCGTGCAGCAAATTCGCAATTCACCAAAAGTTAACGTGTTTCGTGCAATCTCACGGTTTAAAGTTCACGGCCCCTTTTTCTTCTGCGAAAAAAACGTTTCAGGACACGTGTATCTGGACATGCTGGTAAATTGGCTCTAGCCACAACTGGAGACCGACAGCGCCGACTTCATCTTTCAACAGGATGGTGCTCCACCGCACTTCCATCATGATGTTCGGCATTTCTTAAACAGGAGATTGGAAAACCGATGGATCGGTCGTGGTGGAGATCATGATCAGCAATTCATGTCATGGCCTCCACGCTCTCCAGACTTAACCCCATGCGATTTCTTTCTGTGGGGTTATGTGAAAGATTCAGTGTTTAAACCTCCTCTACCAAGAAACGTGCCAGAACTGCGAGTTCGCATCAACAATGCTTTCGAACTCATTGATGGGGACATGCTGCGCCGAGTGTGGGAGGAACTTGATTATCGGCTTGATGTCTGCCGAATCACTAAAGGGGCACATATCGAACATTTGTGAATGCCTAAAAAAACTTTTTGAGTTTTTGTATGTGTGTGCAAAGCATTGTGAAAATATCTCAAACAATAAAGTTATTGTAGAGCTGTGAAATCGCTTCAATCATTTGTAATAACCCTGTATAATAATTCCAATCCCAAAGAAAGCAGGTGTTGACAGATGTGAAAATTACCGAACTATCAGTTTAGCAAGTCACAGCTGCAAAATACTAACGTGAATTCTTTACAGACGAATGGAAAAACTGGTAGAAGCCGACCTGGGGGAAGATCAGTTTGGATTCCGCACAAATGTTGGAACACGTGAGGCAATACTGACCCTACAACTTATCTTAGAAGAAAGATTAAGGAAAGGCAAACCTACGTTTCTAGCATTTGTGGACTTAGAGAAAGCTTTTGACAATGTTGACTGGAATACTCTCTTCCAAATTCTGAAGGTGGCAGGGGTAAAATACAGGGACAAAAGGCTATTTACAATTTGTACAGAAACCAGATGGCAGTTATAAGAGTCGAGGGGCATGAAAGGGAAGCAGCGGTTGGGAAGGGAATGAGACAGGGTTGTAGCCTGTCCCCGATGTTATTTAATCTGTATATTGAGCAAGCAATAAAGGAAACAAAAGAAAAATTCGGAGTGGGTATTGAAGTCCATGGAGAAGAAATAAAAACGTTGAGGCTCGCCGATGACATTGTGATTCTGTCAGAGACAGCAAAGGACTTGGAAGAGCAGTTGAACGGAATGGACAGTGTCTTGAAAGGAGGGTATAAGATGAACATCAACAAAAGCAAAACGAGGATAATGGAATGTAGTCGAATTAAGTCGGTTGATGCTGAGGGAATTAGATTAGTAAATGAGACACTTAAAGTAGTAAAGGAGTTTTGCTATTTGGGGAACAAAATAACTGATGATGGTCGAAGTAGAGAGGATATAAAATGTAGACTGGCAATGGTAAGGAAAGCGTTTCTGAAGAAGAGAAATTTGTTAACATCGAGTATAGATTTAAGTGTCAGGAAGTCGTTTCTGAAAGTATTTGTATGGAGTGTAGCCATGTATGGAAGTGAAACATGGACGATAAATAGTTTGGACAAGAAGAGAATAGAAGGTTTCGAAATGTGGTGCTACAGAAAAATGCTGAAGATTAGATGGGTGATCACATAACTAATGAGGAGGTATTGAATAGAACTGGGGAGAAGAGGAGTTTGTGGCACAACTTGACAAGAAGAAGGGACCGGTTGGTAGGACATGTTCTGAGGCATCAAGGGATCACAAATTTAGCACTGGAGGGCAGCGTGGAGGATAAAAATCGTAGAGGGAGACCAAGAGATGAATACACTAAGCAGATTCAGAAGGATGTAGGTTGCAGTAAGTACTGGGAGATGAAGAAGCTTGCACAGGATAGAGTGGCATGGAGAGCTGCATCAAACCAGTCTTAGGACTGAAGACAACAACAAGAACACTTCGCGAGTGAGAGGTTGTAATATATTTGCCAACAATTCTTAGAAGAAGTGGTACAGAGATCACCTCTCAACTCTTCTTCCGGCAGAGTATCACTTAACTTCCGTATTCTCATGCATCTTCCAGCCTTAGATATGTAGCATACGAATCCACATGATTTCCATGAGTAAGAGAAGTCCCCTGTTGAGCCACAGACCCCTGCTAATTCTCTCGAAATCCCATCACGTTCGGACAGCACTATTCAATTAATTAAAAGGCTGTCTAGTCCTCCACCCATCACTGACTATGTAGGAGCCGTCACAGCGAGAAAAATAACACACTAACGCACAGGAGGAAATTCACAATCATGCAGAGTATACGTGGACTGCACAAAGAAATTCAGAAGCATAACACCTACAATTCATTGATGCTGAACGAAGGTCTATAAATATCACACTGTACATGCCCTAATCTCCTTTGTCGTGTTCCTTTGATTACTACGTTCGAGATACGACAGAGTAATGTTGTCAGAGACTTCACTGACAACACAGTCTCTCTCTCTCTCTCTCTCTCTCTCTCTCTCTCTCTCTCTCTCTCCTCAAATTTTTATAACATCCAACAAACTAAAACTACGGACTATAAAATGTTTGCTGTCACCGGGAGAGAAATTGATAAGATATTACTGTGTCCCTCTCTTTCGATATATCGAAAAGAAATACCGTCTGCATGATGACGTCGAGCATATGTGGCGAACGTATTAAATATACAGTTATTGGTCCATTGGAAGAGCTGACCAATGATCGAAGTCGCTTGCACAAACCAGTGTAAAGTTTGGTCACCCGTACTGTAGGAGTATCATATTCTGCAGACAGTCAATAACAAGAGATGGTTCCTGTGTTGTTCTTCCATAAGCAGTCTGATATATTGTTTTTCTGCTGTAACACATCCAGGCAGTATATGACTATAGATTTGTACATCGCCATACATTTTGTTTTTCCGCCATGACTTCGAGGTTTGTTTCACATGTTAAACCAACATTAATACATTTCGATCCATTGGCTCTCACAGAAAGCTGGACATCGCACGGAGTAAACTATGTTGCTCCCACAACACACAGGATGGTTGAAATAAAAGACATAGGCAGTGTTTCTTTTTGACAAAAATGTAGAGGACGTATGAAGTGTGTAGCATTGTGGAGCTTTTCCAAACAGCTGTCCGAAGGTGATGACCTCTACATTTAATCTCATCTTCCACAGTGACGGGGTAGCAGATGTCTTGGTGATCCGTTTTTCAAAGAGGTTCTGTGCATTGATTCCTCGCACTGGGTGCATACTGTACCCAGGTATACCCTAGGTGCTAGTCATCCTAACGTCCAAATCTTGGAGATTGCGTCTTTCATTTTTATGACTTGCTGTATATAACGACATTTGGGACAATGGGGTATTCAGCAGGGCTTAAACCCAAGGAGAATGGATAGTATGGACCATTAGTTGTCAATCCCACCAGAGGAAGAATTGAATGATTTTCATACACCCAGGCGAGTATGTAAGTACCCTCATTCCTCTACATGTTTGTCGTACTTTCATCAGTATTGCGTATTTTCCACCAATTTCTGTGTTTTTGCCAGGTTTTCGGTAATTCCAGCGCATTTTACTCGATTACTCGAGGTCCAAACCACCACTCTCGACGAGTTGTCATGTCAATAAAACGTCTCATCACATCTGTCTCGTGATGCTATCAGTCAATGACATTGCAGCATGGTTCTCAATTTCTGTATCATTGCTAAACCACCCCCTCCATTCCTTCGCGAAACCCTGCTACATAGCCTACATCACACGAGACAAGTACTGTTTGTTAGTATAGGAAATACGAGTAGCAGTCAGCAGAGAGGAGGTGCAAATCCAAAACACTTTATAAATTCGGTAATATTTTATTACGGTGTGCCATCTTCCCCTATGTGGATGGTGTCACAAAGTATTCTCACATTCGTGGGATAAAGTCAGAGAGTGAAAGCTCTAGCACTCAGCTCTCTATTTCGAAACGAGCTACCCCTTCATTGAACCTATAGGCTTGGGAACCTGATCCTAACACTATATGGCCTCTCTCTGTGCATCTCATAACTCTTCTCTGTCTTTAACCAACCCTCTCTGCACCATTGTCTCCAATTTAATTTGAAATTGATCAGAAATAGGAAGGTGCTATGCCCACTACATTCGACGTCTCATAAAGGAACAGAATGAGCTATGTTAGAGGTAATCAATACACTTTTATATTTTGCTTTCGCAAAGAATATAACAGAGTTCCAAACTTGTACTAACCGGCGCTAGCGATATAGACTGGTATTCTTATTCCAATACCGTAACTGCCGTTCTATAAAGACTGTTCCGTTCCAATCTTACTCAAGTCGCCCATCCAATTGCTGAGGAGTTTGGCACTCCTTATCGGTGTATAGTAGATACGAGCTTGATACATTTGAGAGTGGCGTAGTGATATAATGGACGATTAAGAAGAAGAAGGAGGAGGAGGAGGAGGAGGAGGAGAAACGTTTGATTTATGCATGATGGAGCTCCAGACGGAAGAAGTTTGAAACATTTGAAGTCAATCACTTGTGATATCAATTCTGTAGAATTGTTGTAGTGTTTGGACTCTATACCAAGAAGGTAATGGGAAGAGAGAAATGATCGTAGAACATAAACACAGACGCATAGCAGCTGTGTTTCACATGTGACATTACATGCCATGCTGCACTAACTCCATGAACAGAACACAGTCTCTTACACACACAGCATTTGTCAAGCAAAGGTGTACACGGGGATTGCAGTACCTCACAAATCCCTGTCACTAACGTAGAATCACTACAGTTATGAAAGTGAAGACTCAGTTTATGTTCCAGATGTGGTTCAGAAATGCAGTACTTCGCATACATCTTCATTCATCTAGAGGACGGAGTTGAAATAGATTTTCTATCGATGGGTATGATTCATCACAAAGTCGCTGGAAGTCCTCTACTGACTGTGGTATGGAGAGGTTTCCTGTTAACGATTGTAGGTAAAGAGCGCTGTAAGTCACACACAGAACACCCAATTGTATAAGAGTCGAACGCAAGTTATACCACACAACTGATGCATCCCGAGAGAAGAACGTAAAAAAGATGGTTAAATGCAAGATAAATGACATGCTGCAATATCTCCCTCTCTCTAGAGTGTATCATCAGTCTACCATTAAATCATACTTCGTTACAACCCTGCTCAAGCTATTATTCCATCTAATTTTTATCACACATTAACGGAAATCCATGTCAATTTAGAGGCAGATGATCCTCTTTTCCAGGAAAGCATCAGGGACAGCAGTCAACTTGCATGTATCACTATTACGTCAATAGACACACAGTAGAACGTTGTCAAAACGATGCAGCAGCTGTTCTGAAAGGTATTTGTTAGCTGACGCCGCATGGTTGTGATTGGTAGAGAGTACAGAGAAGCCCATTGTAAATACTGTTTGTTAGGGTTTGAAACACTTAAACATTCTTGCACAGAGTCAAACACGCGATACACTCTGTAGTTATGTATTGCAGTCCCCCATCTGGTAATACAACGCTCTTTAGCTAAGGACACTTTATTAAAATCTACAAGGTGGCTGCCGATAACTCTGGGGATACACCTGGGCTTGTGATCCGACATATATAAACTTATTGCTCTACATTTGGTTGTCATCCACATTAAACATTCTAGTCCAGCCGTCTTAACACTGTCGAGGAAAAATGACTATCTGTCTGCTTCCTGGTGCTTCCATGTAAAAGTTTTCTTGTATTCCACTGCTGCCACACACTCGTTCCTATGCACAAGAATTGTCCTCCACCAAGCATATATATAAGTACTCCCTCATTCACTCTCAATTTCCACGCAGTTGTGTGTATTTTCCTCAATTTATACGTATTTTCAATCAATTTTCGTAATTTTATCGATTTTATGTCACTTCTGCTGTTATGACCATGACAGCACTTCTCACCACATATTCTAAAATTGCTAGTAAATGTAGTACAGTTGTCAACACGTACTGTAAATGCAATATTTTTCTGTATGTTTGGAAGTCACGGTAAATTGTTTCTGTTAACGAAACGCTGCCCACCTCCAATCAATTCGTTCATCCACTGCAGAGAATCTTTGTTTTCTCATCTTTGGAGTGGAATTTTGGCCTTCAAAATTATTTCCACGGTCCTTTGGGCCAATTACCCATAGTCTTCTTTTTCGCATCTTCAGAGTTCCTGCTAATTGAAGACTGCCGTTTGGTTGGTAAACAAGACTGCTTTATTTTGCTGACCTTATGCTTTTCACTCAGTACTTGTTTCGCTTCTATGAAATTCTTCTATTGCAGTATTTAAAAAACAAAAGGTAAAGAAATCTGCTCATTTATTGGGGGAATAAAAGTCTACAGTTCCTTGTACTGTCTCCAGCCAGTCCTCAGCAACTGCACAGCCATGAATTACTTTCACATACGTGTTCGTCACCTTCTTTAGGATATAACGAAACTTGTGTCTAGCCCCTGATGTGCAACTACGGCTCCAGGTTTATGAAGTTTACCGAGCAAAGGCGAAAAATCGAATTTCGGTGATTCTTGCATGACACACAACAGTAAGCCAGCCCATAATTATACTATATTGCCTTTGAAAACTGATATAAACACACTGAAATTAAATGCATTCGCATAAGGCAGCCATTTTATTATCCACATTTTTACATTATCTACTCATTTTCTCCCGGTGACTGGAGCTGGTTCCAAAATTCTACTGCGCAAAGTTGTTTCTTCTCGATTACCGTTGGCTCTCAAGGAACCTGAAGTTATTTTTAACTGACTTAATTTTGTGAGTTGCAGGAAATAAAACTTTCAAAAACAGAAACTACACTGCACTCTGTGTAACTGCCCAATGTCATTCAATACGATCACGACGACACCCCTCGATCAACGTTAACACTCCTACTGATGACGTAATTGACCAATTAGCCAGGAAGAATAGGCGCACAGAATTCATCACTGAAGAAACAGAACCACAACTGTAACTTTTTTATATCATAAGACGGCATTGTCTTGTATATGTGTATAATCAGTTTAAATAAAACTTTCTTAAACTTTGCATGTGACTTGATTATTTTTTATTACGGTAAAAGTAAAGGTAGCTCAAGATACCTTTAGCGCCCTCTTCTTGAGGATTTTCTGTGTCCGACATTGTACACAAGCAATCATAGATTACTGCTCCACACTGATTAACCTATTCCAACAAGCACACATAATCAAGATTTCTCTGGAGAGTTATTTGCCGATAAAAACGTTGTTTCCTGCTATCAACAACAACACGAGTTTCAGTCATCAATTCAGATGCTGTTAAACTGTGAAACTTTCGCCACTGGAAAAAAGCAAATCGGGTTCACAATAGAAATGTTAATGCCAGCGATGATCAAGGAGAACTTTGGAACACTAGTTGTCACAAGCAGGTACAACTCTTCCCTAAAAGTACGTGCGTAGGGACAGACGAACCACTCCAGGATGGGCAGCGTAATACCAGCAACGAAGAACTGTTCTCTGCTACCACCACAGACAATGCAGGGAAGGAAGCTACTATCGAATTGTCAATATGATCTGGCCTGACTTAAGAACACTGTCGGCCATTCTGTTTCTGTTTTCTGATGCTTTCAACTCTGGTAGTTAGTCAGCACCTAAGTCAGCACCTAAGAAGATACTACAAGATGACATCACTCAACCTTCAGGAGGTGCTGTGGTCCTTGTGAAGAAGAAGGATGGCACAAGTCGTTTTTGAGTCGAGTGCCAAAGACAGAACAAACTCATAAAGAAAGATGTCTTTTCATTGCTACACAGGATGACATGTTTGATTGCTTGAAAGGAGCAAAGTCTTTGTCAGTTGTGGACATGCAGAAAGGAAACCAGCAGATTGAAGTTGACACAGCTGGCTGGTAAAACCCAGCCTTCATAGCCCTGGACAACATTTACGAGTTAAAAATCATGCCATTTGGACTGTGTAATTCTCCAACAAATCTTCGAACAAGTGACAGACAACCTGGTTCCAAACCTTAAATGAATAATGTGTCTTTGCTATATGGATGACACTTTCATCTTTTTATGACATTTGAGCAACATCTAAGCCATCTGACTATCATGTTGAAGGGCATTCACTCTGCAGGTCTCTGACTGAATGTGATAAAGCGTCTCTTTGCAGCCCGGGAGATAAAAATCTTGGGACATCTAATGAATGCCGATGGAGCCAGTACCAATCCAAAGAAAATAAGAGCAGTAATAGATCTTCCAACTCCTCAGCGCATTTATGATGTGAGAAGTTTTTTGGATTGTGTTCATACTACCATCAATTCATGTAGGACTTCTGCACCAAGTCAAAGACTTTGCAAGAGCTACTGCAGAGAGCCGCCAAATTCCCCGAATAAGGAGGAAGAAAACGCTTACCTTGTCCTTCAGAAGGTGCTAACAGCTTCTCCAATCCTAGCATTGTACGATGAAAATGGTGAGACATATCTTTGCACAGATTCTAGCTGTCATGTGATAGGAGCAACCCTAAGAAAAGTGATAGCTTATGCTTCCAGAATACTCTCCAAGACCGAAATAAACTACTCTACAATTGACAAAGAATACCTTGCAGCTGTTTGAGCCATCAACAAGTTCTGGCCTTATGTATCTGGCAAACCATTTACTGTTCTGATGAATCACCATACTAGCTGACAAACCTGAAGCACCTGTCACGTCAGCTGGCCAGATGGGCACTGAGTCTTCAGGAGTAGGATGTCACAGTGGTACACAAAAGTGGATGTAAACACAAATACACTATCTACCTTCTAAGGGATCTTCTGGTGAATACAGCAGTGTGGATGAAATCTCATTCATCGCTGCATCAGATGATTCTGCTACTGTACAGGAAGAAGAGCCACCATTGCTGAAAACCACAGAAACCTTGTATAAGGAGGAACCGACCAAAGAAGATTTCAAATTAATAAACAGGGATTTTATAAGAGGCTCTTCAATGCCCACCTATCCTGAAATATTTCCACGATGCTGGTGACCCGGGATACAGAATCAGGTACAGGTATCACTGGCCAATCTCCACCAAACCATTAGACACTACATGAACCACTGTACGGAAATACATGTTGCAATTACCTCTAGGGCACCTGATACCAGTCCCACCTGCTACTTTGGGCCATATAATATCCATTGTGGCATGTCGGACGTCTCACATGAAATTGAGGATTGTACTCTTCCATCAAGAACACAAAAAACACAGAGCTGTCGTCTATGTCCTCCATGTGAAGCCCTACTATAGTTCACAGGTGCAGGTCAGTTTGGAGGTTCAAGGAAACTGAAGAACCACACTTGATTGCAAAGCTTTGATGGTAGAGGCTACCTTCTATGCTCGTCACAGGAAGAGTATGTACCAACATGACCAAAGTATGGGGACCCACCACTGTCACTGTACAGGATGCCATTGACAAGATTAAATCATGGGTATTATAGTCAGCTCCAATGAGAGTTTCTGGAACAGCAGGACGCTATTTCTCCAGAGGAGGGAGCAATGCCACAAGCATTGACGCATCAAGCATTGATGCATCTATATAAATGACCTGGGTGACAATCTGAGCAGTTCTCTTAGGCTGTTCGCAGATAATGCTGTAATTTACCGTCTAGTAAGGTCATCCGAAGTATCAGTTGCAAAGCGATTTAGAAAAGATTGCTGTATGGTGTGGCAGGTGGCAGTTGACGCTAAATAACGAAAAGTGTGAGGTGATCCACATGAGTTCCAAAAGAAATCCGTTGGAATTCGATTACTCAATAAATAGTACAATTCTCAAGGCTGTCAATTAAAATAAGTACCTGGGTGTTAAAATTACGAAAAACTTCAGTTGGAAAGACCACATAGATAATATTGTGGGGAAGGCGAGCCAAAGGTTGCGTTTCATTGGCAGGACACTTAGAAGATGCAACAAGTCCACTACAGAGACAGCTTACACTACATTCATTCGTCCTCTGTTAGAATATGGCTACACGGTATGGGATCCTTACCAGGTGGGATTGACGGAGGACATCGAAAGGATGCAAAAAAGGGCAGCTCGTTTTGTATTATCACGTAATAGGGGAGAGAGTGTGGCAGATATGATACGCGAGTTGGGATGGAAGTCATTAAAGCAAAGACGTTTTTCGTCGCGGCGAGATCTATTTACGAAATTTCAGTCACCAACTTTCTCTTCCGGATGCGAAAATATTTTGTTGAGCCCAACCTACATAGGTAGGAATGATCATCAAAATAAAATAAGAGAAATCAGAGCTCGAACAGAAAGGTTTAGGTGTTCGTTTTTCCCGCGCGCTGTTTGGGAGTGGAATGGTAGAGAGATGGTATGATTGTGGTTCGATGAACCCTCTGCCAAGCACTTAAATGTGAATTGCAGAGTAATCATGTAGATGTAGAAGTGTGGGGTAGGGATCAGCATCACAGCCTGGCCTGCTTTGGGGAGGCAATTCATACCAGACACCATCAGTTAGTTATTTGTTATTTATTATTTAATGTTTCTGGAAAGTTCTTGAAATATGTTACATTTGTAATGTGTGTATATTCTGGAAATCTAATGTCTGTACAAAAACCACCATTCCGTAATATTTGATGTTAATGTTCATAATAAACATGCTTTCAGTGATTAGTGTAGTATTTCATTGACAACTCTGCTTTCGGATTTAGACTTCAGTGTATCACGATGTGGCAGTATTGAGGCATTCTAACAGCTACTCACAAAAATTCAAATGGCTCTGAGCACTATGGGACTTAACATCTGTGGTCATCAGTCCCCTAGAACTTAGAACTACTTAAACCTAACTAACCTAAGGACAGCACACACATCCATGCCCGAGGCAGGATTCGAACCTGCGACCGTAGCAGTCGCGCGGTTCCGGACTGCGCGCCTAGAACCGCGAGACCACCGCGGCCGGCAGCTACTCACAATTGTTGTAAAGTTTCATATTGAAAAGTCTCCTGCAAGATTTCACCTGTTATGATGGACAGTTCAGTTCTACGTCTAGCTAGTTGTATTACGTTCTTCTCCTCTTGGAAACTACAGGCAACAAAGTTGAAAAGCCCCACAGTCACAGCTCTGCACGGATGTCCAAGATTTTGCTGCTCAATGGTATGATACACAATGGGCTCAGTTGTTTACCTTCCTGGCTACAGCAGCATTCGTATACGATGTACATTATAAACTGTTAAGGCCGTATATGACATTACGACAACATAAGACTATTATAAAATGTGAATGTTTTCCACAGACCCACATAGAAATTACAACTTTTATCCTTCTAAGTACATACCAAGGCCCTCAGTTCCCTCACTGCGAGTCCTGGTGGCTGTGTAGCAAGTAGCCACACTGCCCATATTTCTAGATGCAATTAGTACAGCCTGTTCAAAGAACATCATTTCTTGCCTGAATATTAATACATAGTGGGTGCAAACTTACAGATTTTGGTGACAGTCCTGAAAAATCAGCAGCACTAATCGAAAATAATTGTGTAATATTGCATATGTCAACCATTGTTCCCAGTTACATTACATAACTGGTGCTACCTTGCCTCCACTGAATAGAAGCCACTGAGGAAAGACCACATGCACTACAAGGTGTCAGACATTAAGCCAATGAAAACTGTGTCTTTTTCAATGAACAATTAAACTAAAGAGGTCCTACAATACAGGTGGTATTCAGATGAAATCGATCAATAAAATATGGAAAAAATATGAACATTGGGCTACGTTTCTGATCAATCTGTTGCCTCAGCCTTTATTTAACATTCACACAATTTACAATCAAATTAGCACCTTTCAACCTAACTTGGGTCTTGGTCTATGGAACAGATAAATCTGCCACCACAACCAAATCAACCAATTTTAGCCAACTGCCAGTTATTTGTACCATACCCATTTTAACAAACAAGTCTATCATCTGCTGTCTCATACAGCTTCTACTCTTCCCATGAGGTATCAGGTCCTTGGAGCTGTTGTTTCAAGTCAGGATGCAGAAACTTTTCCAGCGACTTTTGAAAACAATATCCACAGAATTAAGGTGATACTAAATATTTTTGTAAATTAATGCACATTTTAAGCAGAGTTTACACTGTGACAAAGGTATCGTTTAACCACTAAGACTGGCATCAAGCAGACATGAAATATGTCTAGTCCTATTTCTTATCATGGGAAATGAACTTATGGAACTATGACTACATACGGCCTCACCACATAAATAACATGTTATTTACTGCAGAACATAAAATGCTATTTCTTAAAACTCTATGATATACACTTGATCAGAGCATAATTACTTTGCATGCTGTTTATGCGCAGTACGGGGAATGACTTTCTATAGTCAGCAATAACCGATAATGCTCACTCCGGGTGACATCATGATACTGTCAATATGACATTACATCAGCTTCCCCCCTTCCCCTTTTTTTGAAGAGATGAAGCACAGAACATGCTAAAGCAATGACTGGAAAAGTCAGATACCTTATAGTTTCACTCCTCCCATAGGAATTTTGGGGATGGCAATTATCTGTGTTGTGGCTAGCCATATAAGCAGAATACAGCTGGGCCCTTTCTCAATGTTTTGTGGTTTAGTAACAACAATGCACAGTGAATATGGCGGTGATGGCTGTCTGCTGCTTAGCCACCCACTGTCACTTGCACTTGCAGTTAGATCTTAGCCTGGAGCATGCACGACATCAGTTGTTGGCTGACAGATGGCAGAGGTGTGTTACAGTTAACTGATTTGCATCAGCTGTTGGTGAATGTACATATCTATTGAACCCAGGAGCCCCTAGCACATGCATAAACTGGCAAAATACTTGCCTAGCAATGTGTGTGGAAATGGCTGTTGGGTCAGATGATAGGTGCTTGCAGTAGCACCTCTGTAGCTGACACCTTGGTGTCTTCTTCCAGTCTGGTATCTGAGCAGAGGTGTCTATACGGGTTGTGCTCTTGAAGTTCTGATGTGGCATTGTGGAAGACATGAGGAGTAGGTCTTCATCGGTACATAAATTTTTGAGTTGTTCAGTATATAAAGTGTCTTGTTTACCATTTCTGTCTATAACAAATGTGTTGCTCCCCTGGCAGTAACTATACAGAACCCGAAGAAGTGTGGCAAGAGTAGCGACAGATTCATCTTTGAGCCAAAAGTGTTGAGACTTTTGTAGGTTCGTGTGGGTAAACACTTTTCTCTGTCTGTGTCTCATTGTATTGTATGGTTGGAGATGCTGCCTTTGTCAGCTTAACTATTGCAAAAAATTTGTATATACCTCCGAGGACAGTGGTGGCAGTGAATAAGGCATTACGAGTTCACAGGACCATAGCTGCTCTTTGTAAACCAGCTGCCCAGGTGAACAGTGGATATCCTCTCTGGCTAACAGTAGAGTGACAAACTGCAATGACGCATGGCACAACATGGCGGTTTTTAGGAAGCAATGCATTCGCTCTACCATTGTGTTACCAACAGCCTGTCATATGAATGTGACTGCAGCTGCAGAGTGGAGTAATTCATGAAATAGCAGCCAACTGAACTGACGTCGTCTGTCAGTGGTTATGGATTGTGAAATGTTGTATATCGCAAAACTGTGGCTGAACTAGCGCTCTGTGACAATTTCAGCAGAGATACCTGGAGTGGGTACTGTTCCTGGTCACTTGGTGAAGTGAGCAACAATCGTGATTATGCCCTAGTGAGTAGCCTATGGAAGTGGTCCCATAATGTGTATGGGAAAGGGTGCAAAGCTTGCTGTGAGAGTACAAAAGTTCTCAATTAGTGTAAGAACATGTGGATCTTTTTCTTGTTTGCAGACGACACCTACCAAGTTGGTAGAGCTCAACGTATCACCATTTTGGGAGAGACAATCTGTAACAATATTATCCTGCACCACACGTCAGTCATGAATTGTGCTATAAATTCCATGTGTCTGCATTTGCGAAATGAATTGAGGTCGGTTATTCGAAAGCTGGTTGTGAATGGTTTATAATCTGTGAATATTGATCTTCAACAGAGGAAGTAAAATGTTTGAAGACCATGTAGATTGCAAGCAAATTCCTGTCAATGGGGCTCCACTTCTGTTGTTGAGACAGATTCTTCCAAAAAATTGCAAGTGGCTGCTGTCTTATATCAACTTTATGTTGCACTGCAGTGCTGTCTGTTCGTGACTACCAAAAGTGCTAAAGGTACGCCTAATTTGGGGTGGGCCAGTAGCACAGCCTGAAACATAGCCTGCTTAAGATCTTGAAAAGCAGATTCCATTTCTTATGTCCATGGAAGCTTCTAGTTATCCAATGTGTTATTCCATTAATTAGCCTATTGAAGGGCTTCTGTCCAACTGCTAAGTGTGGTAAGGGTTGGCCATAGTGGTTAAGCTTTCTGATGAATTTGCAAAGCCCTTTGTAGGTTGGTAGCAGTGGCACCTGTTATGTAGCTTCTACACACTCTGATAGAGGAATCAGGCCTGCATGAGAGAATTGAACTTCTGGTTTGGCAAACACACATGTGGTTGTGTTAATTAAGATACCACATGACAAAACAGTTGTCATGAATGCTGCTCCAGCAATGCCAAGAACAACATGTTATTTTCTGTGTAGCAAAAAATTGAGGATAGTTCCTTAGCACATCATGCATGAATCGCTGCCTGGTTTGTGCCAGGTTTCGCAGACCATGTCATGGATTTAAACTGAAACAGGCTGAATGCTGTGATGACAGCTATCTTTTGCATTTAGCTAGTGCTATAAGAATCTGTGAAACTGTCGTAGCATAATCATTTACATTGAATATGTGGACACTCGCAATGTTTCTTCTGAAATCTGCTATATTAGGAATCAGGTATCAGTCTGGAATAGTGTGGGTGTTTAAAACCATGTAATCGCCTGACAGTCTCCATGGTTTGTCCCTTTCCGAACCATGTGGAGCAGAGAAGCCCAAGAGCTGTCAGATGCTGTTACAGTACCTTCTTTGATCATCCTTTTGAAATTGGGATAAGATTGTCCAGAGGTAATCAGGCAGGATGTACAGTTGTCCAGAGTTTGTGCCAATGTAAAAGAGTGTTGAATGAAGGTGCTTCTTGCTAGCAGCGACTGGGTCAGTAAGTCCTGAGAGCTTGTGAAGTAGCCTCTGAAAAAGTTTCTCATCAGTCATTGACACTGTTTTGCCTATCACTGATATAGTTTCGCAAAAGACGTAGTGATTCTCATGTGACACACACTTGTGCATTCTGAAATGTATCAGACATGACAATGACTACGGCAGAACTGGCGCTTGGATGTAATACCACTGGACATCTTCATACGGGCACATACGAGCACATCGCACATCATGCGACTGAGCACAGATGATCTGACAGGCAAATTTGTCTCTGAGTGACGAAGGTTTCTCGGGTCTCCAGCTAGTTGGTAGCACTGATATATCACGACGTTCTGGGAAGTGTCATACTACCCTTCTTGTGGCGAAGTGTCAAGATTCGCGGAGAGTGGGGTATTTATATGTGTGGACACCCCCTCCACTAGACCTCAGGAGGCTGCAGTGGACCGGCAGCGTGTGCACAGTGGTGGGGGTAGCGGTAGCCCCCAGCGGCCGCCTCCAGTTCTCGGTGTAAGCATCCTGTCTGCATCCGCAGTGGACGACGTTGACGGGCGCGCTCCCGACGGATTGCTGCTATCGCAGGTTTCCATGCTGCATTGAGTTGGTATCCCTCATCCCGGTTAACCAGTTTGTCGTGAATCCTTATTTCTAGGGATTATTTGATAATACTTTCCCAGAAGCCAGATGCTCGGCACAGCACCTGCTGCTACAAGACAAGGCCTACAAGAGGCTGAAGAAGGATCCAACCCCGACGATGAGCAGAAAGATGATAACTCTGCTGAAGAAATCTGACTTACCTGAGCCAATGAAGAAGTGGGTGCACCCCAGAGCGCCAGCGATACCACGCTTCTGTGGACTCCCCAAGATCCATAAGGAAGGGGTACCTCTGACACCAACTGTGGACCCCATCAACTCTCACAGCTGTGGACTAGCTAAATACCTAGCGACACTGCTCAAACCCCTTGTGGAACACTGCAGCCACCATGTGAGAAACTAAGCCGAATTTGTAAAAATACTCAGGGACATGCGACTACAAAGGGAGGACCTACTTGTGAGCTTCGACGTGACGTCATTTTTCACGAAAGTGCCCCTTCAAGATTCCTTAGCACTTTTGGCTCAGCACTTTGAACCACAAACAGTCAGCCTTTTCAAACACACACTAACAATCACCTACTTTCAGTGCAATGGGGAATTCTGCGAGAAGATCGACAATGTGGTCAGGGGCTCCCCACTGGCTCCTGCGATTGCAAACCTCTACATGGAACATTTCGCAGAGGTGGTCCTTCAAACTGCCAAACCAAAGCACTTCTTCTGCTATGTGGATGACACTTTTGTCATGTGGGGACATGGCAAATAGGTGCTAGATGAGTTTCTGGAGAACCTCAATAGCATCTATCCGAATATCAAATTTACAATGCTAATGGAGGAAAATGGATGCCTCCCCTTCCTTGACATACTAATTAAGAGGAAGGCAGATGGTTTACTAGGCCACGCAGTACATAGGAAGAAGACACACACAGACCTATACCTTCATGCAACAACCTGCCACCATCCAGCACAAAGACAAACAGTACTGACCACCCGCGTACATAGGGTGCACCCCATCTGCGACAAAGACAGCCTACCATCCGAGCTGCAACACCTGAGGGAAGTCTTCCACCAAAATGGCTACTGTGAAACGCAGTCAACAGGGCGCTTAAAAGGAAGAAGGAAGCAGTGGCAACCCCAGAAGAAGAAGAAGAAAACGACTCACATTCCTTCCAAATGTGCGTCCACTCTCTGCCAAAATTGCATGACTTCTGGGCAAATACAATATCAAAACCATTCTCCGCCCACCACCAAAGACGAGGAAGCTCCTAGGTTCTGCCAAAGATCTGCTGAAGCTTAACACACCAGGAATATACAACATACCATGCGAATGTGGTAAACAATACATTAGACAAACACAGTGATGTATATCTAAACACTGCAAAGAACATATCAGCCAATAAGCCATAGCAGAATACACCATAAATGAAGAACACACCTTCAGCTTCAGAAACGCGAAGGTGCTGAGCTGAGCATCTGGCTTCTGGGAAGATGATATCAAAGAATCCCAAGAAATAAGGATTCACAACAACCTGGTCAACAGAGATGAGGGATACCAACTCTGCGCAGCATTCAACCCTGCGATAGTGGCAATCCATTGGGAGCACGCCCGGTAATGTCCTCCGCCGTGGATGCAGACAGAATGCTTACACCAAGAACCAAACACAGTCGCCAGGGGCGACCACTAACCCCACCAACTCGCACATACTGCTGGTCCATCGCAGCCTCCCGAGGTCTAGTGGAGGGGGTGACGCACATATAAATACCCCACTCTCTGCGAATCTCAACACTTCGCCGGAAGATGGGTATTATGACACTTCCCGAAACGTCGCGATATATCAATGCTACCACCCGGCTGGAGACCTGAGAAACCTTCATCAACAGTTTATGCCAGGAAAGCCTACAGTCAGAAATTTGTCTGTGATAAAACTTGCACTAACTAGTGATTGGGGAGAGGGAGGAGGTGGGAGGGGGAGGGGGATCTATTTCTCTTTGGTGTAGTCACTATGAAGAAATGTTCTCCCACAAACATTCCAATCTGGTAGATCTGTTTTTCTTTCTATGCTTTTAGTTAACATTTTGACTGTCTTTGGAGTAAAATTTACATCAGCCACATCTGCAATTTTCATTGATATACAATGTTCTTTCAGGATGGTCAACTTTACAACTACAAATATTTCAACTTGTAAACAAAAAAGAGACAGCCATTGCTACGGAAGAATGTCTCATGTGATGTATCACTTTATTCCAGTAAAAACTCAATGTTGCCAAAAATGTGATAAAAAAAACTTTGAGGGAGATCTTCAACTTATTTTGAGGTCATCTAGGTAAGGAAGTAATACATAGCCCATTAGGACAGGCTGTGTGGAGGAAAGTGAGCTGTAATTACTAGTCTCAAGAAGCCACCACCCAGCCCAACGCAGCTTTCAAAAACAGGGCTCATACCAGATACATTTCTCAGTGTAACTGGAAAATCTAAGTGGGATTTTCCACTTAATAGCTACAGCAAGAGCTAGATTAGTCATCTAATACAGAACCACATATTGTTAAGCTCACGACAATTCTGCCCAATCACAACATTAAAGTCATCAACAAAAGCCACCACCGATAATAATGAACTTGAATGACCTTGTTGCACCAAATGTCTGGTATATTTAGTATCAATCAAGTGACAGCTGGAACTGTGTGTCCTCTAGCATAGCTTGGAACACATTCAGTGAACATTTCTTAATAAGAAGGAAGAATTCTATGTTCACATATCATAGCCTCGATAAGGACATACATCCAATGTCAAATGAATCATGAAGTGAGACATAGCAAAGTGCTTAGTGAAAGATTCCATGGGAATTGGAAAAAAGGGCTTAATTCACTAAGATGGGAACTATGATGCAAATTTCCATTTGAGACCCCATTCTGGTTGAAGTACAGGATTAATGTGTGCTGCTATTTACATACATTCTAGTTTGTGCTTGTAAACTAGAAACAGAGTGATGGTTCAAAGACTTGAGTATGGTGGTAGGAAAGAAATGAGGCCATTATATTGTGGAAAAACACAGGGCTACCAGATATCTCAACACTTTGAAAGAAGATTGGTGAGAATATCTATGAAATGTGTTTTTTCTGCATCCTCACTTGGACTGGGACCCAACAATGTTATATATCAGTGCACAAAACTACATTAGCATGGAAAACAAATGTAATGTTTGTGTTCAGACACTGGGCATTACGGATTTCTACGAGTAAGTAATTAACATTTCCTTTGTAACAGTGGAGGCACTGCCCATATTTACTCAATTATAAGAGGTTTTGCTCACATTCATCATTCAAAAAATACAGGGTCATATTAACATTTTCAAATTAAACTACAGCTGCTGCCGTTGTAAATGTTTTTACATTGTATAGTACTTATTTTTATTTTTTCGTGTCCGGAAACTACAATTTGTTTGCCCAATATTGGGCAATGTCCAATGCTTCTTCTTTAGCCAGCCATAGATCGTCGAGGGTGCATCTGTGCAGGCAGCCTGGGCATTGTAGGAGATGTTCCATGTCCTGTAGAGTGTCGCAGTCGCATTTGTCGTCATTTTCGTCCAACAAACCCCATTTGATCAGATTAGATTTCACAGGAGCCACCCCAGTTCTGATGCGGTTAAGCATTCTCCAGGTTTTCCAATCACCAGAAACGCCGCTTGGTTGGTCCTCTCTTAGTGTATAGTAGATGGGGGGCTCATCTAAGGTGCAACTTAGGAAACGACGTCTGGATTTGAGTCTGCTGGGGCCACACTCTAGGCCAAATATTGAGTGACGAGCATCAAAGGTTTGTTTTAGCTTCTCGGTATGTTCATGGGCTTTCCTACTTGAGTCAGGGTTTGTGAAACCTGCGGCCCTGTAAAGATTTTCTATGGGGGTAGGTTTTATGTAGCCTGTCACTATCCTGCATGTTTCATTCAAGCTAATATCTACCTTTTTTGCATGGGCGGGTCTGCACCATGCCGGGCAGGCATATTCGGCAGTTGAGAAGCACAAAGCTTGGGCTGAAGTTCTGATCACGGTAGGTTTGGCACCCCATTTGCTGTTGGACAGCTTTCTTATTAGGGAATTTCGTGCTTCTACTTTTTTGCGAGTTTTTTCGCAATGATATTTGTATGTCAATGTTCTGTCCAGCATGACGCCAAGGTAGGTGGGAGTATCTGTGTGTTCTAGTAATGTCCCATCCCAGGTAACATTGAGCCTATACTTTGCCTGCCTCGAGTTCAGATGGAATGCACTCACTTGAGTTTTGGAGGGATTGGGTTTTAGAGAATTCTTTTTGTAGTAGGTTGACATTATAGAAAGGGCGATTTCTAGTTTATCCTCGATGGCTTCAAACCTGTTGCCTTGAAATGTTATTGCCAGGTCGTCTGCATATACAAAAGTTTTAGTTTTGTCTGGAGTTGGTTGGTCATGTTGAATAGGATTGGCGCCAACACGCTCCCTTGGGCGAGCCCATTTTTCTGATTCCGCCATCGACTCTTTTTCCCCTCAAGCATTACAAAGAACTGTCTATTTTGGAGCAGGGATTCGATTATCTTGACTAGGTGGTAGTCTTTCAGGGTCTCGTAGATTTTATGCAGTAGTGTCCGGTGATCTACTGTATCATAGGCGGAACTTAGGTCGACTAGTGCCAGCCCGGTGATTAGTTTATTCTCAAACCCATCCGCGATATGTTCCGTCAATGCTAGAATTTGACTGGTACAGGACTTTCCAGGTCTAAAACCTGCTTGGTGTGGAATTAGCTTCGAGTCAACGATCTTCTCTATTCTGTTGAGTATCAATCTTTCATAGAGCTTAAACAGGTGGCAGAGAAGGGTTACGGGTCGATAGCTCTTCGGAGACTCTGGGTCCTTCCCGGGTTTAAGGAGAGCCACCACTTTTGACTTCCTCCACAGTTTCGGGATTTGAAAGGTTTCACGGCACACGTTAAAAAGTCCAAGTATCCAGTCCCTGGCGCCAAGGCCGAAGCTTTTAATCTGTTCCACGCAAATATCATCAAACCCAGCGGCTTTCCCATTCTTCATGGTATTTATGCCATTGTTCAACTCTCTCATGCTAAATGGTTTCTGGAAGTTGGTGTTTTCCGTTGGCTGTAGGCGTGTGATCTTAGTTTTCTGACGTTTGGAGTTGATCTTGCCGTTTAGAAGGAGTTGGTTGGCCACCTGGTTTGGAGTTACGTTGGCCGGGGCCTTGCTTAGCCTTGGGTCACCATCCAATTTCTTAATCAGGTTCCAGGCTATTTTGCTACTGTGGGACATATCCATTCTTTCTAGGGTTGCTATCCACTTCTTCTCGCGTGCCTCGCTGAAGGCTGACATTAAAGCTGTGCCACAGGTGATGGTTTCATCGCTGAATGGGTCTTCCGTGAACAATACTTGATACTTCTCCAGGATGTCCTTTGAGGCATTTGAGAGCCCTGGGATATAGTGTTGTCTGCAGCCCCTAGGAATATAGCGTCTAGATACCTTTCGCAAAGTCTCAACAAAGATAAGATAATTATTTGGTGTTGGGGTCAGACTGGCTAATTCCTCATCCAGCGCTTGGGAATATTCTGACCACCTAGCCTTTTTAAAGTTGAATCTCCTACGGAAAGGTATTTTGGTTGTTTTGATTGTTGAGTAGACTTGGATTCCAATAGGTCGATGTTGTGTCTTTGTGATTGCATCATATACTCTTTAGCAGTGGTGTCGTAGATGTTCCGACTGACAAAGCAAATATCGGGATTGTAACCTCGCTTCCAAATTTTGCTGTTGAAGGAGCAGGGGAGCTTGGGGTCGTGGAGAAGTGAGAGGTTATTTGCTTCAGCCCATTGGCGTCTGTCTCGTCGTAGCCCCAGGTGGTGCTGTGGCTGTTAAAGTTGCCCACAACGAAGTGTGTCCTTTGGTTGTTGAAGCTTTCTGGCATTGAAGTGTGTAAGTTCTGGCCGGGGGGTTTATATACGGAGCATATTGTAAATGATCCACTCTCTATCGCTAACACTTCAATGTTGTTGGTGGTTGTCTTACTCGTGGAAGAGAGCAGCATCTCGGGTCTGGTAAATATTGCACTCCCATATCTTCTGTGAGGTGCTTCTACTGCCAAGCGCATTCCTTTGATATTGGGTCTGTTTGCTGTTTCATCTCTATGCGTTTCCTGCAGGCACAGTACGTCCCACTTTTCTGATTGGCATAGTTGCGATATTACATCCTCCTTATTCTTGGTGATTCCCTCAACGTTCAGGCTGACGATTTTCAGGGTTGGCCCTGAAGAGGACCTGTTTTTGTGTAGTATTTTAATATAGGGGTAGCCTCACATTTACAGATCAAGCTCTGGCAACAGTAGTCATGTACAGATTTAATCTGAAGAACTAAAAAGAGTTATAGGGAGAACATCAGCTTTGTTGCGCTCTAGAACAAATTTTGGGAGGGAACTGGGCAGCAAATTTTCTTCTGCTGCCACCTAAAAGAATGTATATTATGAACCTTGCAACATTTACCATGTTTAAAAACTGTGGTCTGCCAAAATCCGTTATTAGTCAAAACTGAATTGAGTTCAAAACCAGACAAATTATCACCAGTACACATTTCCACTGGATATGAATGCTAACAAAAATATGTTCTTTCAGAACAAATGAAACACGAGGTCAACAATAAAGCTTGCTATAGTGCTATTGCACTACAGCACTTTCAGCTTTCAAGGTTGGCTACCATATTAATCAAAGTGGTAAAATTTCTGCAGACCCAGCTGTAGGGAGACAAGTCTGCTTATATTGTTAGTGCAGTAAGAATTGTAAATAGTAGCAATTGATAACATATGCAAATTACAACCATGACACTACTGAAAAATGTGGATCTATGAGTTTGCAGCTCACAGTTTGTTCACGCAGATAATATTAAGCAAATTTTAAATTATTTGTGATTCAAGAAGCAGAGGTAACAAACAAGATGTACAGCAAGAAGAAAATTTGATGTCACAGAAGCAATGTTTATAGGTGATATCAGAGAAAATAAGAGCAGGATGGTGTTCAGTACATGCAAGAGAAATCACGTGACTACTCAAGAAATTATCCGAATTAAGCTGCTGAAGGTAAAGAGGAACTTCCCAACTACAGTTGTTGCAGAATAATTCAAAGCAAGTGCTGTAAATTGAAATGAAGTGGGTCAAAATTTGATGTTTTCTTAAGAAATGAGGTTTAAACATTAACAGGAATCTGGAAAAACTGTCTAGTGATTTACATTTTTGATCTTTCCTGGTGATAACATATTTTTACAGGAAACATTTATCAACATACAAATTTTAAATGTCTGATTCACTTTATTCCACTACTTGGGGTAAAACGGATCACCTATATATTTTCATATTTAAACCACTTGGTCCCATTCAAGATGAAAAGTGGAATACTGTAACGCCTTTAAGAAGAAACAATGGTGTAAATTTAAATAAAAAATATCTTTGATATTACAATTAAAACTGAAAATGCAGTTAAATGACCAATACTGAAACAAATGTCTTGTGAAGTGGTCCTCTTTTTATCTACCACACACTTTGAACTTTCCACAACTCTCTCTGTAAAAGATGCAAATATACCACACTTAGAGGCTGGCATATGAGTAGATTTTGATGGAAGGCAATACAGATGATTGCTTCACAATCTGGGATAGATGTTAAGTGACTTGAGAGATTTTCACACATGAGCACTTTTGGATCATCTATTTTTCGGCAATATGGCATAATTATTGTGGACAGCCATTCATGGTAAGTGTCTGCGTCGAACCATACGCCTGAGTTTCAGTTGTAAGCAGAACCACTAATTCCAACTTTAGTCCATCCTCAGTAAAAGTGCTTAGCCTTATACATTACATAAGGGTGAAGGAACATTTCCATCTGCAGCTGTAGCAACCGTAACACCAGTGTTAGTTTTGCTCCAGTCCACAATTCTACCATGAGGTTTCACACCCCTCTTCACAACTTGCACAGCTCCTGGATTATACATAAAATTTGTCTCCTCATAATTTATAACAAGGGACAATGAAAATCCTATACAGCTCTCCAAGTTTCTCAAATAGGATACAACAGATTACTGTGACATCCCAACACTTAATCTATTAATATTTTCTGAACATTTCATTGTCAGGTTATGACTCCAAAACATAAATGACAAACTAGCATACTCTCTGTAAATCATGACTAGTCCTGCCTACCCGTACAGGTACTGCTGATTACAGTTGCAATGTCTGTGCTTCCAACCTCCAGTGTGCACATACAAGAAAGCCTTCAACAAGACACCTCTCCTCCTTTTCACTTAACTCAGTCAGCATTCCATATTTCTTTATCACCTTCTTTAACCCATTTCTGAAGACTAGTAGTAGATATTAAAGTGCATCTCTTCTGAATATGAATGTCCTATCTGTGTTCAGTTTTTTCTGAACATGAGAGTATATTTCCAGGGCATTGTCTCATGCACTGTGAAGTCCTATACTTCGAATATCATGAGGTGCACTAGTTCAAGTACCATGTATTACTAACATGTAACTAAACATGCTCTGTTGGTCAATTCCATTACAACATGTATGGCCATCAGTCAACACATGGACAAAACATACTCTCATCACTGAAGACGGCACAATGCCATTCCATTCTCCAGTCGACTCTTTCGCAACACCAGGGTAGCCACGCTTGGGGGTTTCATAGCGTAAGTGGCAGCCTGGCCAGAGGCAAGCATGATGTTAGTCCTGCTGCAAGCACACAGATCTTTGGTGACACATAGGTGTAACACGGACCCAGATTTGTTCCATGGATAATGCACAGTCGGCCACAACTGCTCACAAGACACATCAATTTTGACGTGCACCTGTACTACATGGACATTCAATATTTGGTCCATGGGAGTGGGAATGTTCCACAGACCACTGCTGAAAGCAGTGACACACCACCAATACATTGTGCACAACATGTGCAGAAGTCTGTCAATACGTCCATTCAGCTTCCTGCAGATCCACGATGTAACCACATGCAAATGCCTGAAGTAACTCAATAGGAGTATGTACTCATCAGCAGGCCACAGTTGTACTCTAGAATGAATGTTACAAACACTGTTCACCTCTAAAGGCACCACAGTTACTGTCTGCAGAATCCAAACAGATGGTGTGTAGACAGGCATTCTGAGTACCATCTGATCGCTGATTAGCATGACAATTAAATCAGTAACACTACAATCCCTCAGTGCCTGGCACCACTGAACATGGTCCCTGAGGGTGTTACTTTTTTCTGGCAGTGTATTAATACAACACATTTAATTTTTATTAGTCAGAACACACGAGATAAAAATTTCTCGTCGTGCCTCATAAAAAAGGAGGGTTGTATTATATTCATGGTTATCTTGCAGCCATGTAAGTACAGTACATGCATAATCTAATTACACAATATAAACTATTCCTACCTGATGAGCAACAAAAAGCACAAGGAACACATTAGAAAAAGAAATGTGTGATATACTTCAGTATTTAAGTATTTTTATCATCATCTGTATGTGTGCTCTTTCCAATAATTAAATCTACATGGAGTTTCAAAGTGATATTTCTGTTATTGGATTCCAAAGGGCAATAATGGTTATTTCCACTTTTCACCTTTATGATAACTAATTAATCCTCTCGAACCAAATTTATAGGAAATGTTTACATACGAGCAGCACACAGCACTTCCATAATTTTTGTAAAAAGCAGTGCTTGCATTGGCAGTATGTGATTGTTCAATGTATCTTGGTTGTTTGTACATTTATTTTCAATGCACAGCAGCAATATGACTTCACACAGTCGCAGTTGCCACAATATGTATAAACCTGTTACAAATTAAACGCTCTCAACAAGCCCACTTGCAGATTCAACACTCTAATTCCTGTAACACAACAGCTACTGTTTTTCAATTTACACATCAAACTACCCATACTGTTTCCCGCTGTCTTGTTCTGTCAGTTATAAATTTTCTACTGAAATTTGGTAACAGACTACCCACAATTCATATATACACAGCTCAGCCACTTGTGTTTTTGCATCATACTGTAAGACACAAACAACGACACAGCCACAATAAATGAAAGTTTATTCTTCTTCCACATAGAAATGAACAACAGTTGAGAACAGACATAAACACAGAAACAATACAGGTACTGCTACAAGCAGTTGCTCGTAATAAAGTATTAACACAATAAGAAGGTGAGTGTCTGCCGCACTGTGCTTAAAAAGATGGTGGCTCCAGCAGACAGCACTGCAAATACTGTGCCAGGCACACAAGTCATTTGGCCCAGAAAAGGCAGCCTCCGGTGGCTGGCCTGTGCAAATGCCAGTGTGCTGGCAGTGTGCAGTGCAGTGTGCAGTGTGCTGGCGGCCTAGTGCTCCTGCACGCATCAAAGTATTACACATTGGATTACAGCACTCCCACCCCCTTGGGGAAAGGTTGCTGTGCCAATGCGGGCATCAGAGCAACCGTTGAAACATACATGGCCTATGTGGCGGAAATTGCAGGCAATTACAGCAACAGCAGAAGGAGATTCCAGACCAGAACTGGTGAGTAGGGGCAGAAGTGGCACAGGATTCCAGGCCAGAACTGGTGAGTAGGGCAGAAGTGGCACAGAACTGGACATGCATGGCCCCCACTTCCCTGTTTAGTACCATATTATAAGACTCTTGACAAGGGCATTGGTAGCAACTCAAATTTCTGGTTCCTTGACACGGTGGAGCTGCGCCAATAGCAAAAATGCTAGCTGCTCAGTCAGAGACGCTGGTATTGAAGAGCCCTAAAGGCACTGGCTCAGCCTGTGAAGGAATCGCCGATGGCAGTTTAGTATCACAGGAAGGCCTAGCAGCAGCAGGTGCAGGGTGGTTGGACACTGGATGAGAGATAGGAGGTGACAACATTCACAAGGACAGCAGATCCACCCTGCAATGCTATCACAGGCACTGAGGGGAAAAACCAGAGGATCCACAGTCCTCACCATGGCACAGGGATGCAGCTGAGTGTGTTCATGCGTCACCAGCTCATGACTTGTGTGTATCATACAGAAACTGCGGCCTCAGCAGCTGTGGATCATAGCCGTAACCCACTTTGATCAGCAGCCAAATCACCAAGCCCAGACCGTGGAGCCATGAGTAAACTGCGATGAGGACTGCACCAATGGGTGTTGGTGTTGGTGTGGTGGCATGAGAAAATGCAGGAAGGTGTGTGGCTGGCAACATGAAGCATCTCAGGCGGACTCCAATCCCCCACTGGGGTAAATCTGTAGAACTCAAAAAGGGTGTCAAGGTGTTGTCCACAGTGGAGTCTGCAACGTACTTCTTCATTTGTACCTTGAACACGCAGACGAGACATTCCATCTTGCTGTTACACTGGGTGTGAAAAGGAGCAGCAGTCACCTCACAAATGTCTTGATGGGCACAAAAATTGTGGAGAGTTTCAGACAAAAAATGTGGACTGCTATCTGTCACAAGTGTATTAGGCTATCCTTCAATTAGAAAATTTTTGGAGAGGGCCTGAAACATAGCCATGGCTGACAATAAAGGACAGCAGATAATGTACAGAAATTTAGACAACACATTGACAATCAACAACCAGAAAGAATTTAGGAAGTCTCGTGAAATCCACATGGATGTGTTCCCACAGACACCGTGTGGTGCGGGCCACAGAGAGAGTGTCGCTAGCACTGAGAGCAGGCTGCAATAAGACGTAAAATGTCACCATCACCACATCAAAACACATACCGATGGGCCAATAACTTTATACCCGAGATTCAGCAGTGTCCCTGATTTAGGAACTGAAGCACATCCTGCCATAGAGCAGCGGGGATCACAACCCTAGGCAACAGCTCATCCATAGCCAAGAGAACACTAAATACAGCAAGGTAGTGATGTAGAGCAACATAGTTATCCTAAAGATCAGAAGACCCACCCAGAAGCCTGTTCAGCCAACTATACTGAACAAGATGAACAACTTGGTGCAAAACCAGATCAGGAGTGACAACACCTGGTACCTAGGAGCCTGTAATAGGAAACCCTTCCACTGTACATTGCACTTCAACATCTAAGTGAAAAAAAAGGAGTTCATCCTCTTCAAAAGTAGACTCCATTCCCATTGCAAGTCAGGACAGTGCATCGGCATTGGCATGTTTCGCGATAGGCCCAATATGAATTTCATAGTTGTAATGAGACATAAACAAAGCCCAATTCCGGAGGCAAAGTGCTAGTTTGTCGGGCAGTGAAGTAGAAGGATTAAACAATGAAACCAAGAACTTGTGGTCAGTAATGAGGAGGAACTTAAACTCACACAAGATCACATGAAACTTTTTGAGAGCATAGAAGATAGCAAGCATTTCCTTTTCAACTTGAGAATAGCACTGCTGAGCAGAGCTGAGTGTTTTTCATGCTTATTCTATCGATATTTGGAACCATCCTCATAGCAATGTGTACGAAAAGCCCCAAGTCCATACTGAGAGATGTCCATAGCCAAAACCAGGTGGTGGCCAGGATGAAAATAACCAAACAAGGAGCAAAATATAATTTCAATTTCAACAGTCACTGAAAAGGAATATTCTTGTGGAGCTGTCCAGTTGGTTTTTAACAATGACAAGTGGGATAGACCACTCACTTGAGGTAATTGTTGGGTGACCAAAAACTGTACAATTCTGATTTCACTTGATCGCGCAAAGCAATTGGAACACGGCGCGCATGGAAAAAACAGGGCCACATCCAGGTTTCTGGCTAAAGTGGGTTGCAAAATTAGTGGCATAAATTAGCCCATTCAAGAAAAGAGACAAGAATTCAAACACGAGGTGCACTGTATCCAAAATGGAAAAACTAAAGGCACTGAAAGCATCCAGACCAAAAAATATTATGGTAACAGCATCATCCACTACTAAAAATGTCAAGGAATACACCACAGATTTATACATAATGGGAGCCATAAACTGACCCAAAACTGGAACATGCTGGTGGTTGCAATTCACCAAACATCAAGTAACCAGATGCAACACCAGAGATCCCAGATCAACTTAAGTTTGGAGATCCGTAAAGTCACTTGTTGTCCAAGCATTTGGCCACCACTCACACTTTGACAAACACTTTATTATGATTTGTAAGTAGTGGGGACACACAATTAACATCCATGTGTATGTCCGCATGAGAGGGGTGGGAATGGCACAGACACTACATGTCCTGTTTCCTACAGTTGTTGCAAGTCGCCCAGCACTTAGGGCACCCCGCCCTGCCATGTTCCATGGAACAGTATGGACAAGATGCAACCATGGATTGGAGCAATTTCTGTAGTGGCTGTTAGCCACATCATTGTCCACAGTCGCACTGACCACTACCACGTCATTGTCGTCCTGAGAACTAACCAATACCTAGTGACCAGGAACAGGTCTTGTCTCAATTTGATAGCTACCAGCATGAGATACCTCGAAAGAGTGAGCAATATTTAACACTCCAGCCAAAGATGATTCCTTGCACTGTAGTGCACTTTGGTGCATCAATTTGTCAGGAGCCAACCAAATGATGGTATCATGGACCACAGAATCAGCAAAGGGATCATCATGAGCATTGGTAACAAACTGACATTTGCAACTGAAGTTGTGGAATTCCGCCAACATGCCTGGTAGGTGGGACTCTTAATGACAACGGTAGAACAAAATTGTTGAGCAAAAGATCCGAGACCTATTAGATCCGACGACGTACCGAAAACTAAGCGCAGATCCGACGCAGCGTATCACTCGGAATACGAATCGATTAATCAAGGCGTCTTCTCTGCCGGCCGACATACAGAGAAACCTGCGCAACATGGAAGCCCTACCACCTCGGCTGTATGGATTACCCAAGATCCATAAGAACAACGTTCCACTGAGACCGATCGTTAGCGCTCTTGGCTCACCAACGTATAAACTGGCAAAACACTTGGCCTCTCTGCTCCAGCCACACGTGGGGAAGACCGACACATACATTAAGGACTCAGGACATTTCACTGAGAAGCTGAAGAAACTGAAACTTGCACCAAACGACATCTTGGTCAGCTTTGATGTTGTTTCGTTATTTACGAAAGTGCCACTCAGTGACGCTCTGGAGCACATCGGTTCCATGTTCCCGCAAGACATCAAAAAGCTCTTCCATGCATGTCTCACCACGAGCTATTTCACGTGGAATGGCGATTTCTACGAACAGCTGGAAGGCGTCGCCATG
Organism: Schistocerca nitens; assembly: GCF_023898315.1. Classification (NCBI taxonomy): domain Eukaryota; kingdom Metazoa; phylum Arthropoda; class Insecta; order Orthoptera; family Acrididae; genus Schistocerca; species Schistocerca nitens. The sequence continues at coordinate 340,117,622 of NC_064619.1, forward strand.
GGTAGTCCTCTCAGTCCAGTGGTGGCCAACTTCTTCATGGAACAATTCGAAGCACAGGCACTGGACTCGGCGACTTGCAAACCTAAGGTGTGGTACAGGTACGTCGATGATACTTTCGTGGTGTGGAGCCATGGTGAAGAACAGCTCGGTGAATTCCTGAGACACTTGAACAGCCTCCATGCCAACATAACATTTACCATGGAGGTAGAAAAGGACAGGAAACTGCCATTTCTAGATGTGCTGGTCACAAGGGACGGCGAAAACCTGGGACACAGCGTGTATCGAAAACAGACACACACGGACCGATACCTCCACAAACTGTCAAACCACCACCCGAGCCAGAAAAGAGGCATGATTAGTACGCTCGTAACGAGAGCAGGACGAATATGTGAGCCTCAACACCTCAAACGAGAAATGCAACACCTGGAAACTGTTCTGAGGAGCAATGGGTACTCCACAAATTACATTAGAAGTGTAACAGAGCTAAACACTCGGCGAAGTAAGGAACCAGAAAAAGAAATGTCGGGTACGGCCTTTCTGCCATACATTCCCAGAGTGACGGACAGAATCGGCCGTATATTGCGCAAACACGGCGTAAAGACGATTTTCAAACCGACAAGGAAGATCAAAGAGTGTCTTAGATCGGCGAAGGAGAAAAGAGACCCACTTGCAATGTCGGGAATATACCGTATATCTTGCACATGCGGAAAAGTTTATGTCGGAATGACTGGACGATCCATTAACACCAGGATCAAAGAGCATAAGCGACATTGCAGGTTGGGGCAGGTGGAGAAATCGGCCGTGGCAGAACACGCACTGAATGAGACCGACCACGTAATAAAATTCGCCGACACGGAAGTTCTGGCTGTAGAGAAGCACTATCACACGCGCTTGTTCAGAGAAGCTGCAGAAATCCAAAAACACGCGAACAGTTTCAACAAGAAAGAGGAAAGCCTTAAGGTAAACGGATCCTGGCTTCCCGTACTGCAGCGAACGACCGTCGCAGGTAGCAAGAGGAGAACCGCACCGGAAATGACCGCGGAGAAGCCCTCGGACGTTGGCGCGCCAGGTACATATAGTCTGCGGCCGCGAGCTCGCCTCCAGTTCACCACCGGCAATGGAGGGTGAAGCTTTGACAATGCCAGCCACTCGTGCTGGCGAAACGTCAGAAAAATCATTAGATGAACGTCGGCCGAAGAACCCGAGACAGAAGCCAATAGGCAGTTTGGCACAACGGTAGAACTTTACACATGCAAGAAAGACATGTGCATTTACAGTGATAACTGTACAACAAACATATTTCGTTGAACAAAAGCAGTGCAGGCTAATTGCACAACAACTTGTAGATTTGAGGAGAAATTCAAGAAAGGAACAAACACATGTTTATCAGTGATACCAAAAATGAGGAAGTGTGACCTAAGTTGCTTCTCATAAGCCTCCCTGCCTTCAGTCACATTGTCGTAAGGGGGGGGGGGGGGGGGGGGGGCAGTGGGTACACCAATAGCATGGAAGCCTGCATAGTCAATGTGGCCAACAAGTTTGTGATAGCAATTGTGAAGGCATGCTGCTGCTCAAGGAGTGATTGGAGCAAACCTCCATGGACATAAGAAGCAAAGGAACAACCAAATAGACTGAACACGCAGAAAACCGCACTTGTCACCAGTTGTACCATACTGTAAGAGAGAAACAACAACACAGCCACAATGAACCAAAGTTTATTCTTCTTCCACATGCAGGTGAACAACAATTAAGAACACTGAGATAAACACAGAAACTATCCATGTACTGATACAAGCAGTTGCTGACAGTAAGTACGAACACAATAGTAGGGTGAGTGCCTGCTGCACTGTGCTTACAAGGCTCCGATAGAAGGCACAGTAGATGCCGTGTTGTGTGCATAAGTCATGTGATCCATCACAGGCGGCCTTTGGTAGCCAGCCCATGCAAATGCTGTTGCCTGGTGCCTTGGCACATGTGCAAGTATTATGTACAGAGTTACAGCAGATTTACTTATAGAACTTAACAGATTTGCTTTTTAAGTGTCTCATCTTCTCTTTTGTATGTAAGGTACGATAAATGAAATAAACAAAGCAAAGAAAAATAATTTTTAGTGCCTGCTGGATAACAATTAAATGTTTACCATTGTATGTCCGTCCCATTTATACTCTGGTAGATCAGATTTTATTTTCCAGAAAGGAGAGTTCTCACAACATTTTCAAGACACTGAAAAACAGCAGTAATAACTGTAGAATAACTTACATTCCACATTCTTGCCCTTGTCAGCATCTCAACCGTAATACTCAACGCCATTCACAGAAACTCAAAAATTAACACAGAAAGAAAAAGTAAGTAACGTACTAAGATTTGTATACAATAAGTTATTTATTAAAATACATATTTTACAGTATCTAACACTGTCGCAATTTTGGTAAGAAATTTTACAAATTTAAAGTGACTGCATAAGAATCATTACTTTTTTGGTATTTCATTAGTTGAAGCATATATACAAATGATGATCCTGAAATAGCTCTAAAATTTAATTTTGTAAATGCAGAGGTATAAATTTATGTAAAATATAAAATACCATTTAGCTTTGTCTGGGTTTAATTTTTGGGTGGTGGTGGGGCACGGAATGAGTCAGGTGGCCTAGGCCTCACAGATCCTACGCCTCTTTCAGAGAAATGGCTTAAGGGGGCTGCTTCAATGGACATTAATGAACCGAATAAAACATGTTGTACAACAGGAAACTTCTCCAGCACCTGTAAAAGAAGAAGAGAGCCACATTAGGAATGGTATGTCTAACAGTGTACATTGCTTAAGAAATGGTTATGGCCACAAAGGGGTATAACAAATAAAATAATGTAAAATAAAATAAATACATCCAAAACCTGTAATATGCCAACAAGTAGAGAATACTTGAATAAGAAGTAAGCAGAAAATACGAAAAATTGATTCTGTATCAACACAATAATTCTTTTTTTCATTACATAAGAGCATTTTATTAGTTACTACACTTACTTCTGCAATGTACATCCTGATCAGACCAGAATTTATTTTGGACCATGAGGGAACATCACTGATATTCCATAACTGGTTTGAATGCTCCGCAAATAACCCAGTTTTTACCTATTTGACAATAATATCTGCATATACATAAAACTGATATGTCAGAATTTGGTACATTAATTTCCGTTGTTTTTCAAGTAAGAGTTTAAATTTCATATGTAAGTATAATTTCATACAAATCAGCAGAGTATTTATGGTGTAAAATACTCAGCATGTTGTGAGTATATAGTTTCTATCAAAACAATTATCTCTTGAAAACTTTCACAAAATAAATTATTTATTTCACACAGTATATTATTTACAAACCTGCAAGCAGACTGGTGCAACAAATGACTGAGGCATTAGATTGGTCATACAGCAAAGTCATTAGCAACAATATAATGTTCGAGTCATGAGACGGCAAGCACACACAGTAAAAGAAAAGACCACATAACACACAGTAAAAGAAAAGACCACATAACACATACATTGACAGGCTCATGGGATACTATTTCGTAGATCACTCCCTTAAGTGGGAAGAACTTTGAGAAGTACATTCTGCACTTCAAGATATGATGCATGGTAACTGATGTCCTGGAAAAGGATATCATTTACATGTTCGAGACTTTCATGGCACTGTATGTTAAGGGGAGCATTTCTTTGTAGCTGGTTAGTGTCTCAGCAAAAAGTGTCAAGGGAATGAGAGGATATATTACTGGATATTTGTTTGTGAATCAGGTAATAAAAAATAAAGCACTTTTGTAAGTTAAGGCCTTGGAAGATTTTCGTATTTCAACTTCCCACTTTTCTTCCTTATTTTGTTCTTGCTATGTGGCTTGGCTGTCCATCACTTTTTCTTCTCCAATCCAAACTTACACCTACTTAGCAATGAGAGAGGCTATGTGCTAGCTAAGGCATTGGACTCTCACTTGGGAGGAATGGAATTCAAAATTTAAATGATCAATTTCATTAACTATTCTTGTTCTATCCAACCCTGTACTCAATGATAATCACACTGACAAGAATGATTAAACCCTAATTTGCCATCTCAGCACTTTCTTACACCTGCTTAGCACACTGCAATTGATATGTTACAACTAATCTTCCTTATATGATTGACTGCACTTGTAGTTCATAATGTAACTGGTTTTGTGAGATATGTGCTGGGACCAGAATAATGACACTGCCACCTCTTCTACAGCTAGTATCTGATACATGAGCAGCAACAGATCTGCCAGATAAGATTGCCATTCTTTTCCACTTCTTATAAAAAGGGATTTCTTTTTATATATTAGTATTTTCTTACACTCAGTGGTATACGCGTTTAGTCCCAGATATTTTAGTTAGAGTGAAACATTTTCCCATTACAAAACAAATCACAGATTTATCATAATCTAAGTCGCCTTTGAAATGTTACTCTATCATCAATCGAATACATACCTGATTAATAAATTTAATACACCCTAAAAATAAGTAATCATCACAATAGGCCTCAACAACTTCATTTACTAAGAAAGATTTAGGCTCAATCTGTGAATGATCTGCAAAAAAGTAAAGAACATGAACTTAGATCAGTAAAGGACAAGAACTGCATGTTTACATTTATCAAACTTCACTTATTGCTGTGCTAACACATGCAAGTTTCCTTTTCATAAACCCTATCGTAAAGAATAAACCTGGTAACATGTGCAAAGAAATTTGTAAATTCATTGGGTAATGAAGATCACTTTGAAACAGAAATGTGAAATACATTATTGAAAGTTTATTTTCAAATCTATTGAATAATTAAATTCCTCTTATTGCTCTATGGAAGATAAGTAATATTCAGTAAACAGTCTTGTAAAATGGCTATAAGTTTTCCTTTGAATATTACAGGATTAAAAATCTTTGAAATGGTTAATTCTTGGCACTTACACAATAACTAGTCTAGATCACACATATTTGTTAATGCTTATCATGACATGTTTCAGTAACAGCAAAAACAATACGTAAATAGCAATCTTGACAACAATCACCTTGAGCCTGACACAGCTTTCTTACAAGGTAACTATCATAGAATGAAGAGATGTTGTGAAACTTCTTAAGATATATTAAGTTAAAAAGACAGTTGAATATATTAATACTAAATGACTAAAAGCCAAATGAGTATATAGACTGAAGCATGGCACCCAATGCTGGCATTCAATTTAGAGAGCACAATGCTGAATGTAAACTTCAAAAGTACGATAGCTGCTCCATGCATCTACAGCAAATGTCAAGAATCAGATATTTTAATAATTGTCATTTGTGTGGATGACATGTCAATTTTCAGTAGCTTACTCGCGCACGCGCGCGCGCGCGCACACACACACACACACACACACACACACACACACACACACACACACACACACACACACAAACAAACAAACAAACAAACAAACAACAACAACAACAACAACACACAATAACACACACACACAATATTTGTGACTAGACCAGACACACCACAAACAGTAAATTCTCAACGTATTCAACATGAAAAACTGTAACCTAAAATTCCTACAATGCTTCCCCCACCTCTCGAAGCAGTATTCCACTGCCCATCCAATCTACACAATATCATAGTCCAACCTTATACCATATCCACTCCCAACCCCTTGCCACAAGGGTCGTATCTCTCTGGATAACCCAGGTGCAAGAACTGTCCAATACAGCCACCCAGTACATCTTACTCCAGCCACGTCACAGGCTTATCCTACCCAACCAGAGGCAGGGCCATCTGTGAAAGCAGCCATGTCATATACAAGCTCGACTGTAATTTCTGCAAAGCATTTTATATGGACATGATTACCAACCAGCTGTTCATCCAAACGAATGGCCACCAGCAAACTGTGGCCAAGAGCAGAGTTGATCACCCAGTGGTGGAACACATTGCTGAGTGCACATTGCTCTATTTTAATCGTTGCTTCACATCCCTTACATTTAGATCCTTCCTCTAATTTAAGCTTCTCTCAGATGTATAGATGGGAATTGTCCTTGCAACACACCCTTTGATTCCATAATACTCTTTGTCCCAACCGACACTAGCCCCTTGTCCCAAAACCCATACCCTTCCCTGGACAGTAACTTCATTCATCCTGCACCAGCACCTACACCTTCCCAGCAGTCCCCTATCCCCAACCCACCTTCCCAGCAGTCAATCACCCTTTCGGAAACCACACTTCCATTCCCAGTCTCCTTTCTGTCCTTACCCACTCCTCCTGACACAACCCGTCAAATCCAGACAAACAGCAAGTATGCAGAGGCAGAACAATGTAGTCAGGTGGCACAATGTAGCTCTAAATGTTTATGTATATGCTGTTGAAAGGGATTCGTCTGAAGGCTAGCGAAGTTCACAATCTTGTTTATGTCCTGATAAATCAACGACTCTAATATTTTGTTTTATTGTTATTTTATTCCTTAAATTATTTATAAAAATACATATTTCTGGTAGTAATTAGAAAATGCTGTTTCCCTGTGAGGTACAGCATCCAAATATTGCAAAACCTATATCAATTTACATAATTTTGTCTGTTGCAAATAACTGATTTACAGATTCAGAATCAAAATCCAGTATGCAATATATGTTTATCCAAACCCTTAAATATTCAGGGATAGTCACTGACCTCAGCTACATAATGTTCATATTATTTCTGGTGCACTTAAAGAGGCTGTGTGAGAATAGGCAAGTTGCATCTATGTAGATACAGAATACTACACAAACAAAACTGATGAGATGGTGGCCAATTATTCTTTTGGTATTCTCGTCTGGTGAAACGTACAACTATCTCCTCACACTAACTAGGAAAATAGGCCAGAAAAATCACACTCTTACCCTGTCTGACAGTGCAAAAAGGATCATCATTAGCAAAAAGCTAGTGTAAATAGTGCCACCAAAGCATCTGTTAAGAGAGTGTGGACCTGATGTCAGAGCTGTCCAGATCTACCTGCTGTGCAGACAGTTTACACCAGATATCACAGACATCAGGACACTAACAGAGCATTCACAAGACACCACTAACCCTTCTCGCACCTGATAAGTTGTCACAGAGGACACTCATGGGTTACCTCTACCAAGCTGTTTTGCTGTCAATGTTTATCTTTTACAATTATACAAAGAATTAGGGAGTCCACAGACAACTTGCAAGGTTACTGCCACACAGTCTGCTCAGGGGCTTCAAAATGTTTACAGTTTCACTTAACATCCAGTGTTCTGTCAGACGCATTTTAATAAATTGGGGGTCTGGCATCTTCTCCCACAGCAACTACATATGACAGATAAACTGGAACATGCATTATACAAACTAGTAAGAGATTGGTAAATGAATAATGTGAGGGATGATTACTCATCTGACAAAAAATTACACTTTTTGCATAGCACCAGAGAGACAACATATTTCATTTCTTAACAATTGTGACACTGCATATAAAATTACTATCATTCCACTTGGGACCTGTGAAAGGTACATCAGCTTATTTATTTTAGTTGTAAATATTTGTCATGTATTATTGTTTTTCTGACATGTTCTACATCCTGGAGGACCTCCCCACTACGGATCAATTGGAATGAAAGTAAATCTAATCTAATCTAAACACGAAAAATGCAATGAACATTTAATCCTACTTGACGATCCAGTACAATGATGTTTGTTAACTAGAAGAAAAGATATGGCCTGTATATTAATGAAGAATTGTATTTTTCACGTTGTAACAAAACACTCAGCAGACTGCTCTGATAACTGATTAAATACACACGCATAAATTTCCTATCATAAACTAGAAATTTATTTAAAGTGTTGCACAACAATTTAAACTTCAAAATGCCTGTTATTCATTCTGTAAGTTTCTACAAGAGGACATTACAGCATAAAGAAACTGGAGGTGGATTGGGAGCTGTGGCCAAAAGCACAATCTAAAAGATAGAAAAATCAAGTAATACACTACAATTCTCTTCAGATGCTTACCTATAAGCTGAGAACTTCCCCAAATAAAAGGGACAAACTGATAATCATCTAAACTCCACACACCATGGCTTCCTGCAGGTTCCATTCTGTACGTCAGCTGAAGTTTGCGGACCAAAGTTAAGTACCTGCAAGTCATTAATTTTTATAATATATAGTCATAAAGAGGGATGTGGAAACTGAAAGAAACAGATCATTGGTAAAAAATCTACCTATTAAAAACACAAGTAACAACTGCCACAGTGTCAGTTTCAACAAAGGCTCCAATCTTGAACAAGCAACATAGCAACATAAGAAATGCCATTTCATGACCTGTACCGTAATCAATTCGAGTTGAATTTCCAAAGCCTTCAACTAAATACACCACAATTTCAGGAATAGCTCGGTGGAACTTGGGTTGTAAGGCTGCCTGCAGCAGGTGTTCTGCTTTCTAAAAGCAACAGAAAAGTAATTCACTTATTATTCACTAAAATCTTAAAAGAGTATATATCATATCACACACACACACACACACACACACACACACACACACACACACTTAAATTATAAAGGGCAAAATCACAGAAAAATGTCAAATTTTAACATTTGTTCATTAGAAGCTTTAAGTGAAGCATAATCAAGAAATGGGAGCATATTTCCTTAAAAAGCTTTATGGGTTTATGGACCAAGGTAAATCATAAGGTATTTTGCATAAAAGACTCCAAAATAATTACAAAAATTTTTGAAATCAAGGGCACACTTATCTTAAAAAATGCTGGGGGCAGGGAGGAAAATCAGAAAATAAGCATTCGACTGTATTCTGAGCAGAAAACGTACACCACATTATTATAAATGAAATTAAATGAAATGTCGTGTGGCGAGAGCCTCACGGTGGGTAGACCGGTCTTTTTAGTTGACGCCACTTTGGCGACGATGGGGATGATATGATGATAAAGACAACACAACACCAAATCCTGAGCAGAGAAAATGTCCGACCCAGCTAGGAATCGAACCCAGGCGCCTTTGCACAGCATTCCACTGTGTTGGTCACTGAGCTATTGAGGTGGACACCATATTATTATGAGGTGGTTGGTGAAACTATTCATGAAACTGTTTCATTTGTTGTAATTAATCATGCCTTCTGTGCCACATTGCTAGGTCTCTAGAATGTACTGCAGTGGCTCTACAGGCGTGTCAAAGCTGTTGTAAGGAAGCAGCACCACTGTATTATTCATGTCTCACTGTAAGTGCACCACCTTCATTCACGACTGACTGTTACACTGCCGCCGGCCGAAGTGGCCGTGCGGTTAAAGGCGCTGCAGTCTGGAACCGCAAGACCGCTACGGTCGCAGGTTCGAGTCCTGCCTCGGGCATGGATGTTTGTGATGTCCTTAGGTTAGTTAGGTTTAACTAGTTCTAAGTTCTAGGGGACTAATGACCTCAGCAGTTGAGTCCCATAGTGCTCAGAGCCATTTGAGCCATTTTGTTACACTGCCATTGTAATTGTTAGTAGCATCTCACGCTCTTTACGAGGTAGTTCAAGAACTTCACTAGCAACAAATCCTAATACTGAGAAATCCTGTACAGAAGTCTCTACAAGTCCTTGGTGGTAGTTGATGTCTATGCAACATATCCCAGATATACATTATGTGATCAAAAGTATGCGGACACCTGACTGAAAATGACTTACAAATTCATGGCACCCTCAATTGGTACTGCTGGAATTCAATATGGTGCTGGCCAACCCTTAGCCTTGATGACAGCTTCCACTCTGACAGGCATATGTTCAATCAGATGCTGGAAAGTTTTTTGAGGAATGGTAGCCCATTCTTCGTGGAGTGCTGCACTGAGGAGCGATACTGATGTCGGTCAGTGAGGCCTGGCATGAAGTCCATTACAGGGATGTTAGTGTAGTGTAACCACTCTACGCACGCCATGCTTTATGAACAGGTCCTCAATCGTGTTGAAATATGCAATCGCCACCCCAAATTGCTCTTCAACAGTGGGAAGCAAGAATGTGTTTAAAACATCAATGTTGGCCTGTGCTGTGACAGTGCCACGCAAATCAACAAGGGCTGCAAGTCCCCTCCATGAAAAACACGACCACACCGTAACACCACCGCCTTCAAATTTTACTGTTGGCGCTACACATGCAGATGACGTTAACCGGGAATTTGCCATACCCATACCCACTATCGGATCACATCTCGGCCTGTATCGCCTCTATTATTAACTTTAGCCAAAATGGAGTTCTAAAAAACAAACGCATTGATATTGTCCTTTGCTATACAAGCACCAATTAAGAACTAGTGCCCAGTGGATATATAGACAACAAAAATTGCACAAATAAATTACTGACAGACATCCAAAAAATACCATTAAACCATACATATTCAAAAGCAGTCAGCCAATCCTTCTCAATAAAAACAATCCTTCACATACATGGAACAGGAATTACTGCCGCAGTTCCAAGATCCTGGTGAAACACTGAACAACACTGTCCTGTCTGCAAGCATTACTGTCAGCGAGTTTCCTTCATTTCTTTAAACTCAATTTCTTTGTAAGAAGTATTGTGTGGCACAACTGTACAGTAATGAAGACAAGTATCAACAAAACCAAGATATTCATAAAGGAAATATTTTCATGCTAAAGCAGGGATTCTGACAAAGACTCAAACCCTGCCAAAAAAGGTCACTTGCTCTATATAAAAAAAATTAACCATTGTGTTGGAATTGTTTAATGCCTTAAAACTCTTTGAATATCCTGCAAACCTTATGATAAGCTAAGAAAACAACCAAATAAATATTTGAAAAAGAAATAGATGTGATGCAGTCGAGGGTTTATAAAAATAAGTATAGATAGGAACCTGTAATTCTTCCTGTGATGGGAGGAAAGAAAAAGACTAGAAGAAATCTAATATTATAGCGATTCTGCGTATGAAAGAATTTCACATGTGAAATTATATTAGCCAGACCGATTGTAACAAAATCACTCATTTATTAGCTACGACTTTTAAAGTTAGACAGTAGCCTTTGTACATGTAACAGTTTCAACTGATTTCTTTCTCCATTCTAATTAGCAGTTTTCTATTTTAAGTGAGAAGCAATAGATCCTTACTTCTTGAAGTCTTGCAAACCAAGTTCTGAATGCTTTGTTGCCAAATCTCTGAGCTTGCGCCTGTGGTGGAATTTCATCTATCCATTTATCCAACGTATCCAGTAAATCTAATATACCACATATTGTATCAGACTTTGAACTCTCACAGGAGAGAGCTTTACCCCTGACAGCATCGTTTAGTGTTTTTATAAAGCCAAGGTACTCCTGAAACGAAAAAGAAAGAAAAGAACACGATCAGAACACTGTCATTAGATATATTGTGTAATTTTTATTTCAAGAATGTGAAACTAACATACAAGGAGAATTGAACAATTGTGGGTTTTGGATTTTGATGAAATTTTTCATTGAGGCTCTTCATTGGGGGAAGTGCTATTTTGGCTTTTAGCTCACCACCTCATAGTTTTTATGAAAAGTTATACAGAAGTTTTCTATGCCAGTGACGCATTAATGACTATACTCAGTAGGTAATGTGGTACAGTGGGTGATTGGTAACTCCACCATACTGCAGATATACAGGGTTATTATAAATGATTTAAGTTATTTCACAGATTTGCTGTAGTTATATTATTTGACATATTGCCAAAGTGCTTTGCCCACACATAGAAAAACTGAAAAATATTTTCATGTATTACAAGTGTTCTATATGGTGCGCCCTACAATCCAGCTAATGTGAAGTCGATAATGAAGTTCTTTCCACATTCAGTGCAGCATGTCCTTATCAATACTTTCAAAAGCACTGCTGACATTAGCTCATAGTTTGTTAAGTTTATTAGTAAAGGAGGCATGAACAATGAATCTTTCTCATAACCCCACAGAACACAATCACATGCAGTTAGATTGGGAGAGTGGAGACCATTACATGAATTGCTGACCATCAACCTGACTGTTCTATAGGTTTCTCAATTTCCTGTTTAAGAATTCATAAACATTATGATGAAAGAGGAATGAAGCACCATCCAGGTGGCATAAGCTGATTTTCCAGCATGGCCAAATACTGATGTCCTGTAATAGTCTTTTTGCTGAAGAAAAAGGGACGATAAACTTTAAACCACAAGGCTGTACAGAAGACATTAACTTTTGGTGAATGTCAAATGTGCTGCATGATAGCAAGGAGAGTCCATGTCCAGCAAATTTCTTCTTAGTGCCTGTTCATTGTACCACTCAAAAAAAAAAAAAAAAAAAGCGTTGCTCCATCACTGAAGTTGAGTTTCCCACATGAACAATCCTCTTACATAAGCTGTTCCAACTGTGCTGAAAATTCAAAGGATCTTATTTTGTCGTTGGGAGTCAGGGCTTGTAGCAATTGCAAATGGTAGGGCTTCAGCTAACGTCATTTCCTTAAAATCTTCTGAACGATCTGTTGTGGTATGTTCAGCTCTCTACTTGCTCTGTTCATTGATTTCTGTGGGCTTCGTGCAAAACTGTCCCGTGTGCAATCAACCGTTTCTTCATTCACTGCCAGCCAACCTGTTGATTTCCCCTTGTGGAGGCATCATGAAGCTTTAAACTGTTCATACCATTGCCAATTTGAGTTGGTAGTTGGTGGATCTTGGTGAACTTTGTTCCGAAATGTCACTGCACTGTTAGGGCAGACTGGCAATTAAAGCACAACATATGCTTTCTCGCCATCTGTCACCATTTTGCCTAACTGCTCACTGCTGCACTCTCATGGCATAACTCAGACGTGTGGCAGCAACAATACAAAATTTTTTGAGTTGTCCTATATGAGCGATGAGTTTTGTGACAATATGTTAATTAATGTACCTACAGTGAATTTTTGAAATTGCTTCAAACATTTATAATAACAGTGTACAGTTACAAATTACAGTCCCCATCCTAATTTTGATGACACTTATTTCCTAATTAAAAATATATCTGATCATATATAAGGAAAAAAAAAAACAAGTACAAATCTGGTGTATGTAATCTTCAACAGTGACCAGTCAAGCCAGATTGACAATTGCTAATAGTCATTAAGACTTGAACAAACAAATAAAACTTATATGTTGGTTACCTAAAACACTATGAAGTGTCTAGCTAAAAGCCACAATACAAGGCATCTTTCTAGTCCTCTACGAACTTTTGTATAAAATTTAATATTAACAGAGATTTTAGTTTGATAAATCCTCATATCATCAGTCATGCATGTAAGCCACTCATTGAATTGCAGAAGGTGTTCTCAGCTGAAAAAAACAATGTACAAAATATTTATACAACTACTTCTTACAGTTTTCACACTGGATATAGACAAATCATGGAAGTCAGCAGAGAACTGCTGGCCCTTTCAATTCTGAGACCTTCTGATGTTTTTACTGCAGACCAAACATTCCAATATACAGGGTGATTCAAAAGTCATATCCCATAACGACAAAGTCTACATTGGTGATTCAATAATCTTGGCCCATAGGACAAAGTCACAATTAGTGGAGATAGCAAAAATACAAAGAAATGAATTCATGCTACAGATGTGCATTAATCATACAAACAAAACGTTACAGCATCAGTTCACTGACGAACTGAAACTTGACAGCACAATACATCCGCCATCCCCGGACACTTGTTCACACATACCTCTAAGGCAGAAGGTGACTGCATCATGCAGACAACACATCCAAACACTGGTGATTTAATCATTCTGTGAATAGCCTTATACTGATTTGGATGTCAACTGTGGTATTCTGCTGCTCCTTCCCACTGACTCACGCATAACACATAGATGAGAACCATTTCCACTTTCTTCTGAGGTGTGTACATTGCTGTACAAGCAAGTACGTGACTACACTGCAGAACAGCAGCATGCTATACAACTTCTTCCAAATGCAAATTCACTTATGTGTTTACTGTTATTGTACTTTTTGTGCGTACAATTGGTGTATACATGTACATTTTCTCTCTTGCACTACTTGTTACAATGGTAGCCTCGACAATTGCAAAGGCGGATATGATATTCTGCTATGATTTACGAAATAGACGTTAGCCTGTAAGCCCATTTCCTCTACCCTGAAAAATATCCACAGCACAGAGTGCCCCCTGAAAAGCTGTTTCTTTCTAAACTGGGGGGGGGGGGGGGGTGTACCTAATGAACAATTGCTGTACACATACCATCTATTGCGCATTTAGGCCCTAAGGATGCAAGATCATCATGGTGGATGGCGAGTCTGTCAATGGCTATTGCAGAAACGTGCCGCAGATCCACTATTCACACCCAAGGTTTTATTTACGGTGAGGCAGGGTTTACAAGAGATGTGAATTTCCATAACCAGCATGTATGAGCAGATGTAAATCCCAAGCAATTCGCGAAAGAGTGCATCAACATCGATTCTCAATCAACGTATGGACAGGTGTACTTGGCAGTATATTAATGGGGCCATATGTGCTACCACGAAGGTCAACTGGGGTGCATTATCTGGAGTTTCTCATTAACGTATTGCCGACCTTGCAGGAGGCTGTGCCATGGCAGCAATGAATACAAATGTGGTTCATGCATGACGGTTCATCAGCACACTTTCATCACAATGTGTGTTAACATCTAATGCAGATATTTCAGGACACCGGATTGGTCGGGGGGGGGGGGGGGGGGGGGGGGTTGTGCACACCTCTACCTGCTCACCTGCTCATTTGTCAGACCTCACTCCCCTAGACTTCTGGTTATGGGTACACTTGAAGGAATTGGTCTACACCACAACAATCAAAAATGTGTGGACACTGCAGGATCAACCCAGTGAACTTCAAAGGCTGTATCACTCCTTGCACCAAATGGCAGAGGGTGTATTGTCACGAATGGACACCACACTGAACACCTCCTGTAAAAAGTTGTTTATTGCAAAAAGTATGCACTTTTGGACCCATGTTTATTGGACACGAGTAATAAAAGTTCCCAAGGCATTCAACACTTTCTTTTTAACACCCTGTACATGCTTCCACACAAGCCATTATTTCTCTTATCTTGTCGTCACTGTCTTTACACTATAACTGTGTTGTTGTCAGTAGGACTGTTATGCTGTCTGTCATAAATGCCAGTTCTCCAAGCTCTCTCAATAATGTCTTGTGAACAGAATATCTTCTTTCCTCCATGGCTGCCCATCTGAGTTCACAGAGCAGTTCCATACCAGACCTACTCAGATGCTCATCAAACCTAATGGTAAATAATCTAGCAGCACCCTTCTGAATTGCACCAATATCTTCTTTTAATCCAACCAACTGGGGAGCAAAAACACACTAACAGTATTCAAGAATAGGTCAGACGAGCATTTTGTGTGTGTTTACTTTATCTATGAGCTGTGTATTTCCTACAGTTCTCCCAACAAGCTGGTGTCAACCATTTACCTTACCTAGAACTGAGCTTACATGCTCATTCCATTTCATGTTATTTTGCAACATTATGCCTAGATTTCCTGGAATGAGTTACTAGAAAATTATCAACAGGCCAGTGGCAGCCCACTGAGATATTTGTTTCACTGGCAAACAAAATGATTAAACTCCTTAAGAAGCTTCCAACCTGCTGACAGAATCACTATTGCAATGTTGGCCTGTGTTAAATAATGTGTATATATAAATAAGTTCAAAGGAAAAGAAGCAAGGAAGAGAGATTACGAATTTACGTCCCTTAAATGCGTTCACTAGAGACTGAGCACAAACTCTGAGGAAAGAAACTGAGTTTGTTCTTTTTCAAAAGGGCATTACAGAAGTGTCGGATCCCACTCATCTGCTTTGACCTATTAATTCGTCAATATGGTGGAAATGCCTACTTCTAGCATACACAAATTGGTGACAGTGACATCACTACATACACATGCCAACAAATGCAAACAAAAATAAAAATGATGCAAGAGCGTCTGACCCCAAAATAAAATTAAACTAACAGGACAACTATGGGAAATACAGAGTTTTGGTGGGGACAAGCTAACCATAAACCATACAGCTAACAATAAAAATACACTGCATCATCCGAAAACAAATACGATAAAAAAAATTTCAACTAACGACATACCACTACATTACACTTCTTACACTTCACTCAACCTATACAGCAAAATGAAGCCCACAATACCAAAAAACGAACACCTAGAACCCCAAAAAGTGGAAATGGATACTTCCCTTGACATATATATATATATAGCTCAACCGCAGCTACCAATACCAAAAAGCCAATGCCTAGAACTCCAAAAACATGGAATCTGACTTTTCCCTCGACCTACATAGCTCAAACGCAGCTCTCAATACCAAAAATACCAACATCTACAATTCTGAAAAGTGGAATTGGACATTTCTCGTTACCTATATAAATCAAATGCAGCTGTTGATACCCACTAGCGAACCACAAACCAAAGAACCAAAAACTTCAAACACCCATCTAACTCACAAAACAGCATGAATCCAAAACCCCAACAATTCAAAAACCCAAATACCCTCACATTCAATAGATCAATTAAAACACAAGCGAAATACTGTAAATATACAACAAACAAACATCACAATTACTACAGAATAAAACCAAAACAAAAATTACTTATCAACAACAGCCTCCAACATTATCACCTATGCTGGCCACCTCAAGCACGCCCGTGCCCATAAGGAAGGTAAGCAAACTGGTCCTCTCCAATATAATCTCTAAATACCCCCCCCCCCAAACCATAAAATGCCCCATTAACACCACAAACAGTACTCACAAGCTTACCCCCCAACAAACAAACAAAATTGCAGACGCACGTGTGCAACACCCCCCCTCCCCCCCCCCACACACACACACACTCACCTTCCCCATGGCCCTCAAAAACGTATGAAAAATGCAAAAATTCTCAGGGACGCTCTTCCACCAGTGACACTTACCTAAATGAGATAGCAGGTTACCCCCTCCCTACAACTGATTTAATTGCCCCCCAAAACCACTCTATGGTATTAGTACAAGCCCCAGCACTATAATCCTTAAACTGAATACTATGGTTAACTACTAAATATCAATAACCCCTCTTCTCCAAACCCCCATACATCGAAAATGCATCAGACATTACAGTACAACCCTCCTTTATACATTTCCCGATCGATCCCACTAGTTTCCTCTTACTACGACCCTGCAGAACCCTACAAACACAATCAGCAAACTATCCCCCAAAATAACAGCCCCCTCCCTATACCCACAAACTAAACTGAGGACTGCCCCCTCCTCACACCAAACTGTGACCCATCAATTTCAACAACAATCCCTGGCCCACGTAACTTCCCATTGCACTTCACATACTCCAAATACACTTCATAACAAAAAGAAAACCAATCTAAAACAGTTCTCACACTCACACCAGTCTCACACACATGAAAACTTATATGTAAGCAAGCCAATCTCCATTATGGCCAACATAGATTTCTCGAAACAGGTACCATGCCTTATCAAATGCCAGATACTTTTGCGCCCACAATGCCACACATACAGATCCCTGGTCTAAGACACCAGAACTCTTGTCAGCCTCATGTTGGGCCCAAAAGTGTGACACCTAACGTATTTTGCTATTAGCCTGAAAACCTGCAGATACATTATTACAGACAACATATTGTCACCCATAGCAGCAGTAACAAATCACTCTGTCATATCCACATCTAACACAAAAAACGTATTAGATATCATTCCATAAAACAAACACCAAACTAATCAGACATAACAAAAACACCAAACACACACACACACACACGAAAAATCAAAACACACACTTCCACAACCAAGGTTACCACACTGACTATCCAAATTCAAAACCATGTTCCCACAGTAATAACCAAGACTCAAATCAACAAAGTACTGTGTGTTAAACTCACATGTCAACATTCACTACCAGATGACACCGTCAAATACAACAGCACAACATCTACAAATACAACCAACTGAAAAACATCACGCCATAGTAACATCACACACCACAACACCATTACGTCACGGGTCCAAGCAGAAAGGTGGAACTGGAGTTTACATTGACCCCAACATTAATTGGCTAACAGAAACAAGAGAAAATGTTAAACTGTATGGTTGGACCAGAATTGGAAGCACTCCGCCTAAATTTGAGAAACCTATCAGTGTGTCGTCTTACTTGGCACATAAAGTTAAGAAAACAATGAAAATTTACAATGTCAACACTGAAGTGAGATCATTGTGAAATTATGTTAAGCAGTAGTAATGTCATTTTTAAATGTTGCTCAGCAATTCCAGTAACAGACATTTTGGTGTACAATTTTCGGACAGCTGCTGAATTTTCTATTCGTCTACAAAAATGTTTGACAATAATGCTATCACCTCACTGAGGTAGCTATTTAAAGACCAACTGTGGCATTCCAACCTCCTGAAGATTATGTTCCACTTATCAAGCAGAGACATGGATGACATCAACGACATCACAAAAAAGTTTCAAAAAACCTAACAAACTAGACCTTCCCAGGAGTAGGGAGTTTTGGATAGTGGAAGCATACCAAAAAATAATTTTAGCAAGTTCTTAAAAAATTAACAATATACATCAACAGATCAAAAATAAAAACAAATTTGTAGGCTATACAATAATTTTTTATCAGTCTCCATTTCCACCACACCAACGTAGGTCTCATAAATCCAAAGCACCCACAGCCTCATTGAAAACTACAAAATTAGATAATCACCTTGCTACACACACACAGACTAAATGACCTTCCTAACAAAACATCTGACCATCATCATCATCATCATCATCATCATCATCAATAATTGTAACACTGAACAAAAATATTGCAGAGTGCCGTTTACACAATGTATAATGTCACACTCATACTGAATGGATCACATTATTTACATCAAACAAACATTCTACATCCAATCTACTGGTAATTTGCATCTCATCACCAAAATTTTCCTAGAAATTGTGTAGTTCAGCAATCCATCCATTTTGTTAAAATGAATGGTACAGAATACGCCATAATACACCAAGTATTCCACTTATGTTCATTGGTGCGGAGTGGAAAGTCACAATGTAATGAAACCATACATTTTTGTAACCTCTTTCCTGTGAGCATGTAGCAAATACTTCGCTGCTTCTGCAAAATGTGGGAAAATTACCACAAATCTTGAACAATCCACTCGAAAGAATTAGCATTCACACTTCAAAAGAACTGATAATGAAATTATGAATGATGACAAGGATTACATAACTCTCTCAAGCTAGTTTCGTATGTTGCATTTAAAACAACACTCCTGTATTTTAAAGCTTTCCGACATTGTCACCACTTGCTTCTGTGTAGTAGTTTCAATTAAAATCATAACAATGAACAACTGTTCTGGTCAGTCAAACATGCGCATAATTGACGAAACACACTCCATTAGAAAACAATCATGGTAGAAGCCTAAGTTTTCCTACATTTCTGTAAGTAAAACTGACAACACGGATCGTTCGAAATCATGTGCTTACCGAGACATAGTTCCCTAGCTTACCCTCGAATACACTGACGTCCTATAGGTTAATGTGGGATCCGAAAATGTACACAGTATCTCTTAATGTAGGAAATAACAGAAGGATCCCTGGACAGTTATCCAGTCAGCTACCAATGGAGAAAAGTAAACTGGTATTTCAATACATATCTGATTTCTTAAAATAGTTCTTACATGGTATGCTTTTGATTTTTTCCATTTTTCCATGTCGGCCATAGAAGTGACAGCTCTTGTTGGCGTAACGTAGACATGGTCTTCTGGCACTAAAAAATATAAACCAAATTATCAGAGAAGAAAACATGTTGATTAAGAAATACATCAAATTAATAGCGTCAATTGTAAAGCTACCGATTGAGCCCATCTTGGATTTGGGGAGTACCGAATTACTCTTTTTACGACAATCGTCCTTTGTTACATTTCAATTTACGGCCGGAAAAAATAACAACAAACTACAGCGGCATCTGTCAAAACAACACTCTCTCTTCTTTCTCAGTTTCCCTTTCCGTCTGAGCAGTTAGAAAGATATTCTCCCATGCCCACAACTATCAGCGTTCTTATCATTCTATGGTCGGCAAGGACACTACCACAACTTCTACAACTACAAAAACAGCAACCTATGTTTGATTTTCTGCAGCAGTTTGTGTGTGTGTGTGTGTGTGTGTGTGTGTACCAATGACGTACCTTACAATCGTAAAAGATTTTTGAGCGAATAAAGAAACTTAATACATTTAACCATACATGCAAATTGTACACATTTCGTAATTTGTAAGATCAAGCATCGTATAAATTATAGGTTATACGCAGGAAACAGTTTCAGAGTGTGATGTGCCAGCTGTTAAACTAAAAATCAGTTATTCGAAATACTTGTATTAACAAATATAATTAGATTCTAAAATCTTGGAAGAATGGCGTGACTCCCGATATTATTTACATGCTAGCTGTTGGTTGGCTGCTTTAGGGGAAGGGACCAAACAGTGAGGCCATTGGTCCGCCAGCTGTTGGTTAGTTTGCCATACCAGACAGCATTTTTGTCACTTTGTGTTATTTCTTTTATAGATGTGTTTGTTTCCCTTGATTTATCCTCGTGGAAAATCTATTGTTGGATCCAACATATGGGTTTCGTCTTGCTTGATTAACTCTTGTCACAGCCCTACACTATACATTCATACCCGTCCATATTGAAAGTTGCTACGAAAATTTGTGGCGTCCTGTGTGAACGGTAGTTCACGATGCCACTACAGCAAGCCACAAGCTTTGGTGTCAACATTAAATGCGTGTGTGAATCCGGCTTAAGTGCTAGGAAAACTGCATCGAGTCATAGAGCAGAAATATTTTCTACACTATGATCCAGCCATAGAGTATAAACATATGGCATAACACTATACATGGATCGAGGAGTAGATTAACATTCTGTTTCTGCTTGCTATAGGTCAGGGCACGTGCAACGATGTATCTGTGCGTTGTCTGTGTCATAAATATAAAGAGGTTAGAATACCCCCTGGACTAAATCACCGCAAATCAAATGCGTCCACACGACACAGTTTCAAAATACTGCTGACCCGCCATCCATCGGTGTAGGAATGAATGTTCAGCAGCAACCGGCTACTCTCTCGCAAAGAACATTACAGTTCAGGACATTAATAATTCTGGAAATGCTGCTGTGGCCTGCGTTCGCAAAGATTCAGAGGATCCAGAAAGATTTAAATGTTGAAAACAATCGCTGCTTAAGCGACGGCATTTTTCACGTATTGACGAATTTTGCGAATTACGCTGTAAAACCGACACGTCAAAAACTTGTACACGAAGAGTAATTTAACACTCCGATTCCAGGCACACAGGAAGAAGTTACATGTGTTTATAATTTTCGACAACAGTCTCCAACAGTCTCGAAATAATATCTGACAGATACAAATCTACGAGGGGTATCCAGAAAGTAACAGACGTATTCGTCTGTCGCAGCGATTGGCGGTGCTATAAGCTGTCACCTTGTTACCATAAAGTTCCTACACTCTGTACGCATTCATCAGTGGTAGTGTATGGTTTGTGCCTCTGCTAATTGGCTTTCTGCGTCGTGTTAAAATATACGCTCAATAGAAAATCCCGCCACTTGTGAGGTGCATTCTGTGATTAGTTTTTATTTATTTATTTTTGCAAAAACACTGCAAACCAATTGAAATTTATCACGTCCTTTATGATGTGTACGGAAAAGGAATAATGAGTGAAGGCTGAGTAAGACAATTGTGCACTGATTTTAAAATGATTTTGCCAACATTCTCAATGAGGACTGCAGTGATAGGCCTAGCCTTCTAACTGACGAACTTATCATGAAAATCATCGAAAAAATTCGCGAAACTCGACATTCACGACTTCGGAACTGTCACAACATATTCCCCAAATTTCACGGAATTTGGTGCATGAAATAGTGGAAGAGAAGCTTAGTCACCATTAATTTTGTGTTAGGTGGGTTCTCAAAATCCTAACGGAATGCCCAAAAATCAGAGACTGGCTGCAGCACTGACGTTCCCTGAAGATGGCGAGAAAAATGGTAACAAAGTTGCAGACCGTATCGTAAGTGGAGACGAGACTTAGATGATCCATGTTAATTGTGAGGCAAAAAGGCTGTCTATGAAACAGAGACATTCGTATTCTCCCACGAAACCAAGGAACATTTTGCAAGTGCTGTCAGCAAGAAAGCTCATGGCTACTGTATTTGGGACCCTAACAGAGTGATTATCGCTGATTTCCTTGAATGTGGCACAACAATTAATTCAGAAATTATGTAACTATGTACATCATAAGCTAAAAACTGACATGTCTCCTGTACAGTACGATCAAATGATCGTTGACGAATACAAATACAATACCGTATGAAACAGAAAAGTAATGTCAAACACTAACAAAGTGAAGATGGGCAATACAAAACAAGAGTTGGGAAAAACTTAGTGCAAACGTTTTGTTTTTTTATAACACATGTCCACTCTCACTCAGTTGTATCCGAGAGCTCCTACAGGGTTTTGGATGGGAGGTGTTTGATAATCCACCATACCCAGATTTGGCGCTGAGCGACTACCACTTCTTCCCAGCAGTGGAGACATGGCTACACAAAGTTTTGATACTGACACCGAACTGAACGCCGGTATAAACCAGTGGTTGCAATCACAAGCAGCAGATTTCTACAGACAGTATTGAAAAATTTGTGCCACACTGTGATAAATGCCACGATTTGAATGGCGATTATGTAGATAAATAGCTTAACTGTACTGGTGGGATCGGTAAAGCCACAAGACATATTCGTTTCGTAATATTTCTCGAGTTAAAGGTCATATATCGTTGAGGTTTTTCGTAATCTTGGATATATATTCTCGTCAACCATTGCAGGAAGTGGTGTGCATTGTTGACACTCAAAGGTGAAATATAGCAAGTTTTAATCGTTCGAACCTCACCACCACATATGTGTAAAATCTTTTTTTCTGTTGTTAGGTAAGATAACTTTTCAAAAAGTTAACTTACTTTGATAACTGGCTTATATAAATGTACTGATTCGTTACTAATCATGCTGCATAGTTTACTTTTTCAGCACAGTGACTTTGCAGAAAACAGCTAACAGGCTCCCATAGAAGCCGAAATAGAGACAGTTGTCAGTGATTCACACCTATTCGATTCAGACGCTGAAAGTGATACTGGAGAAAATCAATTTATCACCAGTGAGCATGATCCACTCTCTGAGGCACCCTCAGATGGATTTATTGAAGACAATGAAGATGAAAACTACAATGCAACTAGCTATTACCATGGTAAAAATCCTAGTTGGAGATGGTCTGAAACGCGTAAACGACATACATAAATTCTAGCTGAGAATATAATTCTCTAGAACCGTGCCCATCATACACAAAAGAGTTAGATTTAATTGAGTTAAAAGCTTTTGTTGGGTTTTTATATTTATCTGGACATATGAAGTCATGAAATGAAGTTGTTGTTGTATTATTTGCATCGGATGGTACTGGCAGGGACATGTTCCACACAACCATGAGTGTGACACATTTTTTGTTTGTTCTATCTTGTCACTGATTTGATGATCACTCCGCCAGAGCAGAAAGAAAATTTTACGATAAACTAGAAGGCATGAGTGAAATATGGAATCTGTCTGTTTCTAACTGCAAGTCTTACTATTCACCAGGTGAAAACGTCACTACTGACGAAATGTAGTTTCCATTTCTGGACAATGCAGTTTCAAAAGGTACACGCCTAAAAACCTGGAAAATATGACAAAAAATACTGTGAATTTGTGACTCTTGTACTCAGTTTTTGTGTAATGCTTTTGCGTACATAAGTAAGGAGCAACGAAGCGATATATTGTCTGTTAATAATTGGTTTATGTTTTTGTAATTATATGAAAATCCCCCGCATGCACCATAGATCTTGCCGCGGGTGGGGAGGCTTGCTTGTCTCATTAATAAAGATGGCCGTACCATATGTACAACCACAACGGAGGGGTATCTGTTGAGAGGCCCAGACAAACGTGTAGTTCCTGAAGAAGGGCACCAGCCTTTTCAGTAGTTGCAGGGGCAACAGTCTGGATGATTGACTGATCTGGCCTTGTAACACTAACCAAAACGGCCTTGCTGTGCTGGTACTGCGAACAGCTGAACGCAAGGGGAAATTACAGCTGTAATTTTTCCCGAGGGTATGCAGCTTTACTGTATGGTTAAATGATGATGGCATCTTCTTGGGTAAAATATTCCGGAGGTAAAATAGTCCCCCATTCCGATCTCCGGGTGGGGACTACTCAAGAGGCCGTCGTTATCGAGAGAGAGAAAACTGGCATTCTACAGATCGCAGTGTGGAATGTCAAATCCCTTAATCGGGCAGGTAGGTTAGAAAATTTAAAAAGGAAAATGGATAGGTTAAAGTTAGATATAGTGGGAATTAGCGAAGTTTGGTGCCAGGAGGAACAAGACTTTTGGTCAGGTGAATACAGGGTTATAAATACAAAATCAAATAGGGGTAATTCAGGAGTAGGTTTAATAATGAATAAAAATAGGAGTGTGGGTAAGCTACTACAAACAGCATAGTGAACGCATTATTGTGGCCAAGGTAGACACGAAGCCCATGCCTACTACAGTAGTACAAGTTTATAGGCCAACTATCTCTGCAGATGACGAAGAAATTGAAGAAATGTATGATGAGATAAAAGAAATTTTTCAGGTAGTGAAGAGAGACGAATATTTAATAGTCATGGGTGACTGGAATTCGATAGTAGGAAAAGGAAGAGAAGGAAACGTAGTAGGTGAATATGGATTGAGGGTAAGAAATGAAAGAGGAAGCTGCCTGGTAGAATTTTGCACACAGCATAACTTAATCACAGCTAACACTTGGTTCAAGAATCATAAAAGAAGGTTGTATACATGGAAGAAGCCTGGAGATACTGACAGGTTTCAGAAAGATTATACAGGGTGTCCAAAAAGACTTCCTCTGATTACATAAATTGATAACTCAGGTTAGAAGTAAGATACAAATATGAAACTTGTGTCGAATTGTTTACAACTACCAAAATTTTTTTTCTGTTTTGGGTTCGCAGTACGTAAGTAGTGGATGAGGTGCAGTGCCCAAGAAGCCATGTTAACCAATCAGGAGAAGGCACAGTGTGTCCTGTGGTACCATGACACACACTCACCAACCACAGTGAGGAGACACTTCCAGACAACATTTGGAAGGAATCCACTTGATGTCAAGAGCATTAAAGCCTGGCATGAGAAGTTCAAGAACACAGGATCGTTTGCTAACCTTCTGAGGTATGGTCGACCAAGAACCTCAGCAGACAGGGTGGAAGCAGTAAGGCAGTCTTTTCTGCGAAGTCCGAAGAAATCGGTGCGCAGGGCCTCACGTGAATTACAGATGCCAAAAAGCTCTCTCCATGACATTTTACACAAGCGTTTATTGTTTTGTGCATACAAAGTTCAAATCGTTCAGGCCTTGTTGCCCAATGACAGTACACGTCGATATGACTTTATGGTCTAAATGCTATCACGTATTGAGGACGATGATGGTTATCTCAGACGAATTGCCTTTTCCAACGAAGCGACCTTTTTTGTCAGTGGAGTAGTGAATCGCCATAATGTGCGCATTTGAGGTTCACAACCCTCTGGCGAGGTCATAGAGTGCACCAGAGGCAGCCCAAAGGTGAATGTTTGGTGCGCGCTATTGCACGATCGAATTATCGGGCCATTGTTCTTCGCTGAGGCTACCATGACATTTGCAGTGTATCTGGACATGTTGCAACTGTATGCGGCTCCTCAGCTGCTCAGTATCACCCCGATGTCTTGTTTCAGCAAGACAGTGCACCGCCTCATTGGGGTTTGGATGTCCATGCCTATCCCGATATGACTTTTCCTGGGTGATGGGTCAACGGCTTGGCCTCCACGCTCTCCTGACATAACCCCATTAGACTTGTTTTTATGGGGTTATGTCAAGGACGAGATCTACCGAACACATGTACCAGATCTTGAAACCCTGCGGCAACCGATAACCACAGTCATTGAATCGATTCCTCCAGTGATGTTGGCTAATCTGTGGGCGGAAATTGAATATCGCCTAGATGTGCTACGTGCTACCAAGGGTGCTCATGTGGAAGTTTACTGGCGAGTGGAAAAAACTTGGATAGTTTGTAAACAATTAGACACCAGTTTCATATTTGAATCTTACCTCTAGCCTGAGTTATCAAATTGTGTAATCAGGGAAAGACTTTTCGGACACCCTGTATAATGGTAAGATAGAGATTTAGGAACCAGGTTTTAAATTGTAAGACATTTCCAGGGGTAGATGTTGACTCTGACCACAATCTATTGGTTAAGAACTGTAGATTAAAACTGTAGAAGAAGAATGGGTAGCTTTGAGGGATGAAGTAGTGAAGGCAGCAGAGGATCAAGTAGGTAAAAAGACGAGGACTAGTAGAAATCCTTCAGTGACAGAAGAAATACTGAATTTAATTGGTGAAAGGAGAAAATATAAAAATGCAGTAAATGAAGCAGGCAAAAAGGAATACAAACGTCTCAAAAATGAGATCGACAGGAAGTGCAAAATGGCTGAGCAGGCATGGCTAGAGGACAAATGTAAGGATGTAGAGGCTTATCTCACTAGGGGTGAGATAGATACTGCCTACAGGAAAATTAAAGAGATCTTTGGGGGAAAGAGAACCACTTGCATGAATATCAAGAGCTCAGATGGAAACCCAGTTCTAAGCATAGAAGGGAAAGCATAAAGGTGAGAGGAGTATATACAGGGTCTATACAAGGGCGAGCTACTTGAGGACAATATTATGGAAATGGAAGAGGATGTAGATGAAGATGAAATGGGAGATACGATACTGCGTGAAGAGTTTGACAGAGCACTGAAAGACCTAAGTCGAAACTAGGCCCCGGGAGTAGACAACATTCCATTAGAACTACTGACAGCCTTGGGAGAGCCAGTCCTGACAAAACTCTACCATCTTGTGAGCAAGATGTATGAGACAGGCGAAATTCCCTCAGACTTCAAGAAGAATATAATAATTCCAATCCCAAAGAATGCAGGTGTTGACAGATGTGAAAATTACCGAGCTATCAGTTTAATAAGTCACAGCTGCAAAATACTAACGTGAATTCTTTACAGAAAACTGGTAGAAGCCGACCTCAGGGAAGATCAGTTTGGATTCTAGAAATTTGGAACACCTGAGGCAATACTGACCCTATGACCTATCTTAGAAGCTAGATTAAGAAAAGGCAAACCTACGTTTCTAGCATTTGTAGACTTTGAGAAAGCTTTTGACAATGATGACTGGAATACTGTCTTTCAAGTTCTGAAGGTGGCAGGGGTAAAATACAGGGAGTGAAAGGCTATTTACAATTTATACAGAAACCAGATGGCAGTTATAACAGTCAAGGGACATGAAAGGAAGCAGTGGTTGGGAAGGGAGAGAGACAGGTTGTAGTCTCTTTCTGATGTTATTCAATCTGTATAATGAGCAAGCAACAAAGGAAACAAAAGAAAAATTTGGAGTAGGTATGAAAAACCATGGAGAAAAAATAAAAACTTTAGGGTTCGCCGATGACACTTAAAGTAGTAAAGGAGTTTTGCTATTTGGGGAGCAAAATAACTGATGATCGTCGAAGTAGAGAGGATATAAAATGTAGACTGGCAATGGCAAGGAAAGCGTTTCTGAAGAAGAGAAATTTGTTAACATCGAGCATAGATTTAAGTGTCAGGAAGTCGTTTCTGAGAGTATTTGTATGGAGTATACCCATGTATGGAAGTGAATCATGGATGATAAATAGTTCGGACAAGAGAAGCTTTCGAAATGTGGTGCTACAGAAGTGTGTTAAAGATTAGATGGGTAAATCACATAACTAATGAGGAGGTATTGAATAGAATTGGGGAGATGAGGAGTTTGTGGCACAACTTGACGAGAAGAAGGGACCGGTTGGTAGGACGTGTTCTAAGGTATCAAGGGATCACCAATTTAGTATTGGAGGGCAGCGTGGAGGGTAAAAATCGTAGAGGGAGACCAAGAGATGAATACACTAAGGAGATTCAGAATGATGTAGGCTGCAGTACATACTAGAAGATGAAGCAGCTTGCACAGGATAGAGTAGCATGGAGAGCTGCATCAAACCAGTCTCAGGACTGAGGACAACAACAACAACAACAACAACATGAAAATCCGACAGAAAATGTTCTGATTCTGTTAGGTTCTCTAAAATGAATAAGCCACACCTGCCCCCTGAATATAAGCCTAATCAGAAGCTTCAAGTTGGTACAGTAACTTATGAACATAAATATAATATGACAGTTTGTTCATATGTTCCTAAACAGAACCAGGCAGTTGTCTTACTATTACACTGTACCAAGTTCAAGAAGTAAGCAAAGAAAATGGAAAGCCAGACATGATAAATGACTAAAACAATGGCAAAGAGGAGTTGAAACTCTGGGTCAACCTTGCAGTCACTACTCAGTTTCTAGACGAACTTGGGAGATGGCCAATGATCATATTTTTGCCATATGAAACATTGCTGGTGTAAATAGTGTGAATGTTATAAAGTCTCTTGACAATTACAAGGAAACGAACTGTGGAGAAACACAAATGCAGGTTGGTATCTCTAATTTGCCTGTATACAATACATAGGGATTTGACAGATGTTCCTCAAGATCTACTGGCCATCATACGCAAGCGCTTAGGGGTACAGATCCTTCAACATGACATCAGTGAAGAAACACCAAGGAAATGCAAATGTGAACTATGTCCAACGCAGGCAAACTGAAAAATTACAAATCGGTGTGAAAGTTGTGGCATGTTCATACCCATTTTTATGTGAAAATTGTTAATAACTTTCTCTCATTTGATACAATATTGTATTTTTTCATAATATTAAGGTTGACATAGAATGCTTGTTGTATTTGTCCACAGTCATAGCAAAAACATGTGAAAAGGGCGTTATTTTTATTTGTTGTTTGCTTACTCGGTTAGAATGTGAAAACTGTTAATATCCTTTTCTCTCCAGGAATTTAATCTATTTGTCCATATTAAACAACATTTATTGTATTTTATAATTTTTATATATTTTTTATTTTGGGAGTATAAGATCCCCTCAGCATATTAGCACAAACTGAATACACCAGCACAGTTAAGAGTTGAGATGTACCTTTAAACGGCATATAATAAAATTTGGTTTTCCATGGTGTTAATTTTTTATTTCAAAACGTCTGTTACTTTCTGGCTAGCCCTCGTATAAAGACTGTCCTGAAGAAGGATTTCACGAAAATAATTATCTCAGTTATGTAATATATCAATAATGTGACAAGTGACAGATATTTTTAGATGTGTTATGAGACTCATGTATGAGACAGCCTAATTATGGATTATAATTACAAAGAAGTTAAATCAACTAGTCACCAAAGGCACGCCTAATAACTGGGTCAGATCATATATTTGTGAACATAAACAAAAAGTGGACGTAAAACACTTCGGCTGCAACAGAATTACAAACCATGACTCAGAATACGAAGAGATGAAATATGGTGTACTGGGGCCAGTGCTGTTCCTTTTACTCGTAAATAATCAACAAACAAACATAAATCGTCAAAATGCTTATCAGTTGGCTGATGACACAAGTTTTCTCACCAGGGCAAAAACAGAAAACTTCCTGCAAGGAAACATAAAAAAGACAATTGATAGCAAAACAGAATGGTCTACAACATAAGCTGATCATAAATGAAGGGAAAACTGTAGCACTCAGCTGCCATAATGTCAATGATAAGATCATCCAAACTATTAATATCCAGTTATCAAACAAAACTGCAAATAGATTGCTACTTACCCTAAAGAGAACGCATTTTGTTGCAGAAAGGCTTGTGTCTTTTAGCTGTGTCAGTCTGCAACTTAAAGTGTCTTCTTTATGATAGGTAGCAATCTTTCTTTTTCTATATTGTTGATATTCCTACCTGGAGTATCCATTGTTTAAAATTGTAAATATACTTAGGTTGGAACTTGAATAGTGGCAACACTGCTGTGGAGGCACTATGCAGTGTAATCTACTATTGTCGCTGATAGCACACGTTGTTGACATACCTGCCTTTCCTCCGAGCAAATGGAGTCGCCCGTCCCACGTCACCAACGTGCGCACAATCGAGGGAAACACAGTCACTTGTGAGCGAGTGGTCTTTTCGAAACAAGAACAACGCAGTTGGATCAAGATTGAATGTACCAGAGGTTGTACAGCACGACAGTGTCATCAAGGTCTTCAAGAGGCGTGCGTGGAATTGGCATTGCTGTACAGAACAGTGACATGTTGGGTAAAAGCCTTCAATGAAGGTCGGCAAACTGTGGCAGACATGCATTGGGCAGGTCGTCCTAGCGTCTCTGAAGAAGAAGTGCATGCTGTTGTCGCGTTAGTGGCCAGTGATCGACGCCATACGATTCGTGAGCTCGCCCTCGAATCCGGATTGGCGCATATGACTGTGCTTCGCATCCTGAAGGAACGCCTGGCTATGCGAAAAATTGCTTCACGCTGGGTTCCGCATGACTTGATGGACATGCAGAAATGGATGCGGTATGACGCTGCTCAGACGCACTCGGAGCGCTATGAGCGCAAAGGAGAGACTTTCTTACGCCATATCGTAACACTGGATGAGACATGGGCCACACCATACAAGCCAAAACTGAAACGCCAATCCTACGAATGGCGTCATTATGGGTCACCGCGAAAGTCGAAAGTGCGTCAGAGCCCCGTATGGTGAAAGTGATGGTGATTCTCATGTACGACAGTGGCGGTGTTATCCTAATGCATTATGTTCCTCCACGGTAGACCCTTCAATGCACAGTATTACTGTTCGTTTTTGGAGCATCATCTGCGACCCAAAAGAAGCGGCGACACTTTCTGTGCAACACACCCATCATTTTGCACAACAATGCGCAGGCGCATACAGCACAAGGTGTGGCTGCTCTGTTCAGTCGATGGGACTGGGAAGTACTGTACCATCCACCATGCTCCCTGGACTTAAGTCCTTGTGACTTTGATTTGATTCTGAAGACGGAGGAACCAAATCATGGCATTTGCTTCAGAACTGTTGCAGAGATTCGACAGGCACTAGGCCGCTCCATTCACACCATCAACAGAACGGGCTCTGCTAACGGTGTATTAAGCCTTCCACATCGCTGGCAACGGGTTCTACACAACGCTGGTGACTACTTTGAAGGACAGTGACAGGTGCAAACATGTAACTCTTTTGTATCAGTTGTGAATAAATAGTTGCCACTATTTAAATTCCAACCCTCATAGTTGACATGACAAAGTCGCTCATGCTTTGGATCCAGGATGAAGTCAGGTGGGGAACTCATACTGACAATGTCATCAAAAAATTGAACAGTCCTGCTATGTGATAAGGATTCTTGAAGTATGTACTATGCAAATGTTCACTCACATCTGAAGTACAGAATCGTTTTTTGGGGAGCTGTCCACAACAGCATTATCTGTTCAGAGTCCAAAAAAGAATCATAGAAGATACCACACACAGAAAATCTTGCAAGCCACTCTTCAAAAAATGCAAATCCTCCCACTTCCATGCTTGCGTGTATATGAAGCTGTACTATTCATAAAGCAGTACGCAACTGAAAATCGCACAATCTTCTTCAGAAATGAAGATCTAGACACCCACAATACAGGGCAAAAAAATGGATATTTATAAGCACCATACAAAAACTAAGCAATGGAAAAATGGCGTACTGCACCTTGGGAAGAAGTTAACCAAGCAACATACAGTTAGTAAACAGAGGATTCAAAGGTGCAGTGAATGCGTAGCTCACTGGTCATTGCTTCTACAGCCTGAAAGAGTTCTTTGATCAGTCTGGGTTCAGGAGAAACTAGATTATCTTTCAAAATAAAGGTCAAGAAACGGAAAATCTTTATTTACAGCTTTTGACAATGTTGAGAGGAATACTCTCTTTGAAATTCTGAAGGTTGCATCGGTAAAATACAGGGAGAAAAAATTCTTTACAGTTGTACAGAAACCAGATGGCAGTTTGAGTCGAGGGGTACAAAAGGGGAAATGAGATTGAGAAGGGAGTGAGGCAGAGACTACACCCAGTTGTTGCAGTAAAACAATAGATTAATCGAATTTTATAAGTTAAGTACCTTTTTGTATGTACTGATTACCTTTGCCTGTTTTGTTTGATTTGTGGAGTTTTTGCATCTTGCATTTTGTTAGTGATAATTAAAAGTGTTTTTCAGTACATCTGAATCTAGTGTACGGTTGGTGACAGAATTCAGGAAAGCCCTTGCCTCTTTGTAGCACAGCTTTACTGTCTGTTAAGCCAGCATAACATCCAAGCAGACCAAGTGCTACCAAGACTGTAGGTGTGAAGTCGAAAAACTACCCAAACATTGTGAGACTGTTTTAGATAATGTGAGAGACTATATTGCATCCGATTTATTTATATCATATATTTACCTGCTGTGTTCAATAAACTAACGAAACGACGCTATTTAGTATGTACTGTACTAATAATTTAGTGAATTAGAATTTATCATGATAAAGATACAAAGAAAGTCTTTTTTAATACAGCAAAAGTCTCAAATTGTAAAGAATTATCAGGATAATAAGCACTTTCGGCCATCGAAGGTAGATACATAACGAAATCCTCTTAAATCATTCAGTGGCACAATCAAGTCAATACAATTTGCAAAAGCAGAAGAAGGAGGTGCTAACAAGTGTGCAATTCAGCAAGTTTTTCATCTTATATCTACAGAGTACATAATCAAGGCAGCGATGAAACTTATGGAAGAGAAATTGCCTTAGAACTTTTTACTAATTTTAGATCTAACTGTTAGTGGCTCTTTTACAGAAGAGGTACACAACATGTCTCCAGCAAGGTTAGAACACCAAATTAACACATTCCTCTATTTGAAAAGCGATCACTTTACCACTAAGCTACCACACAACAACATCAGTCAGCACTCCGTTGTTGCCCAAGTGATGGCTAAAGGCCAGTTCACACTGGCCACCACATCATGTCAGGTACCATCCCACCAAAACATTCTGCAATGCATTTCAAATGGCGGAATCCACACTGGTCATACCGTCCCATCATGTCATGTCACAGCATTGTCAAAGTCTCTGGCAAGAAAGTTTTGGTGGCTGCCATCATCTGTCAGTTGTTAATCATGTGAACACTTAGCTCATTTCCTACCGACTTACACCCTTGTGCGATCTCCATATTTCGTGTAGCCATTGTTTTAGTGGTTAACATCAGTTGTTTTTTGTCCATTATTTGTTATAAAATTGTTTCGTTTAGTTATTTCTTGTGCTAAAATTTATAATAAATGACAAAAGAATAATTGAAGCAATGAGGCAACAGTCTGAATTGCATGGCATCATTGTACTACATTACTTGCCCTCTACTACATTTATAAAGTGTACTTGTATACTGATATGGTATTTAACATTTTACAATGAAATGAATGCAATATGGGTGCAACTTGAAATGAAAAAAGTACTGTGAACTGAATCAGATTGATTAGTAGGTGGAATTTATTTGTATACTGTCAGGCATTTATTGATTTTTATAAAGAAATGGCCTGAAACCTTCAGACACTGAAAGTTGTTTGTCTAAATGTGTTTGTGGCAGACGTATTTATTGCTAAGTAGGTCTCTGGGTTGTGTGTGACACAGTTCTGCAGGCATCGGTGGTTAATATTTATGTGGTTTCACTAGCTAACCCCAGTACAAATAAGGCACTTGAACTATTAAAAGCCAAATATAAGACCTAAAGAAAACCTATTAATCTTGAAGGGTAAGGTATTGTGGGGGATATGACTATTGGAGAAAAATTTGCACAGGACAAACAACGAAACTTAACCTTACGTAAACCAGTTTTTCATCGTATGTTATGGCAACTCATAACACTGCTTTTCTTTTAGTAATTCTGAAGACAATTTGATGTAACAAATAAAATAACTGATGCTTCAACTTTAAAACACATGAAATGAAGATTCCTCTTTCTCGACCTCCTTATTTTCTCTTTCTGCACCATATAACGACATTTTTCGGACCCACACTCTTTTTTTGTGTTGTTTTGCACTGTGTCTTTTTTCCATCCCTGCAAACTGCAAACTGTTTCAGCCCAATGAACATTATTTTCGTATAAATGTGGACTCACGTATATAAGTTACCACGCTGTGTCTGTGCACTTTGTGCGTAAAAACAGTTGATAATCGGCTTGGGATGATCGCATTTCCCCCCCAAAAAAAGGTTGTGGACAGGCATGCAATTTGAGATCACTTGACTTGAAGTGATGGACAGTGTGAATACACCTTGACATGACGGTGCCGTGATGTAATGGTGGCTCAATGGACAGTGTGGATTGGCCATAATACAGAGAATTTACACCACAAATAGTTTGGTGGTTTTCCTCTTCTGTAGGTGCAGTAGGTATTTTTGTTTTTCTGCCTTAAGCAAACTGTAAAAAGCTCATTCACTAGAAGTGATTTGCTTTTTTAGCATCACGAGATGCTATTAACATACATACATACATTAATATTAGTTCCACAGATCATGAATATGACATTTCGTAATGATGTGGAAGATGTCGCTTTAACATAATTTTTTTTTACAGTTAGTACTTCATATTTAAAAATTCATCTATTGAGTAGAAGGAGTTCTCATTCAGAAACTCTTTTAATTTGCTTTCAAATGTTGGTTGGCTATATGTCAGACTTTTAAAGCTATTTGGCAAATGACCAAAGGTTTTTGTGGCAGCATAATTTACCCCTTTCTGTACCAAGGTGAGATTTAATCCAAAATAGTGAAGATCATGCTTTCTTCTAATGTTGTAGTTATGTATTTCGCTGTTATTTTTGAATTGGGATGGGTTATTATTGACATATTTCATAAGTGAATATATGTATTGCTCAGGTACTGTGAATATCCCGGGTTCCTTAAATAAATGTCTGCAAGGTGATCTTGGGTGGGCTCCAGCTATTATTCTGATTATAAGTTTTTGTGCAATGAATACTTTCCCTCTTAATGACGAATTGCCCCAAAATATGATGCTATATGAAAGCAGTGAATGAAGAAAGACATAGTAGGCTAATTTACCGATATGGTTATCACCAAAATTTGCAATAACCCTAATAGCATAAGTAGCTGAACTTAACTGTTTCAGCAGATCATCTATATGTCTCTTCCAATCAATTTCTCATCAATCCACATACCCAGAAATTTTGAATAATCTGCTTTAGCACAGACTTCTGTTCATAGTCTATATTTATCAATGGTGTTATTCCATTTACTGTACAGGATTGTGTAAACTGTGTTTTCTCAAAATTTAGTGAGAGTCCATTAGCAGAGAATCGCTTAATAATTTTCTGAAGACATTATTTACAATTTTCTAGCTGATTGTTGCTTGTTGGGTGTGATTACTATACTTGTATCATCAGAAAAAAGAACTAGCTTTGCATCTTCATGAATATATAGTGGCAAGTCATTAATAAATATTAAGAACAATAATGGTCCCAAGACCGAACCCTGTGAGACACCTTTCTTAATACCTTCCCAGTTAGAGGACTCTGCTGATTCTTTCGGACTATCTGTACTGTTAATTTCAACCTTCTGCATTCTTTCAGTTAAATATGAATTAAACCATTTGTGCACTGTCACACCTATGCCACAATAATTAAGCTTATGTACAAGAATTTCATGAGTCCCATAATCAAAAGCCTTTGAGAGATCACAAAATCCGCAATGGGGGATGTTTGGTTATTCAATGCATGTAATATTTGATCAGAGAAAGCATATTTTCTATTGAAAAGACTTCTGATAACCAAATTGACATTTTGTTAGTACTTCATTTATACAAATATGTGATGCTACTCTTGAATACATTACTTTTTCAAGCATTTTGGATACAGCTGTCACAAGTGAGATTGGGTGGTAGTTGTTAGCATCAGACCTATCCCTTTTTTATGCAATGGTTTAACGATAGTGTATTTGAGTCTATCTGGAAAAATGTCCTGTTTCATTGAGCTACTACATATGTGCCTGAGAGTTCTACTCATTTGTTTTGAACAGGCTTTAAGTACTCTGTTGGAAATGCCATCAATTCCACGTGAGCTGTTACTTTTGAGTCAATTTATTATTTTCATAAATTCAGTAGGAGAGGTAGGTTGGATTTCAGTCTTATTAAATTTCATATTTATTGCCTCTTCCATATACTGCCTTGCATTTTCTAATGAATAGCTGGATCCTATTTTCTCTACAACACTTAAAAATGCTTATTAAAAAGTTTTATACTTCTGACTTCTTGTTAACAAACTTTTCATTGAGTTTGATAGAAATACAGTCTTCCAGTGCTTTCAGTTGTCCTGTTTCCCTTTTAATAATATTCCAAATTGTTTTAATTTTATTGTCAGATGTGCTAATCTCAGACACAATACACAGACTTCTGGGTTTTTAATAACTTTTCTTAATACAGAGCAGTAGTTTTTATAATGTTTCACTGTTTCGTGATCATTACTCCTCCGAGCTATAAGATACATTTCCCTTTTCTATTTACAAGATACTTTTATCCCTTTAGTAAGCCATGGATTTTTGCATGGTTTCTTACAATTATATTTCACTGTTTCCTTAGCGAAATTGTATTCAAATATACTCACAAAAGTTTCATGAAATAGGCTAAATTTTAAATTAGCATCTGGTTCCCTGTACACCTCATCCCAGTCTAACTGTTGCAAGATTTCCCTAAAATTTTGAATTGTTAAATCGTTAACTGAATGCACTATTTTGGAGGACTGTTTTGCATTACTGTATGTAACTATATCATATACTGTAATTAGCTGTGCGTCATGATCAGACAAACCATTCTTAACAGGAAAAATTTGTATTTGATTAAACTTATCTTGGTATATGAAAACATTATCTCTCAGTGTGCCGCTTTCCTGTACCAATATGAATAAATATTATTATGAGTAAATAACATTCATTTTAATATTATATACTTGAAAACAGCTTTCATTATAAATGCTTGCATTGCCACCACCTCTAATACATAACACAAATAAAACGAAAACATAACAGTCACTACGTTTACAAGCTATATGTCTTCCGAACGACGAAACCTGAGTTCCCAAACTGTTTTTCGCTGTCGGGTTACATGTTAAGGTCTGATAGAGAACTGCTAGCCCAGTTAAATGTGGCGTCTGGAAAGTAGCTGTTCCAATTTCTGATTCAGTCAACACAATCGTAATTTCTCTTCACTTAAATATTACAGATAGACAGCTTCATGCTCAGTCTAATATTTCTGTTTCTCCTTCACTGCGCATTAAGTCCATATTAACCGAATATTTTGAAAATAAGACGTATCCTGACAACCCAGCATGTTTCAAAAACAGATATGCGTTCTATTGGAGCGAAAATCGATTGCAGAAGTGGAAAATCGGCAACTGGAAACGGATTTCCATAGTCGATTTTGGAGTGCTTACATGACCAACCAGACCAACCAGAAGCGGTATTGGGAAACCGGTTTACGAAATTCGATTTTGGTAGCCCCATGTAAATGAGGTGAGTGTTAGTGAATGACGACATTTGGTAATCAAATTCACCCCATTTACATGGGGATCCCAAAAGCGGATTTCGTAAACTGATTTCTCAATACCACTTCTGGGTGGACATGCAAACAATTTACAATCGATTTTGAAAAATCACTTCTAGTTGCCTGTTTTCCAATTCCGCAATCTAGTTTCGCTCCCATGTAAACACAAACGGTTTTGAAACGCGCTTAGCCTGTCAGGTTTCGTCTTATTTTTTTAAAAAAATTTGGTAGATCATTTCGAGCCCAAGACAGTAAAATTATTTGAACATGTGCTCACCACAACATATTTCAAATACGATGGAGAATTTTATGAACAGGTTGATGGGGTAGCCATGGGTTCGCCTCTTGCTCCAGGGATGGCCAATCTCTATATGAAGCACTTTGAGGAGTTGGCATTAGAAACGACGTGGCTTAAACCTAAACACTTCTTCCATTACATTGCTGACACGTTCATTATATGGGAACATGGAAGAGAAGCCCTGAATGAATTCCACAAACACCTGAACAGCATACGGTGTGGCCGTGCGGCTAAAGGCACTTCAGTCTGGAACCGCGTGACCGCTACGGTCGCAGGTTCGAATCCTGCCTCGGGCATGGATGTGTGTGATGTCCTTAGGTTAGTTAGATTTAATTAGTTCTAAGTTCTAGGCGACTGATGACCTCAGAAGTTGAGTCGCATAGTGCTCAGAGCCATTTTGAACAGCATACACAAAAACATACAGTTCACAATGGAATTACAACAAGATGGATGTCTTCCATTTTTGGATATCCTTATAAGGAGAAATGCAGATGGCACACTAGGACATGCAGTATGCAGAAAGAAGACCCACACGGACCTGTATCTCCATGCTTTGAGCTGCCATCACCCAGCATAGCGGCACATCGTTCTAACGCCGTTGGTTCACAGAGCATGAGCCATCTGTGACAAAGACAGCCCTCCAGCTGAGCTGCAGCACCTTAAGGATGTGTTTCGTCGGAATGGTTACAGCGAAGTGCACATTAGACATACATTGAGGAAGAAAAAGAGTGACACAGCCATCCACAAAGAAGAGGAAGAGGAAAAGAAACTCGCCTTTATCCCCAACATTGGGCCCCCGTCAGCCGAAGTTGCGAGAATAATGGGGAAAAACAACATCAAAGCAATTTTTCGACCACCTCCAAAAACAAAGGAGTTACTGGGCTCGGTGAAGGACAAATTGCAGTTACAAGTTCCTGGTATATATAGTATACCATGCAAGTGTGGGCTCCAGTACATTGGTCAAACACAACGGTACATCTCACAACGCTGACAGGATCACATTAGATGCGTACGGCTGGGGAACAAGGACAAATCGGCCGTGGCAGAACACAGCCTCGATGAGGGACACACCTTCCAATTTGAAGAAACGAAAATGCATTGTCGAGCCAGTGGCTTCTGGGAGAGCGTCGTCAGGGAATCAGTTGAAATAAGATAACATGACAATCTCGTCAATAGGGACGAGGGCATGGCATGGCATGGAATCCTGCAATAGCAGCTATATGCCTGGACTATGCTCAGCTGCTAACGCCCCAAGATTCTAAACTAGACTAACACGGCCGGCGGCAGCGTCGCGCAAGAATATTTCATCAGCAGTATACACCAGGAAAGCCTGCATTAACGTATGAGTATTTACAACGTTGAAAATCAGAGAAATTTTGTATACATACATTGTTACCACATGCTGTGCTTTTCCTGGATTTCTTATGTTTGTTTATTTCACTTGTTTCCCTTCACAGTTTGTCACATGCAACCGTACAGAACTTAATATAGAAAGATTATTTGCATCGAAATTTTGCTATTGGGAATGTTATGGTTAGGCCCAGTATTAACTACAGTAAT
This sequence comes from Schistocerca nitens, assembly GCF_023898315.1. Lineage (NCBI taxonomy): Eukaryota > Metazoa > Arthropoda > Insecta > Orthoptera > Acrididae > Schistocerca > Schistocerca nitens. Next base: position 340,157,152 of record NC_064619.1, read on the forward strand.
TCTATGTGGAAGATGTGTGTGTGTGTGTGTGTGTGTGTGTGTGTGTGTGCGTGTGTGTGTGTGTATTTGCAATATGTTTCACTTACTTCTTCTGGTTTCCCAGTTATCTTTATCATGAAAAACTGCACTATGTAACTTGCACTGTCACTGTTTACAAACTACAAAAAGAAGAAGGCGGACATATTCAACTGGTCAACTGTCCACCATCTTGTTTTTGTAGTTTGTGAACAGTGACAGTCAAAGTTATTTAGCATAGTTTTTCACAGCAAAGATTATGGGGGAAAGCAGAACATATAAGTGAAACACACACACACCATATTCCACATAGAATTAGTTAATGTTAGACCTAACCATAATATTCCCAGTTGTTAAATTTACAAGTAAATAACTTTTCTATACCATGTTCTGTATGGTCACTTATACTGACCTAATCATCTTACCTGAAAACGAAGTTTCCACCACTGTTGTCATGAATTGCAGGCCTCTGTCAATTATATGACTATTCTACCTATAAAACCTGTCAGAATAATCCCATCGCAGAAGTTCAACATAACCTCCAATCCCTGCTTAAGGCTTCAGGACTTTCCCAGAACCTCCCCTGAATTTATTTCCCTCCTAACTGCTATGACATCCCACACTCTCATGCTCTCCAAAATCCACAAAGCCAACAATCCTGGACACCCCATTGTGGCTGGTTATTGTGCTCCCATTGAAAGAATTTCAACGCTCACTAACCGACACCTCCAACCAACTGCCTACTATCTATCTGCTCACGTCAAAGATACCAGTCACTTCCTTCATCAGCTCTCCACCATCACCATCCCTTTACCTCCTGGATCACTTCTCGTCTATACACCAACATCCCTCATGCCCACTGAGCGAGGTGGCACAGTGGTTGGCACACTGGACTCGCATTCGGGAGGACAACGGTTCAATCCCACATCCGGCCATCCTGATTTAGGTTTTCCGTGATTTCCCTAAATTACTCCAGGCAAATGCTGGGATGGTTCCTCTGAAAGGGCACGGCCAGCTTCCTTCCCTGTCCTTCCCTGAACCTACGAGACCAATGACCTCGCAGTTTGGTCTCTTCCCACAAACAACCCAACCCTCATGCCCCTGGTCTTACCACTATTGAATATTATCTTTCCCAACGTCCTTCAGGCTCCAAACCCACTACCTCATTCCTTGTGAACCTTACTGAATGTATCCTAAATCACGACGTCTCCTTTGAAGAGAAAATACACAAACAATTGCCAAACCCATAGTCTGGTTCATTGATAATATCTCCATGATCTGGATTCAGGGCCAAGACTACCTATCCTCAATCTTTCACAACCTCAGCCCCTCCCTCCTCCCCATCTGCTTCACCTGGTCCTCCTCAACCAGGAGTGCCACCTTTCTTGACATTAACCACCTCCTCTTTGATGGTTCCACCCACACATCTATCCAAATTAAACCCACCAACCACCAACAGTACCTGCATTTTGACTGCTGTCATCTCATCCACACCAAGAAATCCCTCCCACACGCCATTTCCCTTCACACCCCCAATCCTCACATCACCGTCAAGAGCTAGTCATAAAGGAATGCCTCCTTCATCACACACTACCACCTGGGGCTAGAATAACTGAACTGCATATTTTGTCGGAGCTTTGATCAGGACATCCTACCAAAGATCCTTCACACTGCTGCTAAAGCGGTGTTCTGTCGCCCTCTCAACGTCAACAACATCTTAGTCCATTCCTATGCCACTCTCAACCCGAGCCCCTTGCTGCTGGGATCATACACCTGTGTGAGACCCAGGTGCAAGACCTTCCCAATTCATCCACCTGGCACTTCCTGTACCAGTGCTGTCACAGGCTTATCCTAGCCCATTAGAGGCCAGGCCTGCTGTGAAAGCAACCATGTCACGTGCCAGTTCTGGTGCATCATTGCACAGCCGTTTTTACTCATATGACTAACAACCAGCTGTCCACCAGGATGAATAGACACTGCCAAGCTGTGGCCAAGGGCAATGTTTCCCACCCTTTGGCACAACATGCAGCTGAACATATCATACTTGATTTTATTTGCTGCTTCACAACCTTGGCCCTCTGATTATGATGTGTAAAAGAGCCAGTTGACGTTCTGAGCATTCACAACACGGCCACGATAGAAGAAATTTTTAAAGGAGTAGAAAATTATGTTAATAAAAACAGTCTACAGTGGAAAAACTTAAGGTGTCACAACTAAAGGTGGCAATAACATGTGGGAAAACAAAGGTGTCTTTGCCCTTGTGTGAAAGGCGTTAGAAACCGATGGTGGATCAAAATCATTAACATACATTGCATCATTCATCAACTGTACACGAAAAGTTCTTGGATATGACTGGCTTTAGATCGATTCTGCGAGTTTATTTAAGAGATTGAGGAAAATGACTAACCTTATTTTACATCAGTACGCTGGCTTTGCTGTGGAAAAGCCCTGACCTGGTTTTTTGAGCTCCAAACAATAGTCAAAATTTTCTTGAATGAAACGAATCGTCATTTAGCTGAGTTACAAAAAAAATGAGTGGTTATGGAAGTTAGCACTTCATACAGATTTAAAGAAATCTATCAACAACCTCAATTTAAAATTATAAGGTGAAAATCAGCTACTGCCTAATTTGTACCCTCCTATTAAATCCATTCGACATGAAATTGTTTTGTTTCAGTCTTACTTGAACAAAATAAATTTCACGTGTTTTAATATGACAAATGTTCAGTCGGCCATCAGAGACTCTATTTCGGGTAGATTTCGCAATTGAAACTTTGAGAGCTTTAAAAATAAATTTTTTGAATCTCGTTTTCCAAAGTTTGATGCAATTGTAAGTGACATCAAGATTTTTCATTCGCCAATAAAGGAACTCTTACCTCAGAACTTGGAAATGGTTGATTTGCAATGAAGCGATTTTAAAAATATAGATCGTATTTACATTCATCATTTCTGAAATGTTTTCAGTCTTGCACTCACACATGTTGCTCATGTCTTTTTTCCGCATTTGGTCCTACTTGTCTCCAAAATGAACTATAAAAAATATATTTACTGATCTAAAGTAACTGACGAGCATTTGAAGTTGGTGCTGATAATTTCCGGTAGTAAACTTGATCCGCAACTGCAAACAATTGTAAGCGATGCAACACATTTTTTTCTCGCCCAGTTTTGGGTGAAGAAAAGTTTAATTTGTATGGAACATCGTCGAATACTCCCACTTCGGCCTCTATAGTTTCATGAAGTTCTGAAGATAGCGGCGTTGTGCATAATGTTCAAAATGTCGTCTGTAATGGAGGTGCATTCAAGCAGAAAAGTGTCATTTAGCTTGCTTTGGTGGAGAACCAGAGCATCGTAGATATTCATAGATGCTTGTAGAATGTCTACAGAGACCAGGCAGTGAACAAAAGCATGATGAGTTGGGCGAGGTGTCCATCGTCATCGCAACAAGGTCGGGCAAACCCATTCAGTCTCCAACATACCGTTCGGCTGCACACAGCTGTGACGCTCGAAATGCGTGTGGAACACTGATTTGATGTGACTGACAGATCACCATCAAACACCTTGGTGCTCAACTGGACGTCTCTGCTGGTAGTGCTGACACACTCGTCCACCTCTTGAGGTATTCAGAGGTGTTTGCTGCTGAGTTTATTGCCGCCTAACAGAAGACCATAAAGAGCAATGAAGGATCATCTGTGTGGAACTGTTTGCACATTACAAGGCTGATCGTAACAAGTTTTTGTGGAACATCATCAGAGGTGGTGAAACATGGATTCATCACTGTCCACAACTCGTGGTCGTGCGGTAGCATTATTGCTTCCCGCGCCCGGGTTCCCGGGTTCGATTCCCGGCGTGGTCAGGGATTTTCTCTGCCTCGTGATGACTGGGTGTTGTGTGATGTCCTTAGGTTAGTTAGGTTTAAATAGTTCTAAGTTCTAGGGGACTGATGACCATAGATGTTAAGCCCCATAGTGCTCAGAGCCATTTGAGCCATTTTTTTGATTCATCACTTAAAACTGCAAATTATACGTCAGTCCATGGAGTGGCACCACACCACCTCTCATTCAAAGAAAAAGTTCAAAGCCTTAACCTCAGCCAGTCTTCTGGGACTCTGAAGGGATTGTTCTGTTTAATGTCCTCCCTCATCGTGCAACAATCAACTTTGAGGTGTGCTACGCTTGGGAAATTAAAGAAACCACTGCAGTGTTTTCATCGCCATATAAATGCATATGAACTTCTTCTCCATGACAACGCCAGGCCTCACACAAGTCTGTGCACCTGAGAGGAGCTCACAAAACTTCGTTCAGCTGTTCTTCCCCACCCAGCTTACAGCCCAGATCTCACACCTTCTCGACGTTCATCAATTTGGCCCAATGAAGGATGCACTCTGTGGGAAACTGTACATGGATGATGGGGAGATTATTGAGGCAGAAAGACGTTGGCTCGGATGTCAACTTGCACAGTAGTACCATGCAAGCATACAGGCTCTCCCAGTAATGTGTCATAAGGCTATCACATTGAATGGAGATTATGTTGAAAAATAGAGTTTTCTAGCCAAAAGAATCCTGAATAAAACCAACCTGCTTTCAGAAAAAATATGTTGCATTACATACTGGGAGCCCCTTATACATAAATCTCATTAATCTTAATTACAATGTGTAATTTCATTATGTGACTTGCCTATGTATGTCACTTAGGTACGGAAAATTTTCAGGAAATCTAATATAAGTAATTACAGCTAAAATGTTCACTTACATTATATATGTCAGTTAATGTGTATCTTAATCAGTCATAAAATAAAAACTGATTATTGTAAGTATTTTGTATGATTTATTTGCATTGTAAATTGTATAATTTACAGTGTCACGTAGATTAGTGCACATGATTTGTTCCTGAATTTTACTTGTCATTAACACTTATTAAGTGAAACACTTTTTGTGTAGGAGTCCACGTTGAATAGATCAGTGCACTCTGTCCCAAAAAATAGGTACTCAAACAGATTTACAACACAGTATTGTAATTTTTATAGTACAGTACATCCTATTTTAGATGAAGGTTTTTTAAAAATATTTTTTTTGCCTGCACCTCAAAATTTGCACAAAAAGTATGCAGCATTATTGTTAATTAAATTTGTAGTGTGCGTAGCTACTGCATTGTGTGCATCTTGAAAGAATTTGTGTTAGTTAACAATGTCAAATCAGAATTGGAATTCATAACAGATTCTGCAAGGGTTCTCATGCACCAGTGAAGAAAAGATTTTGCAACATTGTCTCAGAAACTGAAGCAGTGCTAAGCAGTGATAGGGCTGATAATGACTGTGTGAGGCACATTGCGATCAATACAGGTGACTGCATACAGCATTTTTGGAGCTTCTACTTTCCAGAGCAGTAGTTTACAGGAGAACACGGGACTTAGTGTATTTTATAATGCCCAAAGAGATCGAGCCAGGCCAGAAGGTGGTTTTTGAAATGATTTTTAAAGACTGCTAAAAATAACACTTACCAGGATCTTTATGTGGACTTTAAGTGAGTCAGTTTATTACATTTTCTTCTACTCTTTGTGCAAATCACTCGTTATGGGAGATGCTCAATAAGTAAGGTTCAACTGTAATAAAAAAAATTACAATGGACCAGATACCATTCATGTCTGACCTGTTATCACACGCCGGACTGAAGGTGTTAGCAGGCCAGTGTCGGTCCATGGGTTGTAGTTTGCAGATCCTGAGTTAGACACAGGTTTCAGCATAGCCAATAGGGAACGTGATGAAAAGTAGTGATCCTGCAGCTCAATAATGTTTGGCCCCACGCAAGCAATGGGCATGTGTGCAAAGTTGATATCACTGGGGTTCGTTGTTGTGCCACACCCACCATATTGACCAGATGTTACTCCGTCTGATTATGCTTTACTTAATACCATGAAGGGCATGCTGTGAGGTAAGAGATTTGGCAACAACAAAGAATTGCAGCCAATGTCCATGGGTGGGTGCTTAGTACCCCAAAACGACGGTTCTGTGATGCAGTAAAGAAGTTGCTAGGACAGCGGCACTGGTGTATTGATGTCAGTGGGGAGTATGTTGAGAGGTCCCTTGTACGCTGGAATATGTTGAGAGATCCCGTGTACATCAATTCATGTGCATTAATTCATGTGCATTAATAAGTAGGGTACAAAAATTACTATTATTAATCATTTCCAAATGTCCCTTGCAATAGAAAGTGTAATGAAAGCTATGATATTACATTTTGTAGGAAAATGCAGTGTTTTATATGATACATAGCGTGGCTTTGGGAAGAATACATCTAGCTTTTATAACTAGAGCAAAGGATAAACATAAGAAAGTATGTGGAACATTCCTTGACATTTCAAAAGCCCTTCATTGAGAAATATAGTGGGGATACGTCGTTATCAGGAGAAAGAAAACTGGCATTCTACAGAGCGGAGCGTGGAATGTCAGATCCCTTAATCGGGCAGGTAGGTTAGAAAATTTAAAAAGGGAAATGGATAGGTTAAAGTTAGATATAGTGGGAATTAGTGAAGTTCGGTGGCACGAGGAACAAGACTTTTGGTCAGGTAATTACAGGGTTATAAATACAAAATCAAATAGGGGTAATGCAGGAGTAGGTTTAATAATGAATAAAAAAATAGGAGTGCGGGTTAGCTACTACAAACAGCACAGTGAACGCATTATTGTGGCCAAGATAGACACAAAGCCCATGCCTACTACAGTAGTACAAGTTTATATGCCAACTAGCTCTGCAGATGATGAAGAAATTGATGAAATGTATGATGAGGTAAAAGAAATTATTCAGGTAGTGAAGGGAGACGAAAATTTAACAGTCATGGGTGACTGGAATTCGTCAGTAGGAAAAGGGAGAGAAGGAAACATAGTAGGTGAATATGGATTGGGGGGAAGAAATGAAAGAGGAAGCCGCCTTGTAGAATTTTGCACAGAGCATAACTTAATCATAGCTAACACTTGGTTCAAGAATCATAAAAGAAGGTTGTATACCTGGAAGAATCCTGGAGATACTAAAAGGTATCAGATAGATTATATAATGGTAAGACAGAGATTTAGGAACCAGGTTTTAAATTGTAAGACATTTCCAGGGGCAGATGTGGACTCTGACCACAGTCTATTGGTTATGAACTGCAGATTGAAACTGAAGAAACTGCAAAAAGGTGTGGATTTAAGGAGATGGGACCTGGATAAACTGAAAGAACCAGAGGCTGTAGAGAGTTTCAGGGAGAGCATAAGGGAACAATTGACAGGAATTGGGGAAAGAAATACAGTAGAAGAAGAATGGGTAGCTCTGAGGGATGAAGTAGTGAAGGCAGCAGAGGATCAAGTAGGTAAAAAGACGAGGGCTAATAGAAATCCTTGGGTAACAGAAGAAATATTGAATTTAATTGATGAAAGGAGAAAATATAAAAATGCAGTAAATGAAGCAGGCAAAAAGGAATACAAACGTCTCAAAAATGAGATCGACAGGAAGTGCAAAATGGCTAAGCAGGGATGGCTAGAGGACAAATGTAAGGATGTAGAGGCTTGTCTCACTAGGGGTAAGATAGATACTGCCTACAGGAAAATTAAAGAGACCTTTGGAGAGAAGAGAACCACTTGTATGAATATCAAGAGCTCAGATGGCAACCCAGTTCTAAGCAAAGAAGGGAAGGCAGAAAGGTGGAAGGAGTATATAGAGGGTTTATACAAGGGCGATGTACTTGAGGACAATATTATGGAAATGGAAGAGGATGTAGATGAAGATGAAATGGGAGATAAGATACTGCGTGAAGAATTTGACAGAGCACTGAAAGACCTGAGTTGAAACAAGGCCCCGGGAGTAGACAACATTCCATTGGAACTACTGACTGCCTTGGGAGAGCCAGTCATGACAAAACTCTACCATCTGGTGAGCAAGATGTATGAGACAGGCGAAATACCCACAGACTTCAAGAAGAATATAATAATTCCAATCCCAAAGAAAGCAGGTGTTGACACATGTGAAAATTACCGAACTATCAGTTTAATAAGTCACAGCTGCAAAATACTAACGCGAATTCTTTACAGACGAATGGAAAAACTAGTAGAAGCCGACCTCAGGGAAGATCAGTTTGGATTCCGTAGAAATGTTGGAACACGTGAGGCAATACTAACCTTACGACTTATCTTAGAAGAAAGATTAAGAATAGGCAAACCTACGTTTCTAGCATTTGTAGACTTAGAGAAAGCTTTTGACAACGTTAACTGGAATACTCTCTTTCAAATTCTGAAGGTGGCAGGGGTAAAATACAGGGAGCGAAAGGCTATTTACAATTTGTACAGAAACCAGATGGCAGTTATAAGAGTCGAGGGGCATGAAAGGGAAGCAGTGGTTGGGAAAGGAGTGAGACAGGGTTGTAGCCTCTCGCCGATGTTATTCAATCTGTATATTGAGCAAGCAGTAAAGGAAACAAAAGAAAAATTCGGAGTAGTTATTAAAATTCATGGAGAAGAAGTAAAAACTTTGAGGTTCGCCGATGACATTGTAATTCTGTCAGAGACAGCAAAGGACTTGGAAGAGCAGTTGAACGGAATGGACAGTGTCTTGAAAGGAAGATATAAGATGAACATCAACAAAAGCAAAACGAGGATAGTGGAATGTAGTCAAATTAAATCGGGTGATGCTGAGGGAATTAGATTAGGAAATGAGACACTTGAAGTAGTAAAGGAGTTTTGCTATTTAGGGAGCAAAATAACTGATGATGGTCGAAGTAGAGAGGATATAAAATGTAGACTGGCAATGGCAAGGAAATGGTTTCTGAAGAAGAGAAATTTGTTAACATCGAGTATAGATTTAAGTGTCAGGAAGTCGTTTCTGAAAGTATTTGTATGGAGTGTAGCCATGTATGGAAGTGAAACATGGACGATAACCAGTTTGGACAAGAAGAGAATAGAAGCTTTCGAAATGTGGTGCTACAGAAGAATGCTGAAGATAAGGTGGGTAGATCACGTAACTAATGAGGAGGAGGTATTGAATAGGATTGGGGAGAAGAGAAGTTTGTGGCACAACTTGACTAGAAGAAGGGATCGGTTGGTAGGACATGTTTTGAGGCATCAAGGGATCACAAATTTAGCATTGGAGGGCAGCGTGGAGGGTAAAAATCGTAGAGGGAGACCAAGAGATCAATACACTAAGCAGATTCAAAAGGATGTAGGTTGCAGTAGGTACTGGGAGATGAGGAAGCTTGCACAGGATAGAGTAGCATGGAGAGCTGCATCAAACCAGTCTCAGGACTGAAGACCACAACAACAACAACGTATTGCAAATGAAATAACTGACATTACTCTCACCTGCCCTATCTGGTGGCACACGGCCAACAAGGAAATAATTCTTCTCAATAATATTGCACTAGAAGATAGTCTCTGAACAACTGGATAAGGATGGAGTTTCATTTTCTGCCATATTTAATATTAATATTGAATCATCTTCTCATGTAATTGCTGTTCCAGATAAGGTCTAATACATCAGACATTATATACAGGGTGATTATAACTAATCTTCTGTTACCTAATCCAGTGTAGATGGTTCTGAAAATGAGAATGTATGAAGCATTCAATGACTAGTGAAGCACGATCTACCATGTACACACATACAAAAAAGTTGCTTTGTAAATGATAAAAAATGCATAGTTCTGCAAATCAGCGAAAAATTAGACTAAAAATATTAGTGTCTAATTAAGAAAGAAACCAAAGACATGCCGGCTGATGGCATTTCCAGATGTAGGCTAGAAACCAAGCAAAAATTACTACCACTAATGACGCTTTACGTCAAAAAAGGGAATCAAGTCTGGTGAGAAAAAATTACATTTCCTTGTAATAGGAGCAACAAAAAGATTCACACAATTATAGCTTTCAGCCATTAAGGCTTTGTCAGCAGTGAATACACACACACACACACACACACACACACACACACACACGCAAATGCAACTTGCACACATGTCTGCAGTCTCAGAGAGCTGAAACCACTCTCATCATTAGTTTCATCTGTTTGGCTAAATACAGCTCTCTCTATGGAGAATCCCATATGAAAGCCAAACTGTGTAGATGTCAGTAAGCCATTTTGTGTCATATGGCCATGAATCCTATCATAAACTACTCTCTCAAACACCCCCTTTGAGAACACTGGCAGTAAGAGTAGGCTGATGATATGATAGTATATTCCTGCCCCACTTTTGTGGATGGGCGTCACTATTGGATGTTTCAGTCTGTCTGAAAATGTTCCAGTTTTCATTGACTGGTTATGTAAATGGCATAATATATGACTGATAAAGTCTGCACATGATTTTAGACTCCTGTTTGATATTTCATCATATCCAGAAGACCCAGAGCTTTTAAGTTCTTTAGGAGCTGTGCTTTTGAATTGAAGTGCAGTATTTGGTGTGGTTTGCATGTGATCTAGTAGCTCTATGGCTCATTATGGTTCCTTGTTCTTTCAGTTACAGTGGGAAGAAGCTATTAAAATCAGACGCTGCAACTTTTAAATTATTGTTGTCTGATCCACTACCAGAGAACTGCGAAGTCCATGCTTGTTCTGATTTTATGTTCCTATTTGTCTCACTTTTTATGATGTTCTACATGATTTTTACTTTACTGTTTGACTTGCTGAGATTTTCTGCATAATGCTCTTGTTTGGCGTTCCTGATTACACTTGTTAGAATTTTACAGTATTTTTTCTGTAATGCAGTCTCACTGCTAGGTTTTACTAGCCCTTCGTTCTATATATAGGTCTCTCTTTTTGGCACATGATATCTTGATGCCAGCTGTTATCCATTCTTTCTTACCACAATAGACTGATTTCTTTTTAAACTGTCTCTGGCGGAAGCAGGCCTCAAAATGTTTGAGAAATAAGTCCCAGGAATGAATTGAATTTTCATTCGTTGTAACTGTCTGGTACACTTCTTCCCATTGTTCATGGTGTAAACTGTTTCTAAACAAGCTATTAGATTCTGTATTTATTATTCTAACGTTTTTAGCTTGTGTGTGATCATTTACTTTTTTCAACTTCGAGTTTTACATTTGTCAGTTGACCATCATGATCAGACAGACCATTTATTATGGCTTGTGTTTTTACATCATTAAAATTTGTGGGGTCTAGGAACACATTATCAATCAAGGTCTTTCTGTACCCATACAATCTTGTTGGGAATGAAACCATCAGGAGTAGGTTGAAAGTTGAGAACAATGATTCCAGTTGTTTATGACTTCTGTTATTTAAAAGAAAATTAATGTTAAAATCGCCAAATACTATAATCTGACTGTTATTCCTATGAAGTTTTGTAAGAACTAATTCTAGCTGCAAGAGGAACTTTTTCATGTTACCCATAAGTGCACTGTAAAGTGTAGTTATTATGAGGAACTGAGTTTCCAATTCTAATTTGACAGCACAGTATTCAAAATGTTGTTCAGTGCAGTATTGAGGTACATGTATGGTTTGTGATCCAAAAGTATTGTGCATATAAAATGTCAACCCACCTTGCCTTAAGTTGGTCCTGCAGTAGTAAGAAACAATTCTATAACTATTTAAATGTATTTTATTGATTTCTGTAGCTGCCAAGTGATGTTCCGTTAGGTATAGCACATTAGCAATAGTTTCATCAACGTCAACTGTGCCTTGAAGAGAAAGCATTAGTTCTTCTTCTTTCTTTAAAAGGCTTCTTATATTTTGGTGAAATGTTTTTAAGCTACTCAGATAATCTATTGCACTTCTGACAGGTTTCTTGACATAAGCTAAATTATTAATAAGAAGAGGTTAACTATCTTTGGCCCGAGAAAAGCATGTTCTTTGAGAATTTTTTTCTCAGGATCTGTTATAGATATCAATGTCAAATTGGGATAAAATGTTTATTGATATTTCCTCTACAAAATGGAATTTTTTAGACCGGAAATGTCTAAGAGCAAAGGCGGAAGTGCTGTCGGAACGAAACAAACTTTCGATGTAGACCTCCATGCGCGGTATGTCACAGGTCAACCGGCTCGTCTGAAATCAAAATTGCGTTGACGTTAGCGAAGTATATAAGATTCTTTAGGTGTTGTACCTCGCTTAAGTTATTTGGACCATAGGAAACAAAATGGCGGCCATTTGAAAAAATAGGATTTTTTTCATCGATGTGTGTTTCCTCCCAAGCACCGGTACAATATCTCGTCCTCCAAAAGGGCCTCATAGATCGGATGAATCACTTCTTGAACTTCTTTGGAGAGCGTCCAGATGTCTGGTAGCCTCTGCAATGCGCCACTTGCACCAACTAGTTTCCGCAACCAGACAATTCTGGTGTTGTGGGGTGGTCATCCGTCGAAAACTTGTGGAAATACGTTGCCCAAATTGCCCTCTTCATCTGTTCCACCGAACTTGAATCTTTTGAAAGCTAGAGTACCTGGTTCAGTACAACACATGAAGGTAAAAATAGTCACTGTTCAAGAAATTGAAAGAGTTATTAAATCCCTGAAAAATAAAATCTCTACTGGAATTGACAACATTTCTAACAAATTATTAAAATACTGCTCCAGCCATGTAAGTATAGTCCTTAGCCACATTTTTGATGCGTCACTTAAGCAAGGAATAGTTCCTGAGAGGCTTAAGTATGCAATTGTAAAACCACTGTATAAGAATCGGGATAAGACGGATACTGCTAACTATAGGCCAATATCAATACTGACAAGCTTTTCAAAGGTTTTAGAGAAACTAATGCACGCCAGGATAGTTAAGCATCTCAGTGAACACAATAGCTTCAGCAAAAGTCAGTTTGGATTTCAGAAAGGTTTGTCAACCGAAGATGCAATATTTGCATTTACTGGCGAACTCTTGGAATCTATCAACGAAAAACTGAAAGTGATCGGCATATTTTGTGACCTAACAAAAGCATTTGACTGTGTAAATCACCAAATTCTTTTACAAAAAGCTCCACATCTCGGTATAAGTGGTGCAGCAGGGAAATGGCTCGACTCATATCTGTCAAACAGGAAACAAAGAGTTGTAGTAGATAGTCAAGATGGTGTCCCAGTATCTTCAGAATGGGGTACCATCACATGTGGAGTGCCGCAGGGCTCAGTTCTGGGCCCCCTACTTTTTATTATATTTATAAATGATCTTCCTCTCTCTACGGAATATTGTAGATTCACCATTTTCGTGGATGACTCTACACTACTTATTGATAATTCAGTAGATAAACTTGAGGTAACGGCAAATAAGGTTTTAAATGAAATGGTGAACTGGCTCAACATTAATGGTCTTATTTTAAATTATTGTAAAACAAACTACATTCAGTTCCACAAAACATCCGAAGATGAGGAAATATTTGTAAAGATAGGTGAGTAGAAAATAACCAGCGTAGATTCCTCAAAATACCTAGGCTTGCATATTGATAGCAAACTGAATTGGTCAAACCACATCGTGGATCTGTGCAAAAGAGTAAGTTCAGCAACATATGCATTGCACATTGTTTCTTCTTATAGAAATATGGAAACCATGAAGTCAGCATATTGTGGTTACTTTCATGCAATTATGGCATTTGGAATTATATTTTGTGGATATCAGCCACTGGCTAAAATAGTACTGTGCGTACAAAAAAGAGCCATAAGGATCATGTGTGGAGTCCATCCTAGAGCCACATGCAGGAATCTTTTTAAGAAGCTTGAAATACTTACATCCACTGCGCAATATATATTCTCGTTGATGTGCTTCATAAGGAAAGAAAAATCCTTCTTTAAGCTGAATAGTGCATATCACAGTCACAATACTAGAAGGAAATATGATATCCACTATGAACAGCCAAATCTAAGTATGGTGCAGGAAGGAGTCCATTTCAGTGGCTGTAAGATTTTTAATGCCCTCCCTTCAAGAATTAAGTGTTTGGTAGATGATGATCTCTTGTTTAAAAAAAAACCTTAAGGCAGTTCCTATTGCAAAGATCATTTTATACATGAGAAGAGTTCCTGAACTACAGTGTTTAACATTTCTTGTATTGAAATTGCAAATGTATGCCCAAATTTGTATTTGTAATACCGAATATTTTTATTGTAAACATATATTTTGCAATATTTATTTCTGTGTAACACTTATTATTTTGTAATCTTTATCTATCTCTAAAATGTATTTTTGTAGTGGGACCTGAGTTACTGTTTACTGTTTTTTGTTTTGTAATCTCTATCTATCTCTAAAATGTATTTTTTTGTAGTGGGACCTAATTTACTGTTTACTGTTTTTGTTTTGTTTTATGTATTACCATAAATTCTGGCCAAAGCTTGTAAAATTGACACGTTCCATGTCCTGTGATAGTGTCACAACATGGATCACCGGAACAAGAGATAAATAAATAAATAAACCGGAATGCCATCAGATTGCCAAGCCATAGTAGGCTACGTTGTAGGCTCTTTGATCACTTTATCAGTTTTAGTCATGGGCAAGCACATAGAATAATTTTTCGCAGCTACAAATTCGAAATTCCTGAAAAACAAAAAAAAACGTGTTCGTGAAAAAGGCCGATTTCAGGCAGGTGTATTTTCTTGTTCAACAGCGAATAACAAACATTTCCGTTCTGTATTTGGAAAAACCGTTTCAGGGGTGAATTCTAAACACTTTTATGGATCCAAAAATGCAATTTTAAAAAATCGATATTTTGAACCGAAAGATAGTAAACCTCCCCTTAAAGGGTACAACATTTACTCTGGAACTTTCCCTATCTTCCAGTCTAAAAAAGGGTTTCTTTGAGTGTTAACTACTTTCTCTTTTTAGTAATGGGAGGTACAGCATTTTATAACTTCTCTTGCATCTGACATGAGAGAATTATATGTGGTTGTTTCAATTACTTTTTGAGTTATGGACTTTCTTCCACGGTCATTCAAATGAAGGCCATGTGTGGCATGGAATCTTTGGTCAGTACTTCTGATGTCCAGAAAGTTCAAACTGTCAGCATATGTTTGAGAGCTGTTTATTTGCAGCATTGGTCTCTTTGTTCACAGATGACCAGGATGGTAAATCACACCAATGTGGAATTTTTACATACATAACATTTGTTTTTTCCCAGGTAACTGAGGCTTTCCTTTAGTTCTTGGTAGGCTACTGAAGTTTCATTCTGATACACATCATTTGAGGCACGAAATAGTACAAAATAATCTTTCAATAATAACTCACCAATTACCACTGAATGAATGAACTTTGTTACTTGACACAGCAATGCTTCAGGCTTGCTGAAACCTGTTGCCTTCACAGTTTCTGCCACTTCATTTACCCAAGAAGTGATCCCACGCCTGTGAATGTCAGCAAGAATCACAAGGTTTCTCAGGTGATTACAATCAGAATCGTGTTGGCAGATGTTTTCAGGAGTAAGAACAGCACCACACAGAAGTTGTTTAATATCTCCTTGATGTGTAGAATCAGTAGAGTTCCTGAGAGCTATGTTCAGTGTGTCTTACAAAAGCATACTTTATCAGTATTGTCACCGAGTACTTCAAATACACATATTGTATTTCCATGTTTTTGTAAAGTTCTCATTTCATTTTAATGAGGAGTTTATCTTTGCACATCAAAAGTGAAATTTTGATTCACGCTTTACACATATAATACCACTTTTAGCAGTTTTTCTGGATCCTTTACATACACCATCACGTTTCCAGAATGAGATTTTCACTCTGCAGCGGAGTGTGCGCTGATATGAAACTTCCTGGCAGATTAAAACTGTGTGCCCGACCGAGACTCGAACTCGGGACCTTTGCCTTTTGCGGGCAAGTGCTCTACCAAGTGCTCTACATTATATTTTGTGTATGTCTTTTGTTTGATTATCTTTTGTGTCTTCCTTGTGCTACTGTCTAGCTGTAAAAATGACAATGGTGAATTGGTCCACGTCTGAAGTAATGTTGTACAGTTGAAAAATTGGTAGAGCACTTGCCCACGAAAGGCAAAGGTCCCGAGTTCCAGTCTCGGTTGGGCACACAGTTTTAATCTGCCAAGAAGTTTCACCATCATGTTTGTTGCCCCAAGTCCTACCACTGGTATCTAATAACAATTCAAGGTTTATTGTATTATCACATTCAGTCTTTTGTACCTTGAGATTGCCATGTTTATATTTTACAGTATTTATCTCTTCTAACAGCATGGCAATGATTCCATCTTTATTATTTTGCCAAGGCCGTATACATTACACCTGTTGCAACACCATTGTTTTCATCTTGGATTAACGTTTACAGATGTAAAATGATATATAGTTTTACATATTATGCACATTATGCCCTTTACAGCACGTGTCCTGCAGCAGCAAGTACAGATGTCTGCTCTCACAGTTCCTACAATGACGTGCTCGCTCCTTGTATGATTTCATTTTCACAATTTTGTGCCGCCCTGTTTCTTCTTTCAGAAACTTTATTGACAGTAAAACTCACAGTACACACATAACCATGATATACATTGAATTTGTTACACATTAAGCACTTTTTATTATTTCTGTTGCTCTTATGCTGGGAACTAACATACTCGCAATTTACTATTGGTGCCACCTTGAAACTAAATATCATTCCACCCACTACCCTCTGACACAACTCCATTGCAATTTTGAAAAGACACAGTTTTTTCAACTGTTCATTATTTATTTGGGTTTTGAAGTATTGCTTGCTGGCATTAAATCATTGCACCAAAATATTAATGCTATTGCTGACAAGTGTACATAGTATGCACTTTAATGACTCCTCCTTTATTTACAACAATTTACTTTCCAACAAAAGAGTACAACACAGGCACATTTTTTACAGCTAGACAGTAGTACAAAGAAAATACAAAAGATAATCAAATAAAAGATATAATGCAGAATATAATGTTCAACTTCTTGGTCGTTGACTATTGCACTCACCACTTTAGCTCCCACCCCTCCTTTTGGGGAACTAAGCTTGAACAAATGAGTCACCGTCACTCTGGAAATCTGGAGTACCCTGGGCCTCAATATAGCTGAATTTGATATATCTACCAGAAGGTCTGAGGGGCTGGAGTGGAGGGGAGGGGGACATGTCTGGCATGACAGGCTGAGGAGGATTGGCCAGAGGACCCACACACTGAGGGGGGAGGCTGTGGTAACCCAGTAAATGCCAGTTCCAGGTGGTCAACTGAAACTGTGACATGTTTTCCATTTTCATCAACTATGAAGATTTTTGTGTTATGGGAAATTACAGTGTGAATAGTCCTAAATAAATCTACATTCTACATTTATACTCCGCAAGCCACCCAACGGTGTGTGGCGGAGGGCACTTTACGTGCCACTGTCATTACCTCCCTTTCCTGTTCCAGTCGCGTGTGGTTTGCGGGAAGAACGACTGTCTGAAAGCCTCCGTGCGCGCTCTAATCTCTCTAATTTTACATTCGTGATCTCCTCGGGAGGTATAATTAGGGGGAAGCAATATATTCGATCGGCAACGGCCTTGCCGCAGTGGATACACCGGTTCCCGTGAGATCACCGAAGTTAAGCACTGTCGGGCGTGGCCGGCGCTTGGATGGGTTACCATCCAGCCGCCATGCGCTGTTGCCATTTTTCGGGGTGCACTCAGCCTCGTGATGCTAATTGAGGAGCTACTCGACCGAATAGTAGCGGCTCCGGTCAAAGAAAACCATCATAACGACTGGGAGAGCGGTGTGCTGACCACACGCCCCTCCTATCCGCATCCTCATCTGAGGATGATACGGCGGTCAGATGGTCCCGATGGGCCACTTGTGGCCTGAAGACGGAGTGCTTTATTATTTTTATTTTTATAATATATTCGATACCTCATCCAGAAACGCACCCTTTCGAAACCTGGCGAGCAAGCTACACCGCGATGCTGAGCGCCTCTCTTGCAGAGTCTGCCACTTGAGTTTATTAAACATCTCTGTAACACTATCATGGTTACCAAATAACCCTGTGACGAAACGCGCCGCTCTTCTTTGGATCTTCTCTATTTCCTCCGTCAACCCGATCTGGTACGGATCCCACACTGATGAGCAATACTCAAGTATAGGTCGAACGAGTGTTTTGTAAGCCACCTCCTTTGTTGATGGCCAATAGCCAATGTCCAGGAAGTCGAACATTATATTTTGTGTATGTCTTTTGTTTGATTATCTTTTGCGTCTTCCTTGTGCTACTGTCTAGCTGTAAAAATGACAATGGTGAACTGGTCCACATCTGAAGTAATGTTGTACAGTTGAAAAATTGTGACCACTTGTGTGAACCATAATTGCAGCCTAGTAGGTCAAAAAGGTAATAACTTTATATTACCATCTCAAGGTGTTGCCAGAAGAAGCAGTATGTAATTCAAGAACAGTAGGAGATTGTAGGGAAGAACCAGTTGCTGGCAATCCTGTGTTGACAGTGGCTGGTGGTGTCGTCATAATGTCAGAGCATAATTATGGCTCAGAATAAAAAAGAAATTCCATAACAGGTCACATCAGGGTCACCACTATAGGTGACAAGTATACACTGTATGCACTTTAATTAATCCTTCTTTATTTACCATAATTTACTTCCCAACAAAAGAGCACAATGCTATTGCCATGTTGCCAGCTGCCACATCTGTCAAGGAATTACAGGCATTTTTAGGCAAGATTGCATACTACCACAAATTCATACTGGACGTTGCTACTATCTCACAACCAGCCCATGCATTATTATGTAAAGATGTTCCTTTCCATTGGTCCCTAGCCTGTGACCAGGAATTCAAGTTATTGAAATCTAAGCTGCAGCCAGACCCTTGTTTGGTCACTTTTCAGTTGGGCTACCACCTTGTGTTAGCATCAGATGCTTCCAAGTTTTTCCTTGGCTCTGCCCTTGCTCATAAGTATGCAGGAAGATCTGAACACCCTACTGCATAAGCCCCTAAATCCTTAAATTCAGTGCAACAGGATTAGTTTCAGATAGAGAAAGAAGCTTTGGTGATAATGTATGCTTTAAAAAAAATAATTTTTTTTTTCTTTAGGGGTGTAAGTTTCATCTGATCACAGACCACAAGCCACTGGTGTTTCTTTTTAACCCTGTGGCATCCTTGCCAGACAAAGCTGCACATCACTTACAGCAATGGGCTTCTTCCTATCATGACAACAATGGGTTTTTTTTTTTTTTTGCCACGATACGAGGGTAATTCCAAAAGTAAGGTCTCCTATTTTTTTATAAGTAAATAGACCTGTTTATTTCAATAATGGTTTATACCACTTTACAGCTTGAACATTTAGCTATTTTTTGACATAATCACCATTTCTGTCGATGCATTTTTGTAGGCGCTGTGGCAGTTTTTGTATGCGCATGTCATACCAGCTCACCACCATGCTGTTCAGAAAGTTATGAACCTCTTCCTTCCACTGAAACTGTTGCAGGAGAGCAACTATTTGCTGAGTGATGTGCGGGCGAGCCTTGTCATGGAGAATGTGTACACCCTTGCTCAACATTCCTCTTCTCCGGTTTTGAATTGCCTGTTTTAGTTTTTTTCAGTCTCACAGTACCTGTCAGTGTTAATTGTGGTCCCAGAGATTCAGCTCCAATGACAAGGTGAAAGAAGAGGTTCAAAACTTTCTGAACAGCATGGCAGTGAGCTGGTATGAAATGAGCATACAAAAACTGCCACAGCATCTACAAAGATGCATTGACAGAAATGGTGATTATGTCGAAAAATAGCTAAATGTTCAAGCTGTAAACTGACGTAAACCATTGTAGAAATAAACAGGTCTATGTACTTATAAAAAAATAGGAGACCTTACTTTTGGGATTACCCTCGTACAATTATGAGACACATTTTCAACCTACAGCACAACATGCAAATGCTGATGCCTTATAGCGTTTGGCTATTGATCTGGATCCTGAGTTTGATAAAGAGGAATTACTTTTGTTTTCAATTAGACGTGCAAGCTCAAAATGTTGCTGCTGGTTTCCCTATTAGCAGCACTAAAATTGCAGTGAAAGTAGCTGCAGATCTGTTTTAAGTAAAGCTGTTTCTTTCGTGCAACACAGCTGGCTAGACAAACCTCTGGGCTGTGTTTCTAATCCTTTGTGAAATTATTTTGCATTACAGAATCATCTTTCTGTTTGGGATAGACTGCTGCTACAGAGGACACCACTCCATGGGTTGTAGTCCTGTCCTCCCTTTGGCGTGAGATTATGCATTTATTACATGTTGACCACTGGGTGCGTCACATACAAAAGTGTTAGCACACAGACATATTTTTTGTCCAGGCATTGATGGGGAAATAGCGTAAGCTGTAGAAGCCTGCCCACAGTATGCCATCCATCATGTGGCTCCCCATGCTTCTTTGTCCACAGCAGCCTTGGGAAGAAATTCATGTCGGTTTTGCAGGACTTTTCTTTTAAATTTCTACTACCTTATTGCAATTAATGCTTCTTCTAAGTTTCCATATGTGGTGCATTGTCTGTCTACTTCTGCTTTGAGCTTTGTCAAAAATTTTTGCAATGGAAGGTCCTCCGCACACGTTTTAAGATTTTTATAAAATAAGTGGTGTTCGTCATGTCACACCTCATTCTTTCACCCTCAGTCGAATGGGAAAACAGAATAACTAGCACAAACACTTAAGGCTCAGAGGATGTGTCACAGGAAGTAGCTATTGACCAGTTCCTCAGTTCTTAAAGTTTCATCCCTGATGATGATAAAAGTGCAACAGAGTTGTCGCATGGTTATCAGCCCTGGATTCTGCTACATCTGCTTTGGCCAGCACCATGCAATCCACAGGCACTGGCACCACAATGTCTCCAGCCTGGTACATGAATTTGACCTCTGGCTGAAATGGGTGCTGGTAGTAATTGAGAGTACCCTTGGCCAACGTCTTTGTGTTGTCCACCAGGCTGAGGGGAGAGCATCACAATATATCAACCAGCTATGACATTTAATGGGCAGGAGCGTGCTGAGAGTGGATATGCTGCCACTGCATCCTCCATCTGCTGGGCCATTTTCTACACCATGGCCAGTGCCCTCACTTCTGCCACCATTGCTGACATTTTTGCAATTGTCTCCTCTGCTGTGGATGCTCCCTTCAGTGGTCAGTGGCCATGACGGGACACCAGCTTCCATGATGTTGTAGCTGACACTCTGCCACTGCTGCCTCCATCATGGCCGGTGCACCTATTCCGCTGCCACCACCCTGGGTTTAGACTCAGATGTGGAAACAAAAGCTGTGCCAGCATCACCTGTTCAACTGTGTGGTCTCTCACAGGGATGCAGTGCCACACCTATCCTTGCTCATACCACTTCCAAACATACACACTGGTCGCACCATGTTGCATGACTTGCCACACCATTTTGTTCACAGATGAAATGTAGGTGAGCACAGTGCTCACTTCTGCACAAAGAAAGAGGAGTGCAGTAACTATTTTGTGTGTGCACCGTTTCACAGTTTGTATGTGAAGTTTGTGCTTGATTTGGCCACTGGAGGCCAACAGGCCTGCTAATATGACAGCAGTTGCATGTGCACCCTGCCATCTGTGCCCCTGTTGGAATTAATGTCTATATGGACCAGCATGCTAATCCCCACCAGCCAGCTGTTTATTGCTAATTGTCTTGTATCTTGTTTTCCGTGTGGGTGTACTGTTTGAGCAACAAATTACAGTGTTCTTAGGTAGAACAACAACATATCCACTAAAGTAAGAATGACCTTTCACATTTATTTGTGTATTACTTTCTGCATTTTTGTTGTTTTGCACCAACTCAACTCACCAATTACCAGCAGACTCATTATAACTACTTCATGACTCTAAAAAACATAAACAACTTAACATCAAAAACATCTTGTGTATGTAACAACTGTTTTTATGGGTGAAGCTCTCCAAATGCGTAAGATTTCCAACATTTACAATGATGATGATGATGATTTTTGGTTCGTTGGGCGCTCAACTGCGCGGTTATCAGCACCCGTACAAATTTCCAACCTTTGCTCAGTCCAATCTCACCACTTGCATGAATGATGATGAAATGATGAGGACAGCACAAACACCCAGTCATCTCGAGGCAAGTGAAAATCCCTGACCCCACCGGGAATCGAACCCGGGACCCCGTGCTCAGGAAGCGAGAACACGACCGCGAGACCACGAGCTGCGGACAACATTTACAAAAGAAGTTGAACACTTGGTTAATCATGATATGACATATGTGCGAGGTTTCATAAGTATAATAAATAACATCAAATGATACAAACTTTCATACATAGAATTTCTCCGTGTAGTCTTACAAAATAAGTAAATATTTTATTCTTATCTTCTCCAAACTTACTCTGGTATTGCTTTATGCCACTTTGTACTCTTAGTAGTTTATGAACAACTGAACATGTAAGATAGATATATACATAACTATTAGTGGAAACATTTGCATAAGACAGACACAAAGATCAATATGAGAAAATATGACATCAGAAACATGAAATTGTGGAAGTAAGCATCACATCACATGGTTTGGGCCCTTGCATTTTCCACATGCTTGACACATAACAGAGAGTGTCCCCCCCCCTCCCCCCCCCCCGCCCCCCGCCAATGGATTCTCTATAATACGTCCTATCAATTGACTATATGATTCATTTACCATATCATCATCATAAGACTCTCACGTTCCACATAATAACCCCTTTCATCCAACTACGCCACCAACCTGATTTGGTTACTACTGTTATTGTTATTTATAATTACTATATTTGTTTCAGAGCAAATTTCACTTTTTGGATCTGTGAATAATAACATCATATCACCCCAATTGAAGTCAACTTTTACTTTTACAATCCAGTACATGGCCAAAAACAAATTTTCATTCAGGTCCTCTATCACTAAGCAACCTCATACAAGAGATGATGATAAAACTTGCTTTTTCACCAACTTACTGTATCTCCCCAAATAAAATAATATCTGAAAATTTAGACACTAAGAAATGTATAGCATGAGAAAAAGCGTTTAATAATGTGTTCAACATAAAATTAGTAAGACATTATGTAACTATGTATATCATAAGCCAAAAACTGACATGTCTCATCTACATCTACATACATACTCTGCAATCCACCATATGGTGCATGGTGGAGGGTACCTCGTACCGCAACTAGCATCTTCTCTCCCTGTTCCACTCCCAAACAGAACGAGGGAAAAATGACTGCCTATATGACTCTGTACGAGCCTTAATCTCTCTTATCTTATCTTTGTGGTCTTTCCATGAAATATAAGTTTGCGGCAGTAAAATTGTACTGCAGTCAGCCTCAAATGCTGGTTCTCTAAATTTCCTCAGTAGCGATTCACGAAAAGAATGCCTCCTTTCCTCCAGAGACTCCCACCCAAGTTCCTGAAGCATTTCCGTAACACTCATGTGATGATCAAACCTACCAGTAACAAATCTAGCAGCCCGCCTTTGAATTGCTTCTGTTTCCTCCCTCAATCCGACCTGATAGGGATCCCAAACACTCGAGCAGTACTCAAGAATAGATCATATTAGTGTTTTATATGCAGTCTCCTTTACAGATGAACTGCATCTTCCAAAAATTCTACCAATGAACCGAAGACCTGCCTTCCCCACAACTGCCATTACATGTTTGTCCCACTTCATATCGGTCTGCAATGTTACGCCCAAATATTTAATCGACGTGACTGTGTCAAACGATACACTACTAATGGAGTATTCAAACATTATGGGATTCTTTTTCCTATTCATCTGCATTAATTTACATTTATCTATATTTAGAGTTAGCTGCCATTCTTTACACCAATTACAAATCCTGTCCAAGTCATCTTGTATCCTCCTACAGTCACTCAACGACGACACCTTCCCGTACACCACAGCATCATCAGCAAACAGCCGCAGATTGCTATCCACCCTATCCAAAAGATCTCTATCTCTATTTTGAGATGAATATAAATACAGTACAATACACCTTTGTATTTAATCCCAGTTACTGGAAACTCAACAAAATTTTCCACACTCTTATCCCTTAACTTTCCTGAGATTCAAATTATAGGACTTTCAGAGTCAACCAGGCATTTCATTTTATACACAACTGTATGGATTCCGTTGCACATCACTTTGACATTTATTCTCAGCTTCATGTAACAAATCATTTCCTGCTTCCTTAAATTCCATATCTTTCCGTTCTTCTTTAACTCTTCTTCTATGAACAGTTGCAAAGCACCAAAAGGACATTACAGCCTGTTAATTTGTTATTTGTTTTAAAATCCATCCAACACCCACTCTAGATGCAAAACCTGATGAAGCTCTTTCAGTATACCATGTATCTGACTACCACTTCCCATATAATTAAAATGCTCCCATGTTACCTTCAATATCTTATCTTCAATAAGTTCACTTTGCTTTTTACATCATTACCAGTGGACTGGTGTCTACAGGTGTGTCCTGATTACGGTGAACTTCCATAGCATTCTCTTGTTTTTCCCTACCTCATATGGTTGTGTCTCCAGTAGCATTTTTTACTGTTTATTCCTTCTTAACTTCTTCACAAAGGAAAGCACCTTCCTATTCGTCAGAATCAGAAATGTCACTATTGACACTGCCATCTACAACGCAACTGTCTGTCTACATCTCTTCATTATACTCAGTAGAAACAATACTAATAATCTCAATATGCTCCTCACAACTACCCAACTATTTGCTTTCTTCCCCATTCAGTACATGATCCTCAGTTTCAACACATTCAAGCTCAGGATATTAATTGTAATTATTATTACACTCTCTTCTGCTGACACAGATTGCCTACTAGATTCATCAAAAAGGTTTGTCAAAACATTCTCATCCAGTTCTATTTCAATACTCTGATTTTTGCCTTTTTCGTCTTTCATTTCACTTTGTATGGCTTCCCAGAGTTTCTTGTCAAAATTAATTCTGTTAGTCTGACATATTCTCCCATTTCTTCCTTGGTGGAATCTTGTTTACAAATCATTTCCTCCTCCTCTTCTGCAACTATTAGCTTAATTTCTGTGCATTTTTCTTGTCATAAACTGACAGGCTCCCAATGGTATGCCCCTCAGTTTCCCTGATCATTCCTTCTATCTTCTGTCCTGTTATTTTCTTTCCATGTTCTACCTCTCTATTTATCTTCCTTATTTCATTTCTATTCCTGTCATTCCAAAAGTTTTCACTCCCATTATAAGTCCACTGATAATCATTTCTATGGTTTCCTGGCTCTCTTGTCCTATATCTTTGCCCATGATAATTTTGAGACCATCCCCTATCCTAGCAGTGACCATATTCCCTTTGTCTGTCTCTTTGTCTTTCATTTCTCTCCCATGCCTTGTCTAATTTGTCTACATAACTTAGAAACTGTTCAATAGAAACGTCTGATCCACATATTAATCCCCACAGGACTTCGTTCATTAACCTGCTGTTTAAACCATTAATCTGAATCCATTCTTCAAGTTGATTATCCAAATGTTTGAATGTTTTTAACTATTGTTCGCAGAAATCTCTCATCCAGCCACTACCTTCTCTCAAATTACACCCATTTAGGAATTAACTTTTTATTCTAGGTTGCTTAGTCTCTGACCCAAACTCTTTTAAAAAACATTTTTCAAACTCATTGAAAGTCATATCTATGCTAATATTAATAAAGATAATGCTTCTTCATCCAAAAACTATTCACAAATTTGATTTTAAAGGCTTCAGATACATTCTTTATACTGGTAAATAAAACCAACAGAATTTAATTTATTGCCTCCTGGAAAATTTTCATATTTACATTTTCCTGTACATTGCCACAAGTACTAACAATACTCTTAGTAACTAAGCTCTCTTGTAATTCAAACAGTTTATTACTACATCTGGTATGCTACTTTGACACGCATCAACATTACTGCTTGCATTGGTGACTTTGTGGTGAATTTTGTTCATTTCCCCTCCTATTTTACTGACTACATCTACCAGCTTCCCATCGACAGACTCTTTTCATTTAATTAATTCTTCTTCAAATATTTTCCTTTTATTTTTAATAATCCTATGCATTAACTCAAAACTTTTATCATTTCTTTCCAGTCCATCTATCAAATCATTCTCAACTGTGCTAATACGTGTGTCAGTTACTTGGTGTTCGATACTGACATACATTTTGAAACTGATTAGTCTTTAAAGTTGTTGACCTGCATGTTTGTGTTGGTCAGGTGGTCTTTCACTTCTTTTACATGTCTGCTTATATAGTATACCTTATCCCCTCGGACCTTCCTTAGCACTTCAAGAATGTTGCTCTGTTTTTCAAAATTTTCTATTATGTGCTTGTCCTGCTTGCCCAAACTTCTCTCCTAAGAATTATGTGTGCTGTTTAAATAAATTGCTGTTTCTGCCTAATAGTTTCCAGTTGTCAAAACCCACTAAAAGGAGAGCAATCACTACTTAAGTCTCTGCCTACGGCTCCCTCTTCATGACTTCCATCAACTGTTCACTAAAGACTGCATGTCATTACTGTCTTGCTCTGAGTCTACATTCTCATCTATTTCCTGTTTCTCTTAAACAACTTCACCTAGGTCACTGATTTTTAATAAATTACAAACGAACAAAAATAAACAAAAAGTTCTTCTCATGACCTAAAAACACTGGGCAAAGCAAAGAAAATGATATAAATTTATAGAGAACTTATCTTGGTTGTTGGAGTCCACGATATTGATAAACACATGTATAATTTTGGCTCCAAAATTCAATTTTTAATCTCTTAGTTTCGCTCCAGCATTTTGCTAGACAGTCGTGGTTTGAATTTATAAATACTCACGATGGAAATGGAAATGAGCATATGGCATTGTTGGCTGGGAGGCCCCATGTGGGTGAGTTCGGCCGCCATATTGCAAGTCCTTTTTAGTTGACGCCACTTCGGGGGCTTGCGGGTCAATGATAATGAAAATGATGAAGAAGGACACACAACACCCAGTCCCCTGCCGGCAATCGAACCCAGGCCCCCTGCGTGATAGGTGGAAACGCTACCACTACGCTACGGAGGTGGACAATACTCATGGTGAAAATTCTTCTTAAAAACTTATTAGGAGTAAGTTGATATGAACTTGCTGCAAATAAGTCTCATCAAAATTATTCAGATCAGATCAGTGGTGTAAAAATATACTTAACTTCTTCTTATTCATGTCCTGGTGATCTTGACAAGTTTAGGATTGGTGGAATTACCCTCAGCGTGCAACACAACTTGAAATAACAGGTACACTTTTATATGTTTTTTTAAGACATTTTATTACTCAGTGCAAAGAGTTGGTCCATCATAAATAACAGCTCAACAGTGAACCTAGAATTCCCCAACTCACATCCTTATATACATTTTCAAGCAATTGCACCATTGTTGGCATTCACAAATACAAATTAGCCACGAAACGATGATAAATTTGAATTTGCATCAGATTTGCAGTTTAAACAATGACTGACAATTTCATTAATTACACAATAAAAAAATTAAGTACAGTGTTCCTACCATGTTTTCAATAGACATTTTTACAGAGCTTCCAGTTAACATTTACAGTAATTTTGTATTTTACACAGAAAGTATCTTTTGACGATTTGTTGACGTGTGTTAGATTTTGTTACTTCATTAAACTCACACAATTACATTAAATGTCAGTAAACTTTGTGCTTATGAATATGGATAACAATAGTCTTTTATTATTCTAAACAATGCTTTGTGTATATTGGATGATAAAAAAAGGAGCAACTGGGTGTAACACATTTTCATTAGATGTTGATTAAAACAGAATACAATTTCAGATGTTCCTATGAATTAACTATGTTTTATGGGTTTGATATGTTATTACTTCATAATCATTTACATTTACATTATCCAGTAGGTGAAGATCACTGCTTTTTTGCATTTCTGACATGATTATCTTGTTCTTTGTCTAATTTGGAGTGGTTATATAAGATACAATTAGTGTACTAACATGATATACAAAACAGATGTGGCTGGCTCTCAATGAAGTAAGAGCTGTGATAATGATTTGTTCAATTTGCTTTCCATTCAGGTCCATTATTTTAATGTGTTGCAGGAAAGAAACTTGCATCAGAATGGGGGAATATCCCTTTTTTAAGTCCCACAGGGATTGGATCTGGTCACACTCCTGTTCTTAACATCAGAAACAATCTTCTACAGACTTCAAAGAGCAATTAAAACACTGCAACATTTGCTGATGATGCAAGCGTATTAATAAATGCTCCAAACTCAGCCTTACCAACTACCACTAAAATAAGAGCTGAATACACTGACAAATGTCTCATAGCAAAAGTTGAAGTCTTGATTTATCAGGTTTATAGTATGTGATTTCAAACAAGTCAATCTGATTTACTAGCACATTGTTGTTATTACTGGCACCAGAAGAAGACATGAGGCGTCATACACTGAATTAAACATTCCATGTAAAATTCCTGGAGGTTCAGTTAGATATCAAGTTAAATTGGAGTTAACACAGAGACAAACTTTGAAGAAATTTGTTTTCGCATGTTTTGTCTTTAAAAGCAGCTCTCATTGTGTTGAGCTAAGGACAAGAGTGTTGGTTTATTTTGTATATTTTTACTCCTTGTTGTTTCATGGAATTATCTCCTGGTGCAATGCACCTAAAATAAATGAAAAGTTTAATCATCAGAAGCACACATTAAGAACTATGTTAAGGTTTATACTTACTGATACTTTTTATTCCACATTTGCTGGAGAGACAAACAGTGAACAAGATGTTCAGAATCACATACTTAAAGAATAGTCTAGGTCCAAGGTGGTGGCTGTCATCACTAATTGGCTGGTGTAATATGCAGATCATACAGAGCACCAACAAGAATTGCCATTCCTGGCGGAGTGCCCACTTACATATCAGGCAGGTGAGCCACAGGATCCCACTAGATGATGCTGTGACTGTCTCAAGGACATGGCTTCCTTCCAGAATTTGTCTTGTAGTGACCCCTCGAAGCTCACAGCACCATTGGTGGTGCAGGCATCAAGTATGGATTGATTTTGGAGAGTTGTGGTAACTCCATCTTGCTGTCCAAGTCAGTTATTTTTTTTTTTTTTACTGAAAATACAAGTATAAAAATCAATATTGCGTCCTTGTCTAGGGTTCCGAGTGGAGTAATCTACTCTGGTGCAAAGTACAATGTAACATTAAGCAAGAAATTGGTAATACATGCCTCAATAGTTTCTCTTTTATAAATTATCTGAATATTTGGCCTCAAGGATTGAAAAATTCTGGTAGCTGTATGACAAGCAGCGATGTTCATTGTAAGGCTGCATGGCAAGTAGAAATGTGCTGCAAACAGGACTCAGTATTTACAGATACAGGTAACTGTTTTCTTTGAAACTATAGTTGTTTTCCAGTAAATAATTAGCTACCAATAGCAGATAAACAGCAGATGTTCAGCTTGACTTAGGAGACCACAGCTTGTTCCACTTCCCTGAACAAATGGGATCCACAGAAAACAGTGAATCAATGAATGTTCACTGAGCTAGAAATGGACAGTCTACACAATGAAAGGCCTTAGCTAGGTTGTCTGTACTGACATTTTTTTTATCTCCTAGGACTTCTTTCTGAGATCATATGCAACACTCTATGGAGAAACTTAGACGCCGTGGGCATATTGCACTGTTATAAATAAGCAAAAATCTGTTGTATTCCACTTTTTCCTAAACTGACTGAAATGTGTATGCAGTTAAACATGACTTACTTATCTACATGCTTACAGTCATATGTATTGTTGAATATATAACTCTGACATACAACTCTGACAGGAAACATCCCTTCAATTGTTCATTAATTCTATGATAGCTCAAGGCTGGAGCTATCAAATTAGCATACTGAATTTGATACTCTGCTGGAAATGCCAAAATAGGCAGAAGAATTACCATTTTTAATGACAAATATTTGTTGTAAATAAGGAACACACACACACACACACACACACACACACACACACACACACATGTATGCGCTCTCTCAACATTGGGGTAGGATGTTATGATGGGTGGGATGGCTAGAGTGAGAATGTAGGCAGAAGGAAAGGTTGGGGAAGGCTGGCTGACAGCTCAGAGGGAGGCAGCAAGGGTGTGCAATAAGAATGAGGGAGGGAGTGGCATCAGATGCATGGGATAGGAATGGGACACATGGGCACTGCAGCCATTGAGTTTGCCCAGAACATGATGATGATGCATGGAGGAGCAGATTGGGAAGGGGTGATGGGTCAGAGGAAGGGGAGACCATTTGGAACAGGGTGTGGGTGCAGTGCATTTATAGAGTTTGAGGCCAGAAGGATTACAAGAATGATGGATGTGTTGCAACGATAACTCCTGTTTACATAGTTCAGAAAAGCTGGTGCTGGGTTGAAGGATCCAAATGGCATGGGTTATGTAACAGCCATTAGACTTGAGTATGTGGTGCTCAGCAGTATATTCTGCCACTGGTTAGTCAGTTCTGCTATTGGCTACAATTTAGTTGTGGACATTCATTCTGGGAGGCAGCTGGATGGTGTTAATTCCCACATAAAGCGTTGCGCAGAAATTGCAACAGAACTGGTACATGGTGTGGCTGCCTTGCCTCTTAAAGGATAGGATAAGCCTGTGACAGGACTAGAATAGGATGTACTAGGTAGGTGAATCAGAGAGGTCTAGCACCTGAGTCTTCCACTGGAATGAGACACATCTGGCGAAGGGTTGGGAATAAGAGTGGCATATGGATGGACTGGGATGTTGTGTAGGTTGGGTGGGTGGCAGATACCACTTTATGAGAAGTGGGAAAGATTGTGGGAAGGATCATGGATGGATAACTCTTGTTTCTGGGCATGATGTACGATAGTTGAAGCACTGGTGAAGGATATGATTAAGTTACTCCAATCTGGGATGATGATGATGATAGTGGGTGATGAGCGGGGTGCTCCTTTGCAGTTCGTTCTTGGGAGGTGGCAGGAAGGTTAGGGTTGTGTGAGTATATGACATGGGAAATCTGTTTGCGAACTAGTTTTTGGATATAGTGTGTGTCTATGAAAGCCTTTTTGAGACCTTCAGCACTCTGTGCAAGGGAATTCTTCACAGCAGATATGCCATTCAAAGGTGGCCAGGTTATATGGGAGCAATATTTTGATGCAGAAGGGATGACAGCTGTCAAAATTCAGGTACTATTGATAGTTAATGGGCCTGATATGTACGGAAATGGAACTATCAGGGAGGTGGAAGTCAGTGTTGAGGAAGGTGGCACTTGGGCTGTGGAGGACCAGATGAAGTGAATAGGAGACAAAGTGTTGAGACTGTTTAGGAATGAGGATACAGTGCCTTCATCCAGGGTTGAGTTCATGAGGATATTAAGGAACCTGAAACAGACGAGATAATTAGGGCTTTGGGAAGCTTGGAAGGTTGCCTCTAGTTGGCTCACAAACACATTGGCATAGGAGGGTGCTAAGTGGGTGCCTTTGGCCGTACCCGGATTTGGTGTGTATCTTCTCCTCAAAGGGGAAGTAGCCATGTGTGAAGACGTAATTGGTTAGATGTACAGTATAAGGAAAGAGGTAGGGGGTATGGAGTCACAGGGATGATGGGAGAAATAGTTCCTTGCTTAATGTTCCATGTTAACTGGCACCAGAACTTTGCACCAGAGTATCTTCCTCCACTCTGAACTCTAGGCAAGGAGGCAATATTGATTTTGATATTCAGCAACGAATAACATAAGGAGTTAGTATATAGCAAAGTAAGTTTAAGAAATTTGCAAGCTGTGTAGTTATCTACTGTACACATTGTTTGATATAACTGACTCAGATAGTGAGATGGAGTCATCACAACTCTCCAGAATCGATCCATACTTAAAGCCTGCACCACCAACGGTGGTGTGAGCTTCCACCGGCTGGCACAAGACAAATGCTGGAAGGAATCCAGGCTTTTGAGACGATCACTGCATCATCTAGTGGGATACTGTGACTGACCTGCCTGAAATAAGTGGGTGTTCTGCCAGGAATGGCAGTTCTTGTTGGTGCTCTGTATGATCTGCAAATTGTCAGCCACCTAGTAATGACAACCACCACATTGGACTTAGACTGTGTGATTTTGAACTTCTTGTTCACTGTTTCTCTCTCCAGCGAATATGGAATAAAAAGTGTTAGTAAGCATAAACCTTAACATTGTTCTTAATGTGTGATTCTGATAAATCAACACTTTATTCATTTTAGGCATATTGCACCAGGAGATAATTTCATGATACAACAAGAAGTAAAAATATACAAAATAAACCATCACTCTTGTTCTTAGCTCAACACAATGAGGGCTGCTTCTAAAGACAGAACATGCCAAAATGAGTTTCTTGATAGTTTGTCTATGTGTCGACTCCATTTTAACTTGATGTCCAACTGAACCTCCAGGAATTTTACATGGAATGTTTAATTCAGTGTATGATCCCTCATGTCTGCTTCTGGTAATAGTGATAACAACAATGTGCTAGTAAATCAGTTTGGTTTGTTTAAAAACACATACTATAAACCTGATAAATCAAGACTTAAAACTTTGCTATGAGACATTTATCAGCATATTCAGCTCTTATTTTAGTGGTAGTTGGTAAGGCTGAGTTTGGAGCATTTATTAACATGCTTGTATATCATCAGGGTTGTTCATGACATTAAGAACAGGAGTGAGACCAGATCCAATCCCTGTGGGACTTAAAAAAGGGATATTCCCCCATTCTGTGGCAAGTTTATTTCCCACAATACATGAAACATAACAGACATGAATGGAGAGCAAATTGAACAAATCATCAACACAACTCTTATTTATTTGATAGCTAGCCTCCACCCAGATTCCAATGCTGTTATAAGAATGTAATGGAACTATTTTGTACATTACCTTAGTACACTAATTGTATCTTATGTAACGACTCCAAACAAGACAAAGAACAAGGCCATGGGTACTGGAGATGTTGGTGTATAGGGAGGTCATCAACAGTGATGAATAGGGATTCCTAGCTTAAGCCCATTTCCACATCCTGTTCTTTAAATGCTGTCTAAGTCATGGAATCCACACACCTCCCCCCATAGGCTAACATAAAAATTCCTTCTCTGGATCCCACCCCATATTTCACAATGATCTTCAAATTTTCAGGTTCCGCTAGTCTGTATCTCTGACTAAACTGGTACTACAGAAACAAATTCCCATGGTGCAGGCATCCCTGAACCACCTGTGCTCCCTCAACAAGATACTGTTACTGTGCAGTCTCAACTGTTTACCCCATACCTACCAGACTGAAACCCTTGATCAACATCTGGAAGAGCACTCTATATACCACCTCCAAAAATTATCAAATTTACTGACATCCTACTCCCGCCTCAGAGTACATCTACCCATTAACACCTATCCCACCACCAGTGAAGCCCCTTGTCCACCCCTCACAGCACATATACCTCACTTTGCTCAACTTTTCCATCTGTTACAGCCTCCAAAACTTCCTCCCAATATTCCATGAAACTCAGAATCTAAGCAAAGCTGTAACGCTGTTGTCTACCTGTCCACCAACCATCACAATCCTTCAGAATTTTCAGTCCTAATCAAAGACCTCATCTTCCTCCAACACTCAGGTTTAACTATGCTGGTCTTGTCAAAGACCTAATCTCCTTCTCCTGATCCCTACACTGGAAACATTTATTTACTACCAGTCCCGCCAAGCAAACTCAACCCAATTCCCACCTTGAACCTTGCTGCTCCTAGTTCATACCACCATCAATGGTCACTTCCACCTCTTCCACCAAACCACTCTCCAGTAATCTTCAAGTTATTCCTTACATCCAACTTAGCCTCACCATCCTACCTCATATCCCTTTCAAAGAACACAAATCTCTCAACTGAAGAAAGAATATTCATCGACGACTGCAAGACAGGCCCTGATTTAATCACCTTCCTTGCAGGCAAAGGCTCCACCATTGTCATGATGAATCACAGTGACTACTTCACAGAAGGCTTTGGTCAGCTGTCTGACTCTTCCACCTACAAGCTCTGCCATAATGATCCAGTCACAGAAGTCCTGTATAATCTCCAACCCCTATTGAACTTATTAGGCCCATCTCAGAATCTTTCGCCTGAAGAGATTTCCCTCCTCACCCTGACTTCCCAAACACCAGTCTTCCACATGCTTCCCACAATCCATAAACCCAACAACCCCAGACACTCTACTGTAGCTGATTACTGTGCTCTCACTTAAAGAATCTCCTCTTCCGTTGACTGATACCTCAGACCAATTGACTGTAGCCTAGCCTCTCATATGAAAGGTATAAACCATGGATTCTCAATCCTCCCCAATCCACACCTAGATCCCTCCTGATCACAGTTGTTGTCACCTCCATATACACCAACATCCTGCATTCACATGGCCTTGCTGCTATCAAACACTACCTTTCCCAGTATCCCTTCATCCCCAAACCCAATCTCATTTCTTACGCATCAAACCAATTACAACGTCACACACAACTACTTCTCTTTAGAGGGGAATGACTGTCAACGACTCAGTGCTTCTACTGGTCTGTGTGTTGTCTCCTTTTACTCCTAAATTATATAATTACTTTTGTAATCTGTTTAGTGATTGTATTATGGAAACTATTTTCTGTCAGTGATGTAAATACTGCCTGCAGGAGCGAATCTAATTCATCTATATTTGGTTGTTTAGTTAACAGGTGCAGTACTTTGTCACCATTTCTGTCACAGCTTGTGGGAATTAAATTTCATTTTTTTGTTTTGTCAGTTGCTTAATAATACTCTTGACAAGTTTGGTCTTCTTCTTGGACTAGAAAGGGCATTCAAAAAGTTTCGCACAGTCGTCTCTAATTTTTTATATTTTGCAGGAGGAGAATGAAATTTTTTGTGGACATACTTGGAACATTTAGCTATAAGTTTTCTTTTATTTACAGGTGAGCCATAATGGACTGTGAAGTAGATGTCAGGTTGCGACAATGGCTGGTAATGGAGTTCCTGTTCAAGATTGACGATGGCTCTGCCACATCGATTTACAGGTAGTTGCTCCCTGTTCATGGGGAGGACACAGTGGATCACAGCAGTACCCAGTGGTGGTTGCAGAGGTTCAAAGAAGGTGATTTCTCTCTACTGGACAATCCACGATGCAGCAGACCACTTAGTAAATGAACCGACTTCATTTACTTCCGGTACGATGGACGTGGAAGAATTATGGGCAAATTTTAAACATATTGTAAATCACACATTGGACAAGTATGTGCCGAAAAAGTGGGTTACGGATGGAAAAGACCCACCGAGGTTTAACAGCGCAATTCGGAGAATGCTCAGGAAGCAAAGGCAGTTGCACACATGGTACAAGAAAGATCGGGAGAATGAGGACAAGCAAAAGTTAGTAGAGATTCGTGGTGCTGTAAAAAGAGCGATGTGTGAAGCATTCAACCACTACCACCATCATACCTTAGCAAAAGATCTTGCTGAAAACCCAAGGAAATTCTGGTATTACATAAAATCGGTAAGGGGGTCGAAGGCTTCCATCCAGTCACTCACTGATCAGTCTGGCCTGGCAACGGAAGACAGCAAAATGAAAGCTGAAATTTTAAATTTAGCATTTGAGAAATCTTTCACGCAGGAGCATCATACAAACATACCGCCATTTGAGTCTTATACATATTCCTGTATAGAGTAAATTGTGATAGACATCCCAGGGGTTGTGAAGCAGCTGAATGGGTTGAAAATAAATAAATCACCAGGTCCTGATAGGATTCCAATTCAGTTTTACAGAGAGTACTCTACTGCATTGGCTCCTTACTTAGCTTGCATTTATTGCGAATCTCTTGCCCAACATAAAATCCCGAGCAACTGGAAAAAAGCGCAGGTGATGCCTGTATATAAGAAGGGTAGAAGGACGGATCCTCAAAATTACAGACCAATATCCTTAACATCGGTTTGTTGCAGGATTCTCAAACATATTCTCAGTTCGAATATAATGAATTTCCTTGAGACAGAGAAGTTGCTATCCATGCATCAGCACGACTTTAGAAAGCATCACTCCTGCGAAACGCAACTCGCCCTTTTTTCACATGATATCTTGCGAACCATGGATGAAAGGTATCAGACGGATGCCATATTCCTTGACTTCCGGAAAGCATTTGACTCGGTGCTCCACTGCAGACTCTTAACTAAGATACGAGCATATGGGATTGGTTTCCAAGTGTGTGAGTGGCTCGAAGACTTCTTAAGTACATTGTCCTCGATGGTGAGTGTTCATCAGAGGTGAGGGTATCATCTGGACTGCCCCAGGGAAGTGTGGTAGGTCCGCTGTTGTTTCCTATCTACATAAATGATCTTTTGGATAGGGTGGATAGCAATGTGCGGCTGTTTGCTGATGATGCTGTGGTGTACAGGAAGGTGTCATCATTGAGTGACTGAAGGAGGATACAAGATGACTTGGACAGGATTTGTGATTGGTGTAAAGAATGGCAGCAAACTCTACATATAGATAAATGTAAATTAATGCAGATGAATAGGAAAAAGAATACTGTAATGTTTGAATACTCCATTAGTAGTGTAGCGCTTGACACAGTTACGTTGATTAAATATTTGGGCGTATCATTGCAGAGCGATATGAAGTGGGACAAACATGTAATGGCAGTTGTGGGGAAGGCAGGTCTTTGGTTCATTGGTAGAATTTTGGGAAGATGTGGTTCATCTGTAAAGGAGACCACATATAAAACACTAATACGACCTATTCTTGAGTACTGCTTGAGCGTTTGGGATCCCTATCAGGTCGGA
Source organism: Schistocerca nitens (assembly GCF_023898315.1). NCBI lineage: Eukaryota > Metazoa > Arthropoda > Insecta > Orthoptera > Acrididae > Schistocerca > Schistocerca nitens. The sequence goes on from NC_064619.1 coordinate 340,193,877, forward strand.
TTGAGGGAGGACATAGAAGCAATTCAGAGGCAGGCTGCTAGATTTGTTACTGGTATATTTGATCATCACATGAGTGTTACGGAAATGCTTCAGGAACTTGGGTGGGAGTCTCTGGAGGAAAGGAGGCGTTCTTTTCGTGAATCGCTACTGAGGAAATTCAGAGAACCAGCATTTGAGACTGACTGCAGTACAATTTTACTGCCGCCAACTTACATTTCGCGGAAAGACCACAAAAATAAGAGAAGAGAGATTTGGGCTCGTACAGAGGCATATAGGCAGTCATTTTTCCCTCGTTCTGTTTGGGAGTGGAACAGGGAGAGAAGATGCTAGTTATGGTAAAAGGTACTCTCCGCCACGCACCGTATGGTGGATTGCGGAGTATGTATGTAGATGTAGATGGCAGCCAGTGATGTGAATAAGGAGACCATTGATCAAATCATCCAAAATGACAGATGTGTGATGATACGACAGCTTGCTGAAATGACTTGTTTGTCACTGTGTAGTGTGGTATCACTGGTACAGTCACTACACCATGACTATGCCAAACCCCATAATGACAAACCCCACACAGCCCTTATGATGCAGGAACAAATCAGGAAAATGGGTTGGAAAATTGTTCCTCATCCTCCCTACAGTTCGGACTTGGCTCCGTCTGATTTTTACCTCTTTGGTCATCTGAAGGCCCACCTGCGCAGTAAAACATTTGATAGTGAGAAAGACATTATTTCCTGTGTCAAGCGATGGTGTAACAGTCAATCCCCAGAATTTTACCAACTTAATTTACATCATGGAAAGAAGGTTGTGCCAGATGCATCACAGCTGATGGAGGCTACATTGAGCAGGCTCAATGTATAACTAAATGTTCCAAGAATGTTCACAAAAAGCTTCATTCTCCTCCTGCAAAAAATAAAAAAAAATAGAGACAACTGTGCAAAACTTTTTGAATGCCCTTAGTATTTAATGTCTCGTGCGTAGAAAATGTATTTACTTTTTTGATAGATCGGACAATTTTATTCTGTCTTTGGTAATTAAGTTCACTCTCTCCCTTGTACAAGAAACTTTAATCACTTGTTTCAACAAAACAAAACTCAAACTAGTAAAGGAAAATGTTTGAGAAAGACTTAAATTCATAAACACCTTCTTCATGTGCTTCTTGCATGTTTTGTCTTGACTGAGTCATTGGTTAATTTTTCTCTTATTCTCTGTTTTTCTTTTATGAGCTGAAACTGTTTTGTTACCAACATTTGACCATCATTATCAAATAAACTGTTGTAGTATCGTCTTTATATTTAAATCCCTAAACATATTTGGATTCAAGTACAAGTCGTTGGTGACTTTTGCACTATGATATTCAATCCTTGTTGGAAGCATTACTGTGAGAAATAGTCCAAGCCACAGAGTCACAACTTTGGTTGCCCTTCATCAGTATTATCAGAAAGAAAATCAATATTAGAGAATTGCAAAATAATGGGTTTCTATTTAAATGTGATTAACCCAAATGCTTGATAAACATTCATATAATTAATGTAGGTGATGGTCAGTGAATTGGCAGTACTGATTGCTTGTGTATTTCAGGTGCTTTTTGTAGTTGTGGCATAACGTTCAATGAAAATATACAGTTTTTCCAACTCTATGCTCATGTAAACACTGTTTGATAAACTTTTGCCACAAACAAGCAAAGTGACCCTGTAGTACAGCCAAAGATGCAGAGCATGTTGTGGGAAATATTCCAGATTTCCCCAATTGGATATAGCACAAATATAGGGTGCCATAATTTTTAAATTAGAGATAAACGTGTGAAATCAGTAGCTGCATTATTGCATTAGAGAAACTGTTAAAAACAACATTAAGATTGTTACCGAACTCCTAGAACTTTCTAAATTGTTCTACAAAATGCAATAGTTGCCTTTTATTGTTCAAACTATGACAGCTTTAGAGTAAGCAGATTCAGAAGGATGTAGATTGCAGTAGGTACTGGGAGACGAAAAAGCTTGCACATGGAGAGCTGCATCACACCAATCTCTGGACTGAAGATCACAACAACAACAGTTTTAGACTAATGCCATCATATTACAATTCAGGAACTAACACTATAAATTAATATTGTTTTTCAGTCTAACTTGCGAAAATGTAGAAAGGCAGGTCTAGATAGTTTGGTGACTTGTTTTATAATATAAATAAAATCAAAGGTGCAAACAAAATACCTCCACTCACTATCGAAAAAATCTCTACCAGCCATCATACACTTTGGTAACTCTGGTTATGATTGTTGTCCACTCTAATCTATATCAAACTGATCACCTCTAATTGATTGTGATAGCGATTTACTGAAAATATGGATCTCAGTTACATCATGTTCAAATGAAATATCCAGCTCCTTCTGACAGTTTGTATTACAATTGTCGTTTTTGTCTATCCATATCTATATGACTGTTCCAGTTGACACTGACATGCTAATGTCTTGTCCTCCTGTATCACTCCTAGACGCAATCAGCAATTTTGTGTTACACTTAGTAGATGTCGTCTGACATTATGCTTGTAATTGAGAGCTGACCCAAATGTACAAGGCATTTCAAAAGATTAATCTGATTATGCAAGACTATGTATTATACATTACAGATAGAAATCTGGCATACATTGTAACTTACGCATAAAAACTAAAAGTTTACCTTGACCCCAGATGTAAGTTACTGATTCATGTCATTGCTATTAGGGATATCTATATACTTTATAAGATAAAGGTGCAGCTAGCTCATTCATTTGTTAATTACCCAATGTGTGTCAAACTGCGATGGCAATACCATATCAATAGAAGGCATTTTGCATTCTCTGTTCCAATAGTTGCAATCCAGTTATAAGTTTGTGGTTTAATTCTCATTGCGAGTATGGAACTGCACCTCCAACAGTTCAAAAGTCACCCTGTGTCTTATATAAGATATAAATCACATTAAATAGAGTTTTGCATGTAGCTCACAGAGGAGTACTCATGCCAGCCTAGAGTTAGACACTCCTCATGTGTCTGTCTCGTCTGATGTCTGTGTTTCAGACCATGCAGGATTTGACTGCTACAAGCCCTTCAATGTAAACAACAATGTGTGGGATGTTTTCAAACTATTATGGGTGTGGGTATGGAAAATAACAATTTCATTTTATGTCTGTTGTTCAGTAATGTGGCTAAGTTCCCTTCAATCTAAAAGTGAACAGCCACAATGTAAAAGCACAGGGAACACAGGAGTCTCACAGTCAGTCAGGCATGAGATGGATTCCCCAAAGCTTCATGTGTTTTGAAGTTCCCCAAGAAGTTATGGCCCATATTTGTTTTGTGGAAAAGAGGGTTACAGTAATCATGTGATAGGATATATTGATGATTGAGTTTCCAAACTAGTAAGAACATGCTGAAAATTTAATTTTTAATGGGGGCAGAGTACTGCCATACTGGCTTCTGCAAATAAAAGCATTTATTAACAATAAGCTACCTCAACAATGGAATGGCCATAAGGGGCAGAAGGATAGCCTGTAAGGGATGTATGGACCTCCCATTGCGTCATTGGCCTCAAAGATCACCTAATGTCATGGTCCTTTTTTTTTTGACCTGGGGGGGGGGGGGGGGGGAGGGAGATGATGTGAAGACTCCATCCATGTGCATCCCCTTCCAACAACTTTGAATGAACTGCAATGTGGCATAGCAACAGCAGCAAATGCAGTAACTCTTGTTGTGCTCACAATTATATGGGGAGAGTTTGGCTATCGTCTGGATGTTTGTAGCTGGTGTACGTCTGATATAGGGCACACTGCACATCTGTGAAAGGTAAATGAAAACTTTGAGCCTAAACACAACTGTAAATTACCTGAAGGTCATATGTATATGTGTGCAAAAGATGTATCCCTTATGAAATCAGGTAGTTCTACTGAAAATAAAAACATTGTAGTTCTGTCTATAAGTAAATATTTTTCCTCAGTATCTATACTGTAATCTACTCATGAACTATATTTGAAAACTTTGAAAAAAATTTTTTGTTTTTTTCTATGAATCCTTGTACCTGATTTTATAATTGTTTTCAGTTAAATTTAATCAAAAAATTTATAATTGAGGTAGTCAAAGTGCCCCGTCCCCCATTTGTAGGAAGTGCGACTTTTCACAAAAATGTCATAGTAAATATTTTCAGGTTCTATACCACACATACACATCAGTATCTCTTTAAGAAATATGTTTTTAATAAAAGTCAAACCTTTTTTTTTTTTTAGCGATAAATTATTACCCCCCTTTTTCCCCATAGGTTGCATATATTATTGAAAATATCTTTATATTGCTAGGGTTAACTTTTTGCAGTGCTGATGTTGCTTCATTGACTTCTCGTTCTGAAAGAATTTGAATCAGTCAAGGAGTTACCGTACATTTGTATCAACACCACATGCATCTCTGTTGCCATTTCTTCATCACAGGGATACTTGAATAATATGAATACAGTACTCATATTTGAGATTTTTTCCCCTTCAATACTTGCAATCTCATGGGAAATATTCATGGGAACTCAGGATCTGTTCAAAGGAATATCCTTGCAGTTCAGAACTGGTTTTCATAACTGATTACGAAAACAGTACATCAACAAGATCTTTATTACCCAAGAATAACAAAATTAACAGAACAGTGTCCATGGCAACAAAATGTTTCACATACATTAAAAATATGTCAGCAAAGTCTGTTCTGAAAGCATGTGTGATGTAATAGCATAAAGCAAAGAAAAATGCTAGAACTGGTAGATATCACGTGCATAAGGAATGCAGAACAAAGAGTATTTAATAACAAAAGAAACATATAAAAATACACAATAATTTTTGAAAAATATCTCAAGTTGTCCAGAAGAAAATACTTAATATCAACTATACTTGCTTCAATAAATAAAGCAATTATAACTCCTTCCAAAACAATTGTCTCAAGAAATAAAATGTAATCTCAATCTGAAGCAGGTATCACTTATCACATGCTGTAAAAAATATTCCTTCCAAGTGGTACAAAATTAAAAGACAAATAAAAATCTGTAACATCACATAAAACAGAGTCTAAGTGCATGATCACTCACAAAAAATACATAGCAATGGAAAATTAACACCATAGTGTTCATGTATTAGCTTTTTAAAAATAAGTAATACAAGCTATTGCCAAGTTTTTAAGTTTAACATAAAGGGTAGCAAACAGATAGATTATTGGCAGAATTATTTCTCATTCCATGCATAATTATTTAAGTCATAATAATAATCATTTCAATTAACAACATACAGCTGATGACTAAGCGTATGTCATGAAACAGCAGTGTCTACATTCATTTTTATAGAACATTTTTGGCATAGTATGTTAGTCTAATTCTTCAATGTGCGATAATGAAGTTAGTGGAACTTAACTCTGCAATAACTGACCTCTGAGCATTTCCTTTCTCTCTTCCAACTAATCTCCATGGCATCAGAATATCACACGTGTACAACTCTTCGATATCATGCAGCTGTAACAGTTGCTTGTAAGAGTAGGTGCAGAGATGGAAGTGGGGATTTGTTTTCTGCTCACTTGTGATTTTTGTGATTTTGCAAGGCTATAGCTGTAGGAGGCAAGTATCTGTCTTCTCTTAGTATGTGTTAATAGCATTTCTTGATGATACAAGGGAGAAAACTTTTATCAACTGGTGTACAGTACCTCATTAGGGTATTCTATGTATTCAGCCAGTCGCTTGTATCAAATTTAAACATGTGTGGCTCACTAGGCAGTGTTTAGATGAATTGAACAGTATTTCCACTGGATTATTTTCTGTGGTTATTAACAACTGGTTTACCCTCTGTTGATAAAACCTGTATGGTCAGTTGCCATTCACATATCAGTCATTTACAGATCACAACAATAAACCTACACTTAAACAATAAACCTACTATTTACTTCATATGATCACAACATAACTCTTGTATAATTTACCATGGGTCATGCGAGGAAAATGAACTACAAAATATACAGCATGATCAGTTCAGTAACATGTGATTATTAGTTTAATTAATGTCACACATAAACATAACCATTATAGCAGGTCATTGTTTGTAAACTAATTATTGTTCTCGAAATGCTTGTGTTTCATCTAGGAAGCTATGAAACATATTTTTTCCCCACAAATATTTAATCCAGTGTACATGAACGCTGCTGATGTCATATGCAGAGGGAACATAACCAATGACATAAGAGAAAGTGTAAATCCAAAATATTCAGAGGATACAAATAAAACTTTTATAACTGATAATTCTCATGCAATATTATTAGATATGAATAATTGATGTCAGCATACGGGAGTCACAAACAATGAAAATAACAGAATGATAATGAATATATTACTGAGTAGTTGAAATGAACACTGAAATGAATTATAAGCGTGATAGAAGTAGCTACCACATTACCAGCTCTGTGGCACTCAAATATGCGAAGGCAATCTTCACTTCAGACCACTAGGTTTTCCAGTGCACCAGTAATATATTCCACAAAGTCATTAACACAAAGTTAATGTGATTTGTATAGAACCAACCAAACTTGCAGCTGTGTCACACTCTAGGATAGCAAAATATAATCACAAAATGAAAAAAAAGTGGGTTTGATGACACAACAATGAAAAATAAGAGAATGAAGACATGAAAAAACGGAGTGAAGAAAGAAGTATGTTAAAAGAAATGATAATTGAAAACTCATGCAAATGGGAATACTTTCATAGCAAAAAAGAAAATACAAAATGATTGAAAAGGATGACATTCCAAGATTTTGAACAAAGATAAGTAAGTAAATTAATCAGTTAATGCATACACTTCTTAGCATCATACAAAGAAAAGTGTGAGTAGAAAAGACTGAGGAATAACAGGAAGACTTCAGATACATTGTATCAAGGATGGATAGGGTTTGGATATACGATTTTGGATTCTAGTGCTTGGTGAAATGGATATGCTGAAGCTCAATCTAGTTTAGTATACTGAAGGGTAGAATACATTTAAATGTGCAGCAACACGTATATTTAATGAATTTGGTTCAAATCTGCTGTCCAAACATCTCGATTTTGATTTTCTGGCAGCTGGTCGGTACTGTTGGACCTTCCGAGGCCTGTTCGAACAGAGTTAATTTTTTAGTGTTTCTCCAGATCACTTCAGACAAATGCTAGGCTAGTTGCTTTGAAATGCACATGGGTGATTTCCCATCAATCCATGTTCAATTTGAGCTTGTACATATTTCTAAGGTCTTCACAGCTGACAAGATTTTGAACCAAAATTTTCTTTCCTTCCTTGGTGAATTTGTTGGCCATGGGCTGGGCAAAAGCAACAAAAATAGTTCAGGGGGGACAAGGGAACAGTAGCAGCTTGCAGAAATAAAATGGTAAATAATGAAGTAGTTGACTTGCTCATAAACAGAGTACTGTGCAAATTCTCATTACCATTTTGATTCAAATTTCAATCTGATCGCATTTCAGGTGGTTCCTACACTGGGACATGATCTCCTCAACATACTGACATGCCCATCTCATCTTAAGGGTACAAAAGATAAAATTTTAGTATGGAAGAACAAAGTCTCCATGCAGAGATTCACTTGTTACTGAGATGAATACTTGTTACAGATATGAATATCTGTGTTAACAAGGTTCAGGAAACCCACCAGCAAGGGTCCAATAGACCAACATAAAAAGGTCAGTTTCTGCAATGTTTTAGTACCACATGCCTCAAATATCTGTCATCTACAATATGGTATCAAGTGAAGACAAATGTCAACAATATATCTGAATACAATGTATATCTGAACAATGACCTGGAACGTGGAATGCTGACAGGTTATCTTAATGAATGATATTAATTTACCAAATCACACTGGTTGCAGATGGTTTGAAATCATTGCAAACAATGGTAAGGAGATTTAAGTATCAATGTCACACTATACCAGAGGACTATTTATGTTTCCAGTTCCATTATGTACTGTCCACCATCCTATTAAGGAAATTTTCATCAATGAATGTCCAAAGATTTTTTTTATACATTACATTCCTGGGATTATATCATGACAGGATGATGCCTATACTTGGTACCTCCTGACAGAAAATTGCATTCTTTCCTTAACATATAATTGCAGCCAGTTTACTGCAACTGAATATTCTTGGTAAAATGTCTGTTTCAGAAACACGTTGGGAGGTACTTAAACTTGTCCTGGACCTCTCCTGTGCTCAGTGCTTTTGTTCCTAATTATTTTATACACTGAACAGTTTCATTTCATTTAGAAACATGATGTATTACATATTGTTCCACAAATAACAGATGCATCAAACTTCATTATTTTAATGCTTGAATTTCTAAAATTTTATCACTGCCAGAAATGTTCTGTAACCAGTAACTAAGAATGTACACTATGGAGATCCCGAGGAGCACAACCAAACAAAGTTTTTTACAGGCCTGCTTTAAAACTTCTAGGAAGTAGAGATCTGCATAAAATCCACGAGAAGAAAACAAATGGCTATCAAAAAGTAAAATCACTCTCACAAAAGTCCATTTACTGTATACATTTTCTTACAAATATCAAAATTTGTAACAAACAGTTATGATTCCTTCTATCATAAAAATCGGTGATACATTGTGAAATTCATATAATCACTGCCGTAACAAAGCTATTACCCTTCAGTGGAAGACAAGATAAGTACAGGGTAGTGTTTGCCTTTTCCTTACACCATAGCTAAGGAACAATATCATTCAAATGCAGCTGAAAATGACTAGCAAATGAGGAGAGAAAATCTTCCAATAAAAATCCATCAACATTTTTCATCATCTTACACATATCTGTCAAAATATTAATTTAAAATATATATATATCAAGTTAATTCTTTACTGCTACTTTAACAGCAAATGATGTTACATTCAATCAGTTAAATATTTCAGTCTTTGAGTGTCAAACATTGAAAAAAAAATGTGATGGCTTTCCCCATGGAGCAATTATGGAAACACATTTTACAATTGTAACTTATCAATTTGACATCCTTGCCCCCCCCCCCCTCTCTCTCTCTCTCTCTCTCTCTCTCACACACACACACACACACACACACACACACACACACACACACACACACACAAAAGGAAAAAAAGAAGCTTTGAAAAACTGTGTACAAGGTTCTTTTGGCTAATTCTGTACAACAAAAATAATCTCTTTAATTCTGTGTTTATAACTGCAGAAGGTATGCTACAGACAGTTGTAAAGTGTGGGACCATTACTCCATTTCTACAACTGCCATGTCTGTTCAACCAGACCATGTTGCTGGCAAGATTTAACCTCAAATATTTATTGTGATGGACTAGAAACACATGTAATGTACATACACAATCCATTATTAATGTTCGATTTTCCCTTAACAGGCGTAACGAAACTGTAGCAATAAATCATAATTATAACATTAACAGATGTAAGAAAGGCAAAGTTCTGTAGATATAGGTTAATACTGTTGCCTCTTAGAAGTTGGCATTTTGTTTATACTTTGGTTCGATAAACAACCATTGAACACTTTCTTGGGAATCAAGACGGATGTACCAATTTGTTGCACTTCCAAAGTCAGCAATGTAGTCATATGAACTGAAAATAAAAATAAAAAATTGAGGTGAACAGTATGTTATGTATATATGCTAGAACAACATAAACAGCAATTGTTAAGATATTGACTACATTGATTTCCCTACAAAATAGATCACATGAAACCAATGTTCCATATTAACTATAAACCACTACATAACTGTAATTAATGATATGAGTGAATCGTGAAACATCTTTTTACGGTCCATGTTCATGTCCATGGGTGAATAATGCATACCTGGCAAGTTAGATAATTCTCTCCTATTTAGAGTGTAAATGTAAATTATGTTAAAAAGTGTTCTTTGTTTCAAAAATATGAAATTGAAGACATCTCAACATCAGCTGTATATACTGTCTTTAAAAAAAGAGTGACACTTCAACCGTGTAGTAAACCATCATTTTAATCTTCATATGCCTCTCTACCAGTCTGCATTTCATCATAATGGCGATGGCCTATTGTTGCAATCACTGTTTATTTTCTCCTAGCTCCAATAGGGGGAAAGATATGGACAAAACATGATTTTTTCAGCCCCTGTCATCTAGGCTGCCCTGCATTACAGTCATGTTGTGTGGGAACAGTAGCACCCTGCCAAATCAACCTGCTTTGCAGGGCAGTCTATATGTAAGGCGGCAAGAAATAGTTTTCCAGGCTCCAACACGTAGGCTGTCATCCATGACAGGCATGTTATGGGAGCAGTATTGGCCTGATTTATTGAACAGTATTGCAAGGGCTGGTCAGCATGGCTGGAGACGAGTTGAGATGGACAGAGGAGAGGATGGACAAAGTGAAGGGGAGGAGGAAATGGAAAGGGAGGGGGAGGAGGGGGAGATACATGAGGCAGGTGGAAGGTGTAGAGGGATAGTGGGCAGGTGAAGAAGAGAGGGAGGTGTAGATAGAAAGAGGGGTATGTGGATATGGTCAGAGGGAAGGGGGAAGAAGATACGGTCAGAGAGTGGAGGAAATGGGCAAAGAGAGTGGGAGGAAAAGATAGACATATAGAGGTGGGAGGATGAGGTGGACAGATACAGGGATGCAGAGGTAGACACAGAGGAGGAGAAGGAGGAGTGCTCAACATATTTGTGCAACTAATTCTTGAGAACTGTTCCAGTGTAACAGAAATGCTCAGGGAATTAAAACTGGAATCCAAGGGAGGAAGACAACATAGTTCCTGCAAAATCTTGTTGGGTAAATTTAGAAAACTTCTACTTGAAGAAGGCTATATGGCCATTACGCTGCCACCATCGTCTATCTTGCTTAGGGATAGCAAGAATAAGATAGCAGAAATTAAGAAATGTCATTTATACACAAAAGAGATAGAAAAGAAAACAGTTGATACTGGTAAGATCTGATCATCATTATGCAATGTGCAATGACTTGTGGAGTATATAGATGAAGATGTAGAAAGCTCACACTGCTTTACATTCCTGATGGAGTTACAGAGTAGGGAGGTAGTGGTGGTTGTTATTGAAGCAGGACAGACAGAGACAGAGAGAGAGAGAGAGAGAGAGAGAGACTGCTGAGAAAACAGTGTGGATTGTGCTCCATAGATATAAACATGGGCAATATAAACTGACCAGGCTTTAGGTGAGGGGTCTCTGGAGTCGATGTGGGTGACATGGTTCTTTGAGGTGTGTTTAGAATACCTCTCCAGCTGCTGGAGGGTCAAGGTTTAATCATAGGCTACACTTCTCACAAATATCTTCAGAAAATGCTTTCTACCATTTGAATTTATATTCAGTGTTTCCAAATATCTCTTTTTCAGAAACACTTTTCTTGTTATTGTCAGTCTGCATTTTTATGTCATCTCTGTCTCATTTCCTAATATAATTCCCTCAGAATTGCCTGATTTAATCTGACTACAGTCCATTACCCTTGTTTTACTTTTATTACTGTTCATCTTCTTACCTCTGTTGAAGACACTACTGATTCCACTCCACTGGTCTTCTAACTGCTTACCCATCTTTGACAGAATTATAGTGTCATCGGAAATCTCAAAGTTTTTATTTTGTCTGGTTGATTTTTTTTTCCAAATTTCTCTTCGGTTTCCTTTACTACTTGTTCAAAATACAGATTGAATAACATTGGAGATACACTGCAACTCTGTCTCCCCATCTTTTCAACTATTGCTTCCTGTTATGTCCTTTGACCACTATAACTGCAGTCTCATTTCTGTACAATTAGTACACATTCACTCCCTTTATTTTATTCCTGCTATGTTTAGAATTTCAAAGGGTATATTCCTGTCAACACCATCAAAAGCTATCTACAAATGCTGCAGTAGTGTACAGAGATACCACACAAGAAGAATTTGCAACAAATAGAAGTACCATAGTCAGGGACGTCTGCCCTCAGCAGAAACATTGCTGCACACAAATTATTCATGCTGTCCATAAGAATCATGCCCCATGGAGTGACAGCACCACCAAGAAAAGACATCCACACTTAAGTAACCATGCACAAACATGAGTTCCAAGTTGTAAGTTGTAAGTCATCCGAGACTTGCTACTGAGTTCCTGTGAATGTTTGGCATGTCTTCAAGTTTTCATGTGAGAAAGAAACAGTGCCTGATAGTTAGACAGTGGTTAGTACTTAGTAGAAACAGAACAGTGTATAGAATTGTCGTATATGGACCAGGTCACCTGCCTAGAGATTTGACTGAATACTGTTAGTTTGGAACTGTTCTTCTTTGAATAGTACATCAAGAAAGAAGATTAGTTCTCTTCTGACTTTAATCCTGAGAACATTATTAGTCAGTATTCACGGAACTATAGTCACTGCAGGACATGTAGGCTAAACCTGCATTCTACAATTGCTGTAACACACATTACCAATGTTGGATAATATACACTCCTGGAAATTGAAATAAGAACACCGTGAATTCATTGTCCCAGGAAGGGGAAACTTTATTGACACATTCCTGGGGTCAGATACATCACATGATCACACTGACAGAACCACAGGCACATAGACACAGGCAACAGAGCATGCACAATGTCGGCACTAGTACAGTGTATATCCACCTTTCGCAGCAATGCAGGCTGCTATTCTCCCATGGAGACGAACGTAGAGATGCTGGATGTAGTCCTGTGGAACGGCTTGCCATGCCATTTCCACCTGGCGCCTCAGTTGGACCAGCGTTCGTGCTGGACGTGCAGACCGCGTGAGACGACGCTTCATCCAGTCCCAAACATGCTCAATGGGGGACAGATCCGGAGATCTTGCTGGCCAGGGTAGTTGACTTACACCTTCTAGAGCACATTGGGTGGCACGGGATACATGCGGACGTGCATTGTCCTGTTGGAACAGCAAGTTCCCTTGCCGGTCTAGGAATGGTAGAACGATGGGTTCGATGACGGTTTGGATGTACCGTGCACTATTCAGTGTCCCCTCGACGATCACCAGTGGTGTACGGCCAGTGTAGGAGATCGCTCCCCACACCATGATGCCGGGTGTTGGCCCTGTGTGCCTCAGTCGTATGCAGTCCTGATTGTGGCGCTCACCTGCACGGCGCCAAACACGCATACGACCATCATTGGCACCAAGGCAGAAGCGACTCTCATTGCTGAAGACGACACGTCTCCATTCGTCCCTCCATTCACGCCTGTCGCGACACCACTGGAGGCGGGCTGCACGATGTTGGGGCGTGAGCGGAAGACGGCCTAACGGTGTGCGGGACCGTAGCCCAGCTTCATGGAGACGGTTGCGAATGGTCCTCGCCGATACCCCAGGAGCAACAGTGTCCCTAATTTGCTGGGAAGTGGCAGTGTGGTCCCCTACGGCACTGCGTAGGATCCTACGGTCTTGGCGTGCATCCGTGCGTCGCTGCGGTCCGGTCCCAGGTCGACGGGCACGAGCACCTTCCGCCAACCACTGGTGACAACATCGATGTACTGTGGAGACCTCACGCCCCACGTGTTGAGCAATTCGGCGGTACGTCCACCCGGCCTCCCGCATGCCCACTATACGCCCTCGCTCAAAGTCTGTCAACTGCACATACGGTTCACGTCCACGCTGTCGCGGCATGCTACCAGTGTTAAAGACTGCGATGGAGCTCCGTATGCCACGGCAAACTGGCTGACACTGACGGCGGCGGTGCACAAATGCTGCGCAGCTAGCGCCATTCGACGGCCAACACCGCGGTTCCTGGTGTGTCCGCTGTGCCGTGCGTGTGATCATTGCTTGTACAGCCCTCTCGCAGTGTCCGGAGCAAGTATGGTGGGTCTGACACACCGGTGTCAATGTGTTCTTTTTTCCATTTCCAGGAGTGTAGTTTACTATTCTGTGTTACTGTCATTGTGTGTGCGCTACTCTAGAACCGAACCCACGCGTATGTCCTGCCAGAAAATCTCTATTAGTGTTTTTCAGTGGCAGCGAGATTTTGATCAAAGTAGATGCCTCCAATCCACAACAGCTGCAAAAGTACATATATCTTTCTCCAGCCTCTCTCTGAAGATAAGTTGTAGTGTCAGTATTGTCTCACACATCCCCACATTTCTCTGGAACCTTTAATGGTACTCCCATAGGTCGTAATCTACTAGTCTTTCATTCTTTGTATCACTGACTATGTTATCAAGCTTTTGCCAAACTGGGTACATCCCTTCAGTTTAGATGAATGCATTATGCAAACAAAATCTCAAGAACAAACAATATTTCCATCAGTTAGAAGCCACAACTCTATTAGATGTCTCTAGCACATAATAATATGATCTGAATGAAACACATAATACTCCACTAATGAATGAAAGATCTTGGCAAATGATCACTTGGTTTTATCATGAGAAGCAAATAGCTAGGTTAACAATTAACTTCTCATGAAGTTTTTTATTTATTTATTTATTTATTATTATTATTATTATTTTGAACTTTTCCTCATTACAGAGGCTTATCTCCAACATAATAATTTGCTTGGAAACTACAATACAAAGAATAAACGTTCTTAAACTATGTTTTCAAAATATTCCTCCAGGTGTTTCGATCTTGTGTGTCCTCTCCCTCTGCGCCCATTCTCCTTACTGTGTGCTGTGCATTTTGGAGCCAGGTGATCATAGGTCGTCGTCTTCTTCTTCTCCCCTCCGGTTCCCGGTCCAGCATCAATTATGGTATTCTGGCTTTCTCCATTCGTAGTTTATGCCCATACCACTGTAATTTCTTCATTCCCATTCCATATATATTCTTTCTTTTATTTCCATTCTCCTTATTATTTCGGTGTTCCTTATCTTTTCTTTCCTGGAGATTCTTGCCAATCTTCTCCAGAAGTCTATCTCTAGAGCTTGTAATTTTTTAATGTGCTTCACGTTAATTGTCCAGGTCTCCGTTCCATACAGAACCACACTCTCTAATGTGGATTTGTATATTAATTTTTTAGTTCTGCTCACTACATTCCTGCTCCGTAAGACTGAGTCAAGCATTCCAATGACCTTCCGTCCACTACTAATTGTTTTATTGATTTCTGGCTCTGATTTTCCCTCAATTTCTAAAAGGATCCCAAATAACAGAAAGTGTTTAGCTTTTTGATTTTCTTTCCTTCACTGTATAGCTCATCTGCATCATTGGTCAAGAATGCTGTTTTCTGGTAATTAATCTTCAAACCCCAAGTTTTGTATGCTACTGCTAGTTGATTGCACATATAGTTAGCATCCTCCCCATCTTGTGCTACGACTACTTGATCATCAGCAAACAATAAATGATGTAGGTACACTCCATCTCTTATTTCTAAACCCATACTATTACATTTACGAGACTTCCCTTTCCTCTTTAGCCATTCACACATCTTTTCATCCTACATAGTTGTACAAAATTGTTGAGGCTTTCGTGGCCACTTGTTGACAAACTGCCTATTGACTTCTGTCTCGGGTTCTTCGGCCGACGTTCATCTAATGATTTTTCTGACGTTTCGCCAGCACGAGTGGCTGGCATTGTCAAAGCTTCACCCTCCATTGCCGGTGGTGAACTGGAGCCGAGCTCGCGGGCGCAGACTGTATGTACCTGGCGCGCCAACGTCCGAGGGCTTCTCCGCGGTCATTTCCGGTGCGGTTCTCCTCTTGCTACCTGCGACGGTCGTTCGCTGCAGTACGGGAAGCCAGGATCCGTTTACCTTAAGGCTTTCCTCTTTCTTGTTCAAACTGTTCGCGTGTTTTTGTATTTCTACCGCTTCTCTGAACAAGCGCGTGTGATAGTGGTTCTCTACAGCCAGAACTTCCATGTCGGCGAATTTTATTACGTGGTCGGTCTCATTCAGTGCGTGTTCTGCCACGGCCGATTTCTCCACCTGGAGAACACGCACTGAATGAGACCGACCACGTAATAAAATTCGTCGACACGGAAGTTCTGGCTGTAGAGAACCACTATCACACGCGCTTGTTCAGAGAAGCGGTAGAAATACAAAAACACGCGAACAGTTTGAACAAGAAAGAGGAAAGCCTTAAGGTAAACGGATCCTGGCTTCCCGTACTGCAGCGAACGACCGTCGCAGGTAGCAAGAGGAGAACCACACTGGAAATGACCGCGGAGAAGCCCTCGGACGTTGGCGCGCCAGGTACATATAGTCTGCGCCCGCGAGCTCGGCTCCAGTTCACCACCGGCAATGGAGGGTGAAGCTTTGACAATGCCAGCCACTCGTGCTGGCAAAACGTCAGAAAAATCATTAGATGAACGTCGGCCGAAGAACCCGAGACAGAAGCCAATAGGCAGTTTGTCTACATAGTTGTGTTTATCTTTATACTATATACCTCTTTACTTCTGTATGCATCCTCTTTGGTTTGAAGCCGGCACAGTACTCACAGTAGAATATCTTTGGCTTCCCTCTGACAACCATGCCTCCATCCTTGCTACCCTCCCTGTTTTCCTTTCCCTGTTGCTTCATAACCTGGGTTGTGAGTAACTGAATCCACTTTCCCTTCTTCCCTTTCTTTCCCCTCTCTCCTCCCTGATGAAGGAACATTTGTTCCGAAAGCTAGGAACGTAAATTTTTTGTGTATCTATCGGCTGTACCGAGCTGAGGTAAGTACTGGCCAGCCCCTCTATCTCTTTGTAAATATTTTAATATGTTATTCTACAAGTAAAACTACAGAAAAAAGTTCATATAAACATAGGTACGCAAATGTTTGGTTATGGAGTTATGGCTAATAAAAGATTTTGCCTGAAATTTACCAAATTCACTAATATGAAGCCATCACAAAACTGTAGGAGGTTAAAGTAAAGCATGATTTCCATTTATTTCGTTGTTATTGATCTGGTGAATCTAATGAAACATGTCCCAGACATGTATCTGCAGCAGTTTTCCACAACATCCAGAGAGGCAAAGGTGTAATTTCATAAACTACGTGGCCCAATTTCTTTCTTAAACTCCAGACAATTGCATAAAGTTTTCAACACAAGTTGTAGAGAATTTAATTGGAAAAATGATGGTAATAATGTTAACTGAAACTGTATGAATGTGTCAGATAAACTGCTTTTATTAATTCATGTTAAGCCGGAAAAAGAAAAGCTCCCTGTTAAGGAAGTTGTGCAGCATACATACAATTTCATAATACATTCACAATATATGTTCAAAAATGTCTCCACCGGGTTCAATGCATTTAGCTTCATGTGTACGAACAGATTTTGTTGCTCGTTTCAGTTTCACAGGATTTTTATTAATTTCGTCTATTGCATTCATAATGCGAGCTGTATTGACTTTGTCCCAATAAAATATGTCTTTCATCCACCCTCATACAAAAAAATCCATTGGTGTGACATTGGGTGATCTGGGTGGCCACAGATGTGTAGCAAATTGACCAATCCATTTCTGGGGAAAATATTCATTTAAATGTGTACTAACTAAAATATTCTGTTGTTATTATGATCTTTCACCTAACAATACAGAAAACTAACTCGTTTCAATGTTAAGAAATGACTGAAACAACTCACTAACGATTGCCAAAAATGAAATAAACATTTCTACATTCCTAATGGAAAATAAACAAATTTACTTCTATAATAATCTTTGCTACTCTGGATGTTCTGGAAAACTACTGCAGATACACCTGGGGCATGTTTTATTAGACTCACCAGATCAGTAACAACAAAATAAATGGAAATCATGCTTTACTTTAACCTCATAAAATTTTGCAATGGCCTCATATTAGCAACGTTGCTAAATTTCAGGCAAAATCTTTGATTAGCCATAACTACGTAACTAAACATTTCTGGACCTATGTTAATACAAACTTTTTTCCTTTAGTTTTACTTCTTGAATAACGTATTAAAATATTTGCATATTTCATGAATCACCCTGTATACTAATAAAAAAAAGTGGTAAAGCTTGAACTGGTGTGTTTAACTTCACCTGATCTCTATTTTTAATAACTGCATTCTTATTAAAGTTTCAAAACTTACTAAGTTATAATTTTGCTATGGAGACACTTACCATTGTAAGCAGTGCACTACAGGTATACAGCTGAATCTGTTTTGTGTATCATTTCTGTGACAACAATGGAAATACTACACCGAAATCACTCTTAATGCCACAGCAAATGCTTGAATTGTTGCAAACACTATTTAATGAAATGATCATCTCCAGCACTAACTTTTACAATAGCTTCATTCTGCTATGTTCCCCCCCCCCCCTTCCCTCCAATCCTCTGCCACCCCCATTCCATGATGCACTGCATGCAACTGACTGATTTCTTCCTATGTTTAGAACTGACTGTCCAAACAGCTTTATCAGTGAGTGGTTCAACAGCCGACAGTGTGAACATTGTATTATTTCAGACAGCAAACCTTTAATTTGGCCCTAGATCAAATCCATTGGGCTAAATGGCAGTGAAAATGTGGCATGCTCTTTACTATATCCCCAAAAGTTTGTCAGTAAAATTTCATATCTCTGGAATAATGGTTTGTTAGGGGATTTTATTTCCAGAAGTCCCACTTCTTTAAGATTCTGATTTACTGGGATGTAATGCTGAAGTCAATCAATTATACTCTCCTATCACTTTCCCACAGTATGCACCTTAATGACAACAACAGAATAGTATGAAGTATTATCGATTACAACTGTTGACAGTTTTTCATATTTAATATTACTGAGTCTGCAAACCACTTTGCAGACATATCAGGATTCATTTATTATCACAATATCCTATCTTTCTTTTCAAAACCAGGAGGTAGTTTAGGACAGTATAATATAGATGCCTGCATGCACAAACATAAGTCTGTTTCCCTAGCTGAATGCACTGCCATTGTTTCTAGTGCTATGTTATTTGGCCAGTACTGCTTGAAAATATGTCAAAATTGACTTCAGCTTAATCAAGCTACACCATGTCACTGAATTCATGTCGCAGATCTGCCTTGAAAATGTGCATCACCATGTCTCTGTCTCCATCAGCAGCTTCAGCCACACAAATGTCTACAGTGGAAGTCCAGTTTGCGACAAGTTGCAAATAATGATACGTAACTACCTTTCAAAACACCTGCTTCCTTCGGGGTAGTTGAATAATTATCTTAAACATGCTGGCATATAACATGTATAGCAAATGAATCTATGTTAATACTCTGCTAATCTATACAATATTTTTTTCTTCAGAGTTTCCAGCTTTGATGATTCTCAAGCACCCAATCCTGTCTCAAATATTTTCTCGCCAATTTTTATAACTGTGTGCCAGTTTATATTTAAAATTGTAGCAATCCTTTTGTTCACTTCAACAAAGAAGTGGGTCACCATTAACGTGTTTTGAAGTAGGCGAGTAACGAATGCACCATTTCTCTCAACTAATATCATATAGTAATTCCCACCCCAGAAAAATGATATTAAACTTTTCAACAGGTCATCTCATAAATTTTCTTTTGATACTGTTCAGCATCATACAACATACACTAAACAAATAAGCTCCAGAAAAAAAAAAAATATAATGTGCAATGACTAATCACATAGAACAACTGCCTGAATCTGCTCAAGCCAAAAATATTGTAGTAGGAAGAGCAGGGTGCAGGGAGGTGACTGAGGTGTAATGTTTGACTACAGTGTGTGGTCACTGTGGCTAGGAAATCCATGAGATTGCCTGAAAGCATGATGTGCTTCTCTGTGAGGCTCACTGTTTTAATTCCGAATGCAATAAAAGACAGTTTTAAGAAAATAACTATTTACTCGTATTAAGCCATGGCATGACAGCTTTAGTGCAATAGAGAACACATGCAAGATTGCCGGCAGATGCCTATATAAGAACCATTTGCCCACTAGGGTCTCCTTGCTATTGACTGCAAGCAATAGAGACACTGGACCAATGTGAGTGCCTACTGGTGGAGGCCCGGAGCAGCTGAATGGCTCATTGCTCAAATGAGTGAGTGTTTCGATACGTGTTGTGGTAGTGGTGGCAGAGGTGCAGTGATGTGCAGATTACTGCACTCACCCCATTACTTTATTTGTAGCTATTAATTCAAAAGTAATTTTGAGGTGCACACATTATGTACGACACTTACTAAACAAGTGCAGGTCAGATGATGATATTGCTCAAAGCACAATTTCACTTCACTTTATGTAATAATGTAGAACCTATTTGATACAAAAATATTTGACATGGCTGCATAAAGGAAAATCAAACTGTAGAAAAAGGACATGTTTTAGAAACATAAATTATACAAAAAAAGTGATTTAACAGTCATTATGTACTGATGTGTAGTGACATTAAAAATAATTTTCTGTTAAAGTGCTGATTCATAAATGCACAAGATGTCTTGTGGGTGAAATTAGAGAAAAAAGTGTTTTTTCTCAGAGCTTCCAACTATGATGATTTCCGAGCTTCCGCTCCTATCTCAAGCGTTTCTTGCCAATCTTTACAAATACCAGTTGATAAGGAGACTTTGTCACATTTGTGGCTATTTCTGGGATTTTAATTCAGCAGGTTTATAGTATTTAGCAAGTTTCATTCTTTCCAGGAGATATATATGAGCTCATCTTACATGGACACTAATAGGTGTGGCTTACTGAAAATTACAAATAAAGGGAAACACAAAAATATGTGCAATTTATGGCAGTGAACATATAAAAGTCATTAAACATGAAAATAGTAGACAGATTAACTACCTTCATTTTGGACGTATTTTTTCATAAGTAAACTGCTGCACTTTCTCAGAGTTTGAACTATCCTTAATTGCCAGTATTTTCTTTTTTATATAGTGGAACTGCTCCAAAGCAAACTCATAAAGTTCATTTTCCATCTTCCATATTTTTGACTGTTTTATAATTGATACTGTTTCTTCAGACGGTTCTATTTTCTGTGCAGTTTTTCTTAAATGGGATTTCTTACCTAAAACAAAGCAATTATTAATGAAAAAATGTATAATGTATTTCGAGTGTAGCATAAGAAAGCACACCCAACATTTCACAATGAATAAGTGACCAGTAATAAGGTATGAAACAAGCAAGAACATCTGTTTCTTATATTTCACTCATATATCTGTCAATTACAGTTGCGATAGTGTGCACTGTTACTTCATAACACCTAAAACTGTTTGAAAATTTACAAATGTGTCTGCAACTCCTAATTCATAACAACTTATACAAATACCTGGGTGTAACAGTTTGTAGAAATATGAAACAGAATGATCTTGCAGAATCAGTCATAGCTACAGCAAGTGGCTGATTTTGGTTCATTGGTAGGACACTACAGAAATATGATCAATCTACAAAGGAGATTGCTTATAAAACACTTGTGCAACCCACTTACAGTACTGGTCAGGTCTGAGAGATCTGTACCACAAGCAGCTAACAGGGATTATTGAACTTTTAAAATGAAGTGCAACATGAATTGACATAATTATGTTTGTTTGACCCATTAGAGAGCATCATGGAGATGCTGATAGAACTGAACTGTCACATGCTTGAAGATAGGTGCAAACTATACTTTGAAAGCCTCTTTAGTAAGTTTTAAGAATCAACTTTAAGTGGTGAATCTAGAAATATAATAATATACTCCAATGTGTTGGGCCCATCGGGATCATCAAAACCGAATTAGACTAATTACTGCTTCAACAATTCTTCCCCCACTCTGTAAAGGAATGGGATGGGGAAAGCCCTAACGAAAATGATAAGGTTGCAAAAGCCACAATACCCTTGATCCAAAAACAACGCAATAATTTGGATGATCGGACGTACAACTACTTATTTAATTCAAAACTGACTGGTAGTTTTTAACAATTATTACTCTTGCATAGAATTAGCACACCAAACAACAAGACTCAATAAGAACATGCAGAATTACTTGACAGTTGGCTGAACAGAGGTATTACACCACCATAATTAAGAAGGATGAGGAAGCGGAGGAGGAGGAAGGGAAAAAAGAAAAAAGGAATTGCAACAATGGTCTGTTGAGACTGATGTTCGTAAGGGCCAAGCTTTTTTTACTGTGTTAAATTCTAAATGTCAATTGTTTTTAGTATTATTACTATGTACAATGATTTGTATCATTATTAATAAATATTTGTTAAATAAACTGAACTTCTGGTACAATGGAAAGTGCCCCATTTCACTGCGGTTTGCAGCGTTATGGATGTAGATGTAGACGCCAATGTGTAGTGCTTCACAGTTTTTCATCATCAATTTAATTACTGTTTCCTTACCTTTTTCAGTCTATTTGCAGTTGCTCTTAAACCTACACAGACCTGGACAAATAATCTGCTATCCAAGTCTCATGGAGACAATCTTGGGAGTCTTAGAATACAGAGGCTCGCTATCTATGTAATCAGAAAGACTGGGGTCAGACAATGATATCAGACAGCTCCGAACAACAATGTAAGTTTAGAAACTAAGGAAAAATCTATACTCCTTTCTGCATGAGTGTCCATTACTCACTTCTTTAAATTTAAGTTGAATGGTGAGCCGTCTTTCTAACCCCATTAAAAATTAACTTTAAGATACCAAGTAATATGTATAATTAAATATATTAAAAATAAGTGAATTCTACAAAGAAAGGAATGGAAGATTAGGATTTAGTGTCACATTGTTGAGGTCATTAGAGGATGCATGATAAGTTATGATTAGAAAAGGATGGAGAACGAAACCAGTTGTGTCCTTTTGTAAGTACCATTGCAAACCATGTTAATAAACATTACTGGTGAAGAATTTGTACATTGCTTCTGTTGAATACACTGCGTCACCTCAGTTGTTATGAATTCTATGGGCACAAACTACTGATTACAAGAGAGCTCTAAGATATGAATCCATATCACATATAAGGTATAGATGTATTCAGGGCCTGAAAAAGTTCTAGGGGAGTGAGTAGGTGTGGGATTATAAAGAGATGAAAGCAGAACATGTACACCTATATCACACATTGCACACGAGCTGGCCACAGTTCTTAAACAGCTGAAGATGCTTATGGCCACTGTCAGCCGTCTGCAGGCTGCTGCCCCATGGTGTGGCAGCAGCAGAGAATATGGCACATCACATGGAATACGTCAGGTGTCGCTTGCTATTCCTGTGGGCTCTGCAGTCAGTGCACCTTCCAGCGTACCGGCGCAAGGGATCTGTGCTCACTGCAGACTGAGTGGCGGTTTGCTACGCGCTCATGTCTCTTGAGTCGGAGAGTCAATGTGGAGGCTAGCTGTCTCACCTCGCCCCCTATTTCTAGGAGTGGACAGGTGGCTGCTCCTTCAGTTGGGTCTGAGTGAGCACACAAGTACAAGAGGGGGAGGGGGGGGGGAAGGGTTTATAAGTTATCAGAAGCTCCAATGTAAGGTACATTATGAAGCCCCTTAGGGAAATAGCACTGATGGTCAGAAAGCATTCCAATGTGCACTTGATATGTCTGCCAGAGGAGGTGGGCCCTCATCCAAGACATAGAGCATGCTGTGTGCAGTAGACAACAAGCTGTTGCTCATGTTGACATCAATGACACTTGTAGCTTGGCTTCTGAGGCCATCCTCAGTTCCTACATCTGGCTGGCGAGCATGGGGAAGATAGTTGGCCTCACTCATGGACTGCAAGTAGAGTTCACAATTTGCAGCATCATACCCGGAGTCGAGCAGGGTCCTTTGGTTTGGAGCTGAATGGAGAATGAAGCAGAGGTTCCCATGATTCTGTGACAGTGATGGCTGCAGATTTATGGACTTGTGTTATGGGGTGTGGAGTTGCAGGACTCTCCTTGATAGGTCAGGGACGTACAGGGCTATTACAAATGATTGAAGCGATTTCATAAATTCACTGTAGCTCCATTCATTGACATATGGTCACGACACACTACAGATACGTAGAAAAACTCATAAAGTTTTGTTCGTCTGAAGCCGCACTTGAGGTTTCTGCCGCCAGAGCGCTCGAGAGCGCAGTGAGACAAAATGGCGACAGGAGCCGAGAAAGCGTATGTCGTGCTTGAAATGCACTCACATCAGTCAGTCATAACAGTGCAACGACACTTCAGGACAAAGTTCAACAAAGATCCACCAACTGCTAACTCCATTCGGCGATGGTATGCGCAGTTTAAAGCTTCTGGATGCCTCTGTAAGGGGAAATCAATGGGTCGGCCTGCAGTGAGCGCCGAGTGTGGGAGGAACTTGATTATCGGCTTGATGTCTGCCGAATCACTAAAGGGGCACATATCGAACATTTGTGAATGCCTAAAAAAAACTTTTTGAGTTTTTGTATGTGTGTGCCAAGCATTGTGAAAATATCTCAAATAATAAAGTTATTGTAGAGCTGTGAAATCGCTTCAATCATTTGTAATAACCCTGTACTATACAAATGCAGCAGCTGCTTGGGTTGCAGAGTACTTGTGGACAGCACGTGGTTTTTTTTTAAGCTAGGTGGTAGAGTGAGGTCTTGTGATGAATGCTTGCCAGTCGATACGCAGAGAACGAAATCAGTTTCTGTACAAAGTACACACACTTCGACTGTCACAATTTTAACAGTAAACTGTTGAGGTATTCATAACAAAGTTCCTGTACTTACTGCCCTCCAGGAGAGCTGTCGCACTCAAATTACCCTCAGAACTGAAAGCTGGCTGAAATTTGAAGTAGGAATCTCAGAAATATTTAGCAAGGCATGGAACATTTATCAAAGAGACAGATTTAGATGCCACAAGAGAAAGTGTGTTCAGTGTTGTTGACAAAAATTTTGTGTCTATCGAAGTCAAAATTGAGTCTGCCTGTGAAGTTATCTGGACACTGGTTGCAGGCCTAAGTGAACTCAAGTTAATTATTGAATTTTTTTACTGGGCAACTGGTTCTGTCATAACAGTTTTAGAGTAATCCACAGGAAGTCTATGCTCAGTAGCATGAAAATACCCACACCATGCAATATTAAATGAACAGACCACCATTTGACTGTATTATTGTTTATTTAATTAAGACCCAGGTTCAAGCCTTTTATGCCATTTTCAATTAATTGAGTTTATGTCATTAACATATATTGCAGGCCATCAAAATGATGAAATCTAGGCCGTAATTAAATAAACAACAATACAGTCAAACAGTGGTGTGTTCATTTAAAAATTATTTTATGACTGTTGCTCAGTAACATCAAAAATTGTTTCATGCAGTATTAGTTGGAGGTGGTTTTAATCTACTGAGTACAGACTGGGACATCTAAGGATTCACTAGAGATGGTAAGGCCAGGTAGACTTGTGAAGTAATTTTTAACACATTTTCCAAAAACTGCCTTGAACAACTAGTTAGACAACCCACATCTAATGGATATATTTTAGACCCTTCAGTTACAAACAGATCTGATCTTATCAACAGTGCCAGTATAGAGACAGACATACTGATCATGATGCCATCATGGTGATGACAGTTATTAAAGATAATAAATCCATCTATAAGGCTAGGACAGTATTTATCCTAGATAAGCAGCCGTTAGCATCCCATTAAGATGCTGAATGAGCATCATTTAGTTCCAATATAATGGACCTAGAGGAATCATGGGCAAAGCTAAAACTGAATGTAAACTGTGCTCAGGAGAAATATGTGCAAAGTAAGTGGACTGAGGATGGAAAGGATTCTCCGCAGTTTAATAATCAAATTTGGAAAACGCTGAGGAAACAGAGATTGTTGCACTCTTGGTTCACACAAGAACGTGCAAATGTTGCCAGAAAAAAAGTAGGAGAAATTCTTGCGTATGTAATACAATCAATGTGTGAAGCATAAAACTTCCACAGTCATACCTTAGCAAAATATCTTGCCAACAACCACAGAAAATTCAGGTCATATTTAAAATCACCAAGTGAGTTGAAGGCATCTATCCAGTCACTTGTCGATCAGTCTGGGGTGGCAACAGAAGATAGCAGAAGAAAAGCTGAAATTTTAAATTTCACGTTTAAGAAATCATTCACGCAAGTACAAATGTACCAATATTTGGCTGTCACACAGATTCCTGCAAGGAGGACATAGAAATAGGTATCTGTGACATACAGAAGCAACTGAAAGAATTGAAAACAAAAAAACAAAAAAGTTGCCAGGTCCAGATGGAATCCCAAGTGACTGGAAAAAAGCGCAGATGATTACTGTGTATAAGAAAGGTAAAAGAACAGATCTGCACAATTAAGGACCAATATCTTTGACATCAGTTTGCTGCAAAATTCTTGAACACATTCTGAGTTTCATTATAACAAATTTGATTGATACAGAAGAGATTCTGTCTACAAATCAGCACAGATTAAGAAAGCATTGCTTGTGCAAAGTTCAGCTTGTCCTTTTATCATGTGATATCCTGCAAATCATGGATTGACGGCAGCAGGTAGATTCCATAATATTAGATTTCCAGAAGGCGTTTGACATGGTAGCCCACTGTAGACTGTTGACAAAGGTCTGAGCATCTGGTTTGGTTTCCCAGATATGCGACTTTGTAAGTAATAGAACCCAGTATGTTGTTCTCGACGGCGAATGTTGATCAGAGACAAGGATATTGTCAACAGTGCCCCAGAGAATTGTGATAAGCTTCTCTAATTTTCTATATACATAAATGCGTAAATGATCTGACAGACAGGGTGAACAGCAATTTACAGCTCTTTGCTAATGATGACATGATGTATAGGAAGGTGTCACTGTTGTGTGACTGCAGGAGTATACAAAATGACTTAGGCAGTATCTCTAGTTGGTGTGATGAACTACAGCTTGCTCTAAATGTAGAAAAATGTAAGTTAATGTGGATGAGTAGGAAAAACAATCCTGTAATATTTGAATACAGCATTAGCAGGGCACTGCTCGTCACAGTCACATTCATTAAATATCCAGGTGTAATGCTGCAAAGCGGTATTAAATGGAACGAGAATGCCACGTTGGTAGTAGGGAAGGTGAATGCTTTCAATGGAGGAATTTTCAAAACGTGTACCTTATCTATATAGAATATGGCATACAGAATGCAAGTGAGACCCATTCTTGAGTACTGTTTGAGTGTTTGGGATCCTCAACTGCTCAGATTCAAGGAAGACATTGAAGCAATTCAGAGGCAGGTTGCTAGATTTGTTACCAATATATTCGATGAGTATGTCAATATTACAGAGATGCTTCGTGTACTCAAATGGGAATCTCTGGAGGGATGATGACACACTTTCATGAAGCACTGTTGTGGAAATGTAGAGAACCAGCATTTGAGGCAGAATGCAGAACTATTCCACTGCCATCACCATACATTTCACATTGAGGACCACAAAAATAAAATCTGAGAAATTACAGTTTGTACCAAGGCACTTAGAAAGTAATTTTTCCCTCACTCTGTGAGTGGAACAGAAAAGGAAATGATTAGTAGTGACATGACATACCCTCCACTACGCACTGTATGGTAGCTTGTGGAGTATATATGTACGTGTAGATGCAGAATGCAATGGTTACATTCAACGTTATTACCCTTAGTAAGTTCTACAACTATGCTAGCGCCTTTGCTACTTTCATGGGGATTTTGGAACTCAATTTCTGGAATACATCTATATACACACTCTGCAACCCACAGCACAGGGTACTTAGCATGTACCAAACAATAGGTTCTCTTCCCATTTCACTTGCCTATGGAGGGTTCAAAGGGTGTGTGCTTAATACCTCTGAACAAATTATAATCAGTCTAATTAATCTTGTCTTCATGGTCCATATAGGACTGATACATATGGGACTCAAGTATATATGTATATCCATCATATAATACTGATTCTGGACATTTAGTAGGTACATTTTCGCAGAATAATTGATGTCTGTCAACAAGTGTCTCCTGTTTCAGGATATTTAGTACTTCCAGGAACACTCCCAGATTTCAAACACATCTGTGACCATTCATGCTGCCCTTATCTGTGTATGTTCAATATCCTCTGTTCATCCTATCTGGTATGGGTCCACATGTATGAGAAATTTTCTAGGATGAATCATACAGATGTTTTGAAAGCAGTCTCATTTGCAGACAGTTTGAATTTTCCTAGGATCCTTCAAATGAACTGAAATCTGGCACCTGCGTTGCCTGTGCCTGCCTGTATGTTTTATTTTATTTATTTACACATCAAATTCCATAGGACCAAATTGAGGAGAAATCTCCAAGGTCATGGAACATGTCAGTACATGAAATTACAACATAAAAGTAATAACAGATAAAAATAAAATGTTTATGAACCCAAAAAAGACAGGTCATAAGTTAAAGTAAATGTAGTCAACAATACAACAAGAATCAGCTTAATTTTCCAAGGAACTCCTTGACAGAACAGAAGGAGTGACTCATGAAGAAACTCTTCAATTTTGATTTGAAAGTCCTTGGATTACTGTTAAGATTTTTGAATTCTAGTGGTGGCTTATTGAAAATGGGTGCAGCAGTATAATACACACCTTTCTGCACAAGAGTTAAGGAAGTGCGATCCAAATGCAGGTTTCATTTCTGCTGAGTATCAACTGAGGGAAAGCTGCTTATTCTTGGGAATAAGCTAATATTGTTAACAAGAAATGACAGTACGGAATATATATATATATATATACCAAACAAAAGCGCTGGCAGGTCGATAGACACACAAACAAACACAAATATACACACAAAATTCAAGCTTTCGCAACAAACTGTTGCCTCATCAGGAAAGAGGGAAGGAGAGGGAAAGACGAAAGGATGTGGGTTTTAAGGGAGAGGGTAAGGAGTCATTCCAATCCCGGGAGCGGAAAGACTTACCTTAGGGGGAAAAAAGGACAGGTATACACTCGCACACACACACATATCCATCCACACATACAGACACAAGCAGACATATTTAAAGACAAAGAGTTTGGGCAGAGATGTCAGTCGAGGTGGAAGAGTAGAGGCAAAGAAGTTGTTGAAAGACAGGTGAGGTATGAGTGGCGGCAACTTGAAATTAGCGGAGATTGAGGCCTGGCGGATAACGAGAAGAGAGGATATACTGAAGGGCAAGTTCCCATCTCCGGAGTTCGGATAGGTTGGTGTTGGTGGGAAGTATCCAGATAACCCGGACGGTGTAACACTGTGCCAAGATGTGCTGGCTGTGCACCAAGGCATGTTTAGCCACTGGGTGATCCTCATTACCAACAAACACTGTCTGCCTGTGTCCATTCATGCGAATGGACAGTTTGTTGCTGGTCATTCCCACATAGAATGCGTCACAGTGTAGGCAGGTCAAGGTCTGCCAACCCAAAGTTTGGTACAGATTTATTGATGACATCTTCATGATCTGGACTCACAGTGAAGAAGAACTCCAGAATTTCCTCTCCAACCTCAACTCCTTTGGTTCCATCAAATTCACCTGGTCCTACTCCAAATCCCATGCCACTTTCCTTGACGTTGACCTCCACCTGTCCAATGGCCACCTTCACACATCCGTCCACATCAAACCCACCAACAAGCAACAGTACCTCCATTATGACAGCTGCCACCCATTCCACATCAAACGGTCCCTTCCCTACAGCCTAGGTCTTCGTGGCAAACGAATCTGCTCCAGTCCGGAATCCCTGAAACATTACACCAACAACCTAACAACAGCTTTCGCATCCCGCAACTACCCTCCCGGCCTGGTACAGAAGCAAATAACCAGAGCCACTTCCTCATCCCCTCAAACCCAGAATCCCCCACAGAAGAACCACAAAAGTGCCCCACTTGTGACGGGATACTTTCCGGGACTGGACCAGACTCTGAATGTGGCTCTCCAGCAGGGATACGACTTCCTCAAATCCTGCCCTGAAATGAGATCCATCCTTCATGAAATCCTCCCCACTCCGCCAAGAGTGTCTTTCCGCCGTCCACCTAACCTTCGTAACCTGTTAGTTCATCCCTATGAAATCCCCAAACCACCTTCCCTACCCTCTGGCTCCTATCCTTGTAACCGCCCCCGGTGCAAAACCTGTCCCATGCACCCTCCCACCACCACCTACTCCAGTCCTGTAACCCGGAAGGTGTACACGATCAAAGGCAGAGCCACGTGTGAAAGCACCCACGTGATTTACCAACTGACCTGCCTACACTGTGACGCATTCTATGTGGGAATGACCAGCAACAAACTGTCCATTCGCATGAATGGACACAGGCAGACAGTGTTTGTTGGTAATGAGGATCACCCAGTGGCTAAACATGCCTTGGTGCACAGCCAGCACATCTTGGCACAGTGTTACACCGTCCGGGTTATCTGGATACTTCCCACCAACACCAACCTATCCGAACTCCGGAGATGGGAACTTGCCCTTCAGTATATCCTCTCTTCTCGTTATCCGCCAGGCCTCAATCTCCGCTAATTTCAAGTTGCCGCCACTCATACCTCACCTGTCTTTCAACAACTTCTTTGCCTCTACTCTTCCACCTCGACTGACATCTCTGCCCAAACTCTTTGTCTTTAAATATGTCTGCTTGTGTCTGTATGTGTGGATGGATATGTGTGTGTGTGTGCGAGTGTATACCTGTCCTTTTTTCCCCCTAAGGTAAGTCTTTCCGCTCCCGGGATTGGAATGACTCCTTACCCTCTCCCTTAAAACCCACATCCTTTCGTCTTTCCCTCTCCTTCCCTCTTTCCTGATGAGGCAACAGTTTGTTGCGAAAGCTTGAATTTTGTGTGTATATTTGTGTTTGTTTGTGTGTCTATCGACCTGCCAGCGCTTTTGTTTGGTAAGTCTCATCATCTTTCTTTTTAGATATATTGTTTCCACGTGGAATGTTTCCCTCTGTTATATATATATATATATATATATGTGCGGATGGATGTGTGTGTGTGTGTGCGAGTGTATACCTGTCCTTTTTTTCCCCTAAGGTAAGTCTTTCCGCTCCCAGGATTGGAATGACTCCTTACCCTCTCCCTTAAAACCCACATCCTTTCGTCTTTCCCTCTCCTTCCCTCTTTCCTGATGAGGCAACAGTTTGTTGCGAAAGCTTGAATTTTGTGTGTATGTTTGTGTTTGTTTGTGTGTCTGTCGACCTGCCAGCACTTTCATTTGGTAAGTCACATCATCCGCTCCCGGGATGGGAATGACTCCTTACCCTCTCCCTTAAAACCCACATCCTTTCGTCTTTCCCTCTCCTTCCCTCTTTCCTGATGAGGCAACAGTTTGTTGCGAAAGCTTGAATTCTGTGTGTATGTTTGTGTTTGTTTGTGTCTGTCGACCTGCCAGCGCTTTCGTTTGGTAAGTCACATCATCTTTGTTTTTAGATATATTTTTCCCACGTGGAATGTTTCCCTGAGAGAGAGAGAGAGAGAGAGAGAGAGAGAGAGAGAGAGAGAGCGGCCAATGTCAAAATACCCAGACTCGAGAACAGAGGCTGACAAGAGGTTCGTGAACTTACACCACTTATTGCCCGAACCGCCCATTTCTGAGCCAAAAATATCCTTTCAGAATTGGAAGAGTTACCCCAAAATATAATACCATATGACATAAGCAAATGAAAATAAGCAATGTAGACTAATTTTCGTGTCGAATGATCACTCACTTCAGATACCGTTTGAATAGTAAAAACGGTAACATTAAGGCTTTGAACAAGATCCTGAACATGGGCTTTCCACGCAGCTTACTATCTATCTGAACACCTAGAAATTTGAACTGTTCAGTTTCACTAATCATATGCCCATTCTGTGAAATTAAACCATAAGGTTTTGTTGAATTGTGTGTTAGAAACTGTAATAACTGAGTCTTACTGTGATTTAGCATTAGTTTATTTTCTACAATGGATTTATGTCATGAACTGCACTATTTGAAACTGAGCCAACGTTGCAATCCATTTCCTGTTCATAAAAATTGTTACATCCATGTACTTGTCTGAGTTGTTCTGATTCCAACTGAGACTCACTGATATGTAGTAAAAGTGTAGCATGTTTCTATGGTTTGTGAAGTGCACTGCTTTACATTTAAGTACATTCAAAGTAAGTTGCCAATCTTTTCACAAGTTTGGAATTTTATCATGACATGCCAGGATGGTTGTGCAGTGTTTTCAGACAGTACTTTATTATAGGTAACTTCATAATCTGCAAACATTGTAGGTTACTACACATAATGTCTGTCAGGTTGTGCAGCAAAGTTCTCAATACACTTGCCTGGGATAGGCACGATTCCTCCTGTCAATGACTCTACATTCACATTAGCATGCTGTGTTCTCCCCTCCAAGACATCCTTAATCCAGTCAAAAGTTTTTTGGTTTGCCATATTATAGTTATTTTATTAACAAATTTTAGTGTTGTACTGACTCAAATGCTTTCCTGAAGTCTAGAAATACTACATCCATCTGCTCACTTTGATCCTTGGCTTTCATGAGCACTATTTATGGCATAAGGAGATCATTATGTTCGAACTCAGAACCTGCAACAGGTAGACATAAATGAAATTGGACTGTAGTTTTGGGGATCACGCCTGCAGCAGAAAGTCACTGGCTTCAGTGTTCATGCTTCGCTTTCCTATCCTGTATGTCTGCTGCCTTCCTCCAAGCCATCAGCTATTCTTCACCAACCGCTCCTCCTGCTTCCTGACTCTTCCTCCCTCTAACCGTGCCACTTGATAAAACATCTCACGGCAGTCATCTGTACGAAGCAGCTTTTATCTGGTCATTTTCTGGTAAATTGGAACGAATGTAATGTAACTGAAAGACACCAATTATCCTATGAAAGCCTATTTAAAAAGTTTCAAGAGCCAGCATTAAGTGAGGAATCAAGGAACATACTGCAACCTCTATGTACCACTCTCACAAACGACCGCGACGACAAGTTTAGATAAATTACAGCATATGCAGTGTACATTGCAAAATTAGTCTCTCTTGATATTCACAGCCCGTTCTCAAGTATTCTTATGAAAGACTGCACAGATACTGAATCCCACATATTGTGTTTAAATGACATGAATTCAGAAAAACAGCTGAGCATAACCAATACATACTTACATCCTTGTTCCATAGATCATGAATACAACATTTCATAATGATGTGGAACATGTCATTTTTAACATAAGTTTTCTTTACACAAAATAATTAATTTTTTCTTTTTCTTTTCCTTTTTTTTTGTTATTCTTGTTTTTGCAATTACTACTTCATATCTAAGAATTCATCTATTGAGTAGAAGGAGCTGTCAATCAGAAAATTCTTTTAACTAGCTTTTAAATGTTGGTTGGCTATCTGTCAGACTTTTCATACTATTTAGCAAATGACCAAAGATTTTTGTGGCAGCATAGTTCACCCCTTTCTGTGCAAAAGTGAGATTTAATCTAGAATAGTGAAGATCATCCTTTCTTCTAGTGTTGTAGCTATGCACTTCACTGTTATTTTTGAATTGGGATGGGTTATTAATGACAAATATCATAAGTGAATATATGTATTGTGAAGGTACTGTGAATATCCTGAGTTCCTTAAATAAATGTCTGCATAGTAATCTTGGGTGAGCTCCAGCAATTATTCTCATTACACGCTTCTGTGCAATGAATACTTTCTCTTTTACTGACGAATTGCCCCAATAAAAGATACCATATGAAAGCAGTGAATGAAATTGGGCATAGTAGGCTAATTTACTGATATGTTTATCACCAAAATTTGCAATAACCCTAATAACGTAAGTAGTTGAACCTAACCGTTTCAGCTGATCATCAATGTGTTTCTTCCAATTCAATTTCTCATCAATGCACATATCCAGAAATTTAAAAGTATTCTGCCTTAGCAACAGACTTCTATTCATAGTCTATATTTATCAATGGTGTTATGCCATTTACTGTACAGAATTGTATAAACTGTGTTTTCTCAAAATTTAGTGAGAGTCCATTTGCAGAGAACCACTTAATAATTTTCTGAAAAACATTATTTACAATTTCTTCACATGATTCTGGCTTGTTGAGTGTGATTACTATACTTGTATAATCAGCAAAAAGAACTAGCTTTGCACCTTCATGAATATATTGTGGCAAGTCATTAATATATATTAAGAACAACAAGGGACCCAAGACTGAAGCCTGTGGGACACCATTCTTGATACCTCCCCAGTTAGAGGACTCTGCTGATTTTTGCAGACTATCTGTACTGTTAATTTCAACCTTCTGCATTCTTCCAGTTAAGTATGAATTAAATCAGTTGTGCACTGTCCCACTCATACCACAATACTTAAGCTTATCTACAAGAATTTCATGATCACACAATCAAAAGCCTTTGAGTGATCACAAAATATCCCAATGGGTGATGTTTGGTTATTCAATGCATTTAATATTTGATCAGTGAAAGTATATGTAGCATTTTCTGTTGGAAAGTAGAATGCCATTTATATCCAAACTATTTCTGACTTCAAGTAAGCTATTACAAGCAAGCAGATGGTCTAGCAATGGGTTCATCCTTAACCCGCTTGTTAGTAGAAATGTTAATGACAAATGAGAGACTGATTAGAGAGTATACTGGTGAAGATATGTGATGATATTTTTTGTATGTGGAAAAATTCCATTAGTCAAATCCAGAAGTTCTTGCAAAGTATGATTGAGTGGCACATAAACAAAAAGGTCAATATGGAGTTAAATGGTTTCACCCTTAATTTTCTAAACACCAACTTAAAGATACAAAATAGTAACAATAAATATCAGCTGGGCCCCAGCATGTAGAGACAGTGGCCATATCTGTGTCAGTTGCGTTCATCCTAACTTCCTCTCTACACTGAACAGCTTACAAACATGCAACATTCCGTGACACGATCCACCATCTCCTTGCTATCTCTATGTCCCAAGAAGATTATGACCAGGAACTTAATACAATAAAACCAATTGCTTATTTAATTCCAACATTATTGATAATATTCTCAATAAAAAACTGAAGAAGCAAGGCAGGTTCCCTCTGTACCTTGTGAACAACATAGGTAGACCAAAAAGGAAATGATGCAATTTATCTTTTGGAGTTAAAATTGCTAATAGGATAGGCTAAATTTTAAAAGCAAAGGGTTCTTTGTATTTTTCATTTCCCACAAACATTAAGCAGATGTTTCTTCAATTCACAGGATAAACAACCTGTCATCACGAAGAGCAGGGATTATAAGTTCACCAACCAAGAGTGTCAGTCCTGCTATATAGGAGACTGGGCAGTCAAGTTCAGAGGACACCAAATAAGCTGGAGACTTAACACACCTTATTCATCGTTTGCTAAACATTGCTTAACCGAGACCCACAAATAAGTAAAGATGTAGAAGTCTTGCATATAGAGGCAAAGGGTGGCAAGCTCATTCAATTAGAAATATTTGAAATTAAAGAACAGATTTGCATATCCCTACATTTAGAACTGAATCAGCAGACTCAATTCAATGATTCACACCTTTTATATAAAGTTATAGCTTCTACATAGAAGTGTAACTAATAATATTTTTGGGAACATTGTGCCTTCATTCATAAATAGGTAATCACACAAATACCCATTCTTGTGCACATATCTCTGCTCCAGTGTATGTTCATTTACAATCAGAGTAAATGCTACCCTAATGAATGTTGTAATGTGGTACAACACAAATGGAACTGTATCGAAATAGTCAACAGAGCTAACTTTTATGATTTAAATCAAGAACTGATAGATTAAGAAGTTGATAGGTGTTTATCTGTGCTCGGCTTCCAATAATCACTTGAGTACTGGAAAATGGGCTAACAACCCAAAACCTAGGTCATACAAAAATAATTAACTTTCACAAGAAAAAAGTATTTTGTTTAGAGTTGAAACAAATGAGCCCTTGGTCACAATTTTTTGTCTTATTAACCAGGTTTCAACACTTCTAAGAGTGCCTTCATCAGAATTTAAATGTTTAAAGTGGGCTGTAACATAATTACAAATTTATGGGAAAAGAAAATTTTTATGTAAAAATGTAAGTACTGACTAACAATACAAGACAGAGACAGTACTTACATGCCACATATAAAATAAATAACAGGTCAAAAGGGCTTTAAAGACAAATTTTTTAAAAACAGAATGCATGAAGGTGAGCCACTATGGGCTGCTCATATCTGTAAAGCCACAGGTAGTAATGAACTGAGGTGCCCGTGTTAACAAGTGCGAGAAGGTGAACATGACACCAAGAGTGCCATCCGGTAGTCGTAAATATAAGTAGGCCACTTAACATTTAAATTATAGACAGCTGAATGTTAAAATGAACAGTATTTAGTACTTGAACTCACAGGCAAAGTTTTATATGTTTAGCTGTTCTAATATACAATGTTTCACCAAGAACCCACAGTTGAATCAATTAAAAACTGCACAGAAGAGTCATTTAAGTAATCATTCTACCCATCCTCCATAAGCAAATGATATGGAAAGAAGACCTAATAAGTGGTACCATGGGAAGTAACTTTTCCTCTGCCATGAACTTCACAGTTGACGACGATATATGTAGATGTACATGCTAGCCTTCTTGTAGATGGATATGATCTCTGCTTTCTTCCAAGTACTGGGCACAGTTTGTTGTTTCAAGGGATTTACGGTAAATTTGGTAAAAATGGGAGCAAACTCAGCTGCAGATTTTATACATAATCTGATAGGGATTCCATTGGCCTTGTAGCCTTGTTTAATTTTAGCTGTTCCTCAATGCTACTGACACTAACAGCGGGTCCCTCTCATTATGAACTATTCTGGAATGTCCTCAAAATGTTTTCTATTTAAAAATGGAATGATCTCCAGGGGGAAAACAATGGTACTGGCTGCATGACCATGGAAGTGTAGCAAACAATGACTAAGAAAACAATGTGTAGTGACTGACCATCAGAATATGAAACTTTACAACTAATGTTTTTTCTTTTCGCACAGTTAAAAGATCCAAATTAACAATTTCAACTTCATATGTCCAATAACATCTGTTAACACATGACATACTATACAGGGTGCAAACAGTAGCTGTTTATAATTAACCACAGAGGTGTGGAGCAAGTAAAGACGATCATTTTGATATAGCACACATGTGGTGTGTCGAGTGAGGAAACAAAAACTGCCTAAGCTACAACACATGCAGTGTGCGACATTTGCAATATTCTCTTGCTCTCTTCACGTAGACTGTTTGTCCTAGAGAAAATACAAATAAGACCTTTTTAGCAGGAAATTTTATGTATATTAATTCTACACTCACTTTTACCCACCCCAGTCAATATTTTTATCACTTTATTCATGGCACTCCCTTCTATCACTGCACAAAAATTTGTGATTACATGAATTATTTCCCACATTCGGCCTTTTTTGGTCTCTGCTGTCTATGCTATCATATCACTGGCTTAGTTGACTATTTCAGTAATATTATTAATTTAAACTTTTCCTGGAGAGTAATAAAAGTAAAATTACCTTTGTAAATGTTATGCAAATACTAATTATGTTTACAATTTGATCAAAACCTTAACCTTTAAAAGCACAATAGTTTTGTAGTACAAACAAAATGATTTAACTTTTAACAAATTTGTTTGCATGGGCATCCTCTGCAGCAAGCTCAGAAACATTTGCTTTGTAAATTGAAACCACCTTTTCTTCCTGCACTATGTTTCATTTCTCCCACATGTGTTTCGCCTTTTTCCCTTTAAGGCATCCTCAGTGGGATCTAGAATGATACAAATTTGTAGATTACAAAACAGTTGATGTCACATTTTTATGTAAATAAGTGATTATTTACAGTTCTTCACATTTTTGGTTGGCATCTGGTCACATGCTGGAGTCGTAGTGTGCACTCCAGCATGCATCCAGATGAGAGGAAACGCAGATGCTAGTAAAAAATGCAAAGGACTCTCAGTAACCACTTACTCACATAAAAAATGAGATGTGAACTGTTTTATAATCAACAAATAACACATATCAAAACAAAACTGTATCATTCTAGATCCCACTGAAGATGCCTTAAAGCAAAAAGGTGGAAGTCATTTGGAAGAAATCGAACACAGCACAGCAAGAAAAGGAGGTTCTTATTTACAAAACAAATATTTAATTTTTAATTTTATGCTTTCACAATTCATGAAACTGGGAGGTAAAATTCAAACAAACATCAGTTTTGCAATTCGTAAGTGTAAGACTAATATGTGTGCATAATAATAGCCCAGTCAGAAAATATCAAAAAAGGTCATAATCAGAGATAGTTCCTGCAGTCTTAAATTTTTGTGCAGTGGTAGGAAGGGGTGTCATGAAAAATGTACTAAAAATTCTGACCAGGTGGAAGTTGAATGTGAGGGTGGAGGTGCATTTGAAGGGACTTTTATAAGTAAAACTGCAGCCTCTACTGAAAACACATCCCAGTACAAAACTGAACTACATTAAGTTTCCTAAAAATGATAATAGTCGTGTGTTTCTCTAAGACAAACAATCTGTGTGAAAATAGCGAGAGAATATTAAAAACCTCAGGTGATGCATATGCGCTGTAGCTTAGGATGTTTTCATGCATCAGTTTGAGGTGGTTTTCCAGCTTAATAGCCCACTATAAAATTGTTCATTCTGAATTCCTCTACACCACTGTGGTACATTGTAACAATTATTGTTTACACCCTGTATATGTATCTGCTTACAGTTACTATCTTTTTCCATTTCCTCATACATTTATCCATTACAATTATTCTGGATAAAGTTAACTGTAATTAATTTTACACCAAGCAAGAAAGATAAAACAGTTGAATTACATAATGTAAGTTTAAAAGACAAATAAAAATAGCTTACTGGTTTCAAAATGAGAACCTGCACCACGGAAAAAGTTCGGAAGTGCCGCCTCCAATATCTTCACAAAATCTGCCAGTTCTTCAGTGACTCCAACTAAGAAATAGTGATTGATAAGATTTCTTTTTGCTTCTTCAAGGGCCCACTCATTTCCTGGAATCCTACAAATACAATTTCCCTCAAAAAATACAATATTTGATAAGTTGAGGCTTAAGTAATTTGAAAAGGGATCCAGAAAGAGGGATTACTGGAATTGGTTGGAACATCAATAGTGCCCTATCTCAAAAAAATAAAATAAAATAAAAAAATTGGAGTTATTGACTATAATATAGAACAGAACTGTTAGTGATTGTTGAAAACTGACCAACACGGTGCTGCATGCCCACAGAAGAATGGAATCTGGAGCCACATATTATCAGGATCACAATCCGGCTGGTTTAACTGCACACATTCATCAAATGTCTGAAATGAAATTTAATGAATATTAAAACAATGATAACCTTTTTATCACAAGGTAACGCAATGCAGTTTTCACTTATGAGAATATTGCTCAGTGTAGTACAAAGAATATCACAGCTTTAGCTTTTCTGTTTTTAATTATTTTACAATTGACTCTTTACCCATATAAGAGTGAGATTCTTGAAGAATTCCTTCAGAAACAAACAGACAGACACCACATTTTAATAGAGTGTGTAATGGAATTACTATTAAAAGCTGTGCTGTTGCCTTGCATCTGTTTTGTGTATATTTAAATGAACTGAATGTAGAGAAACATTCCACTGACCACAATAGGCAGCGATATGACTTTGAGTCTCCGAGTGGCACACAAACCACTTTAGCTGTCTGTCTCCTAGATCACATCCTTGACTTTTCATGTAAATTGATACTCAGTGGAATGTTGCTTCCTTTCGCTGCCTCTGTAGCTGGAAAATAACGGCCTGTGTAATTTGATGTTGTTTCTATGGTGGATACAAACCTCAAATAACTTGAACAACACTTTGGAAGCTGGAACAGTTTAATGGAGCTGGAGTATATAAGGAACTTCATCAAATAATCATATATTGTCTGCCCCAGTATCCTCAAGATCTGATATTGTTTCACAAAGTAGATGGTGAAAGCATATGTTGAGGACACATTTAAAAATGATAAAAGAGCAGCCTCTCAATATAGGCACAGAAGTGTTGGAAGACATAGTTACTCATATAAATCAGGAGAAACCATGTACCTTAAGAAACACTTGCAGTATGGTCATTTCGCAGTACAGTAAGCCCAAAATCACTCTAGGTCTTCAATGTATCCTAAGTGTAAAACAGCTCCATCAGTGGACAGGGAGACTCACTGGATCCACTTTATTAACTGTTACCATGATTCTGCAGTACACAAATTCAAAATGGGTTCATTACTTGCAATCATTTATAAAATTTCATTATGCCAGCAGGAGAGTAGCAATGTGATACATTTGTGACTGTAACAGAAACCAAATGCTATATGCACCCAGAGGACTTGTTTCTGGTCGGCAAGTGGAGGTGGCCTGCTAGACTTAGAACAGAGCCTAGTGGTGTGTTTGATCCTGGAAGTATTATAGAGCACTGTCCACAATAGGCAGCAATTTGAGCTTGTGTCTCAGAGTGGCACCCAGATCTAATTCATCACAAATGTCCATTGCAGTGTATATTCCAACAAAGATTAGAAAAATGCCATGTCTCCTCTGAAATGAATCAAATACAAGTGTTTGCTGTCCACTCCTCTAGTCTTCTATTTTTCAGCTTTGCATGAACAATAACTTCTGCACTGAGTTCTTTCTTGTGGATTTTTACTCTAGTGAAACTACAAAAACAATCATACTTAAAATACAGTCACGAAGGTGTTAGTGACTTGTTCAGAATGGTTTGATAGAATTTATTCAAAAAGTTTTCTAAGACAATGAGAGGCAGGATAAACAAGTGTCTGTGAAACTTCACTTTGAAGCTGATTGATAACATCATAGTTCCACATAGTGTTTTTGTAGTAGTGGTAGTAGTTGCTGTTGTTTTTTGATTCATTCATAGATCACTTTAGACATGTCTGGCATTACAATGTAAGAATGACAAGAACAACATAATTCATATGTACAGGCATTTATATACTTACAGGTCTAGTTTGAGAAGAACAGGAGAGGTGGTTGGCTGTGGTCTTATAGAAGGAACCATACAGGTATTTGCCCAAAGTAATTCAGAGAAACAACGGAAAACCTAAATCATAAGGGCTGGATGAAGACTGGAGCCTATAACCTCCCAAATAAAAGGCCAGTCTGTTTAAAACAGTGCTACCTCATTTGATTAATCCCAGAGTACAATACTGTATTACACACCAGTTATTTAAGGCTAGTACTACATTGTTCATTCACTTTTCACTCCATCATTGCACACACTATACATGTTTCATGATGTAACATTAACACACTATCAGCTGGTGTCAGGTTGAATGTTTTTTTTCAAAATAAAACGTAAAAATGGAACTGCGTGCAGTCTGCATAGTAATGTCTGCTGTATATCTACTGCAGTGCTTCAAGAATTTCCACGAAAATTCTAGAACCACTTGTCCTTCCTCCATCTCAAACCGATGATATTTTAAATGGAAGTGTGAGACAAATCTGACCTACTGCGCATTGCATGTTTGTGTGCGCAGGTCCAAAAACAGTCACGAGCAAAATATGGATGTGGCAGCTGAACGGCGGCTGACAAGTACCTGCTCTATGAACTGTAGAGTTTCAGTGTATGTGTAGAGAAGAGCCTGTGGTATTCTTTGCTGGTTTAGGGACTGTGATGATTGTTAAGAACAAATGAAGAAATGAGATTACACTTTTAAGTACTTCATGTGCTGGACTTGCTAGAAGAAAGACATGTTCATCTTTTCTGGTGGTTATTAAACCAGCCCTGCTGTTAATGTATGCTAATAGAGTCTAATGTTTGACGACTTGGTTGACTCGCACAAGTTCGAATATTTATATGAGAAGCGGTGAATTTGTTTTTTGTGGTAGTTGAAATATACCATGACTGAACTAAAAGTATTCTTCGAGTACCAAATTATTTCAAGAATAGAGAGAGAGAGTCTGATAAATTCCCTTAACCAGCATTGTTCTTCAGAGAATAAGCTTTTGGAGATCGACGTGGCCGGCTATCCGGAGAAGAAGATCAGCTGTGCATACCGAGTAAGTCAGCCTATGGGAGAGAAGTGGGAAGTTTGCAAACCAGCAATTTATGTGAAAGCATGAGAAATTTGAAAACTGAATTTGACTTTAACTACTAAAGTAGAAAATTTTAAAATAGATTTGAAAGGTGAACTAACTAGTTCTTTAAGTAGTCACGTAAATCAACTGTTGACTGACTTTAATCAAAGACAGAATGAGCAATTTCAGGATTTGACAAAGAAGTTAGAATCTGATATTGAAGATAAATGTAATGATGTAGAATCTGAACTTAGTGAGAAGTTAGAATCATTTCAAAATGTATGTAATGTTACATTTGATGCTGTAAAGCAAAGATTGCACAATTTGAGAGAGTGTGTTGAAAAGCAGGATAAGTTAATACCAATAGTCCAATCGCAAATTGCAGGCATTAACTCCCGAGTAGATAACGTGGAAAGAAACTTTCTTAGAAACTAGCAACCTCAGGCTTAATAAATATAAGTAGTCCAGAGGAACAGGTAGAGGAAATAATTGACTGAAAAGTTGCCGCGAGAGTAATCTTGGAGATCGTATCTCCTGTCTTATCTTCTGAACTCAGTGATATCAAGAAAGGTATGGATGAATTATGGAAAGAATTTAAACTTATTCAGGACAAGGTAGATAAGAGGATGACTTCTCCTAACATGGTATTGACTACTGAGGTAATGACGGATTTACAATGGGGAGCCAATTCAGTGTTACCTAGGCAATTCCCTAAGTTTAAGCCGGATGGGGACGTACATCCCACTGATTTTATGAAAAGATTTAATCAAGCCTTGCCGAAGAACTGGGAAGATTCAAAAAAGATTGAATTTGCTGATGGGTACCTTTTAGGGGAAGCCGGAGATTGGGGTACAAAATATTGAGAACTTTTCTTCTTGGGGAGACTTCCAGAAGAAATTTAAGGAAAAATACTGGTCTGCTAGTGTGCAGGAAAAACTCATATCAGATTTGTGGGAACCGAAGTATTACAATAATTTGTGGGGAACAATGAGAAAGTATTTCAATTGGCATTTAAGGCGGGTGAAGTACTTAGATACACCAATGGAAGAAGACGGGTTAGTTTGAATTTTAATCAGATGCTTACCTATCTATCCAAGAAAAGACATCTTGTGTAGCGGCTGGAAAACAGTAGAAGAATTGTTGTCCTTTATGGATGCACTTGATGCCTTAAATAAGGACAGCAATGAGAGCGTACACCACAGTGAAAATCAGAATTACAAAAGGAATAGTAGAAATAATTTTAAAATACATGAGGCCAACT
This sequence comes from Schistocerca nitens, assembly GCF_023898315.1. Classification (NCBI taxonomy): domain Eukaryota; kingdom Metazoa; phylum Arthropoda; class Insecta; order Orthoptera; family Acrididae; genus Schistocerca; species Schistocerca nitens. Next base: position 340,236,977 of record NC_064619.1, read on the forward strand.
TAGCTAGAGTACACCAGTGCAACAGAAATAATGGCAATGATAATTATCAGAAGAAGCATCCACCTTCGAATTTAGGTCCAGTAACTTCACAGGAATTTGTGCCAAGTAATAATAGAGCACAAAGTAGTAATGTAGTACCCAATTTGGTAACCAACCAGTGATTATTAATAATGAGGAAAACGCAGTGCGATCTGGATCCAAGGGCAGGGCCCAGGTAGTAGAGATACACTAGGAGGCGTGGTTCGTAATAACTATGTTAATTTCATGCACAAAATACCTACAAAAGAATGGTTGTTACTGGAAGAACCAAGCTTGACTATCAGCTATCCGCAACCAATAGTAGCAGGAACCATGGAGACTTCTGAAGTTAACATATTTATAGACTCAGGGAGTGAGATGTCACTCATTTCTAGTGCATTCTTTAACACATTACAGATAAAACATTACTTACCGCTGTTACCAGTAACTGGAGTTTTACATAGTTGGTATAACCAGAACGAAAAGTAAAGTTGTGAAACATGAAACCCAAGTGAACTGCCACATCGGAAATATCAGATTTCGTCAAACCCCTTGTAATAGTAGAAAATATTAATAGTGACGTTTTTTTTGGCCTCGACTGGTTATTAGAATTTAACGTCATATTGAATTTTGAGGAAGATCTTCTTGCTTTGGTAAAGATGACAGTAAATGTTGGATACTGTTTGTAACCGATAATTACATTGCAAGACAAATAACTGAATGTCAATGTTTACGATTAACTGCTACAGCACGATTGTCACCAGATATCGATAATGTAAATCATGTATCACATCGAGCTGACATACAAAACAAAGTAAATGAATCTCTAATATTAACCAGAGAACAAAAACTAGATTTATATAAAATTCTAATGGAATATGAAGTAGTATTTTATGATCATCCCGGTAATATCAGCGATTACATATGTAAGTTTAAAATCAAAGATGACACTTCATCTTTCTGTAAGCCATATCCAATACCGGTAACTTTGAAAGAAGCAGTTAAGGAGGAAATTGACAAAATGATTGACAACAATATAATAGAATGTAGTTCTAGCGTCATGAATAACCCTTTAGTAGTGCTAAAAGAGGATACAGGAGGTGCGCGATTAGTGCTAGATGCGCTTATATTGAATAAGCATATAGAGACAGAACAAGACAGACCAATTAACATTGATGAATTGTTATCCAAATTTGAAAAAGCAAGGTTTTTTAGCACAATGGACCTGATGGTGGGATATTGGCAAATTAGGCTACAACCTGAATCAAAGAAGTATACAGCGTTTCTGTTTGATTGTAAATCGTCTCATTTCAATGTGTTACCGTTCGGACTAAATATCTCAGTATCCGTATTTATACATGCTCTGTATGAGGCATTAGGAAGAGATTTATTGAAGGATTTAATAATATATGTAGATGATATCCTCATAATCTCTGCTAACTGGAAAGAACATTGTCTAACCTTGAGTAAGACCCTTAAAAAATTTAAAGAAAAAGGTATTACAGTGAAATTGTCTAAATCACACTTTGCGTGACAAGAGCTTAAGTTTCTAGGGCATACGGTAGGGGTGCAGGGGATTAGACCCAATCCTGAGCGCATAAAAGCTATTAAAGATTGTCCACCCACTAGAAACGTAAGACAGTTGAAGGGATCTATAGGAATGGCCGGATACTATAGACAGTATATACGGGATCAAGAACTGAATGATCCAAGAATTTTATGTTTATTAAGAAAGGGAATACTGTGGGTTTGGGATCAGGAGGCAAATGATGCATTTGAAAATGTAAAAAGAGCACTGGTAGAATCACCCATATTACATCATCCGAGTATGGGTGAGCCGTTTATAATTTAAACTGATGCATATGATTAGGGTACTGCAGCAGAACTTTTTCAAGGAGAGTTGGGTCTAGATAATGTAAATCATAGCTCCATAGCTTTTGCTAGTTGTAGTCTTAATAAACATGAATTAATATATATAAAAAACAAAGACGCTGTAACTTACCAAACGAGAAAGCGCTTGTTGATAGACACAATAAAAAACACAGAAACACACACACAAATTTCAAGCTTTCACAACCCAAGGTTGCTTCCTCAGGAAAGAGGGAAGGAGAGGGAAAGATGAAAGGATGTGGGTTTTAAGAGGGAGGGTAAGGAGATGACTCCTTACCCTCTCCCTTAAAACCCACATCCTTTTTGTCTTTCCCTCTTTCCTGATGAAACAACCTTCGGTTGCGAAAGCTTGAAATTTGTGTGTGTGTTTGTGTGTTTTTTATTGTGTCTATAAACCAGCGCTTTCTCGTTTGGTAAGTTACAGCATCTTTGTTTTTTTATATATTTTTTCCCACGTGGAATGTTTCCCTCTATTATATTCACAAACATGAATTAAACTACACAGCTACTGAAAAAGAACTATTGGCAATAGTATGGAGTATCCAAAAATTCCAAACACTTGTATGGGGGTCAGAAATCCATGTCTATACAGATCATCAAGATCTATCTCTTTTAATGAGTAGTCGGTTGTTACATAGTAGATTATTGCGATGGATGTTGTTCCTACAGGAATATGACATTAGGATACAGTATGTAAAAGGTTCTGAGAATATTGTACTGGACGCTTTGTCTAGGTTACCAGTAGGAACGGGAGAGTTAAAATGTACGTAGGGACCCAGAATAATTTTTGCAATTAATTTTATGACAATAGAATATCCGTACACCAGGGTACAAGAGGTGGGCTAAAGAATAACAGAAAACATCCATCATGATCGCTATTTTACAGAAATGTTTGCTATGTGTATAAGGAATTCCATAGCTCCTAATCAAGCAGGAAAGAGGAAAATTATAGGGCATAATTTGTTTTGGAGAGACAGTATAACATCACAATGTTGGCACATTTGCAATCCGAAGTTAATGGAAGACAAAACTGTGTGGTATATTCATACAGGATATGGACACTTTGGAATAAAAAAGTGTATAGCTCATATGAATAAGTTCTATGTTGTGGATTGGCCAGAGCGCCAACCCACAATGAGAGGAAGCCGAAAGGCACGCGTTTAAGCTCACGCAGGATGGCGTGAGGTCTGGAACAGGACATGTAATGAAGACTAGCAAATAAAGTACGTAGCTTCTGGAATACTTAACTTTAATCCATAATTGGTGAACATCGATCTGACGGTACATGCATCACAAGATAAATAGCAAATGATAATGGCGCCTTGCTAGGTCGTAGCAAATGACGTAGCTGAAGGCTATGCTAACTATCGTCTCGGCTAATGAGAGCGTAATTTGTCAGTGAACCATCGCTAGCAAAGTCGGCTGTACAACTGGGGCGAGTGCTAGGAAGTCTCTCTAGACCTGCCGTGTGGCGGCGCTCGGTCTGCAATCACTGATAGTGGCGACACGCGGGTCCGACGTATACTAGCGGACCGCGGCCGATTTAAAGGCTACCACCTAGCAAGTGTGGTGTCTGGCGGTGACACCACATTCTATTATTTTAAGAAGCTAGGGCATAAAGTAGCATCCTTAATAGGACCTGTGAAATCTGTCAGAAGGTGAAAGAGAGTAACACTCAAGTTAAATACAAAATGTATCCAAATATTCCTAAATCATTACACAATCTTAGAGAGGCAGATTTTTTAGGGCCGGTTCCTAAAGGAAAGGGAGGAGTGTCATTCATTTTGGTCATCATAGAGTGTTGGTCAAAATATGTTAAGTTATATCCTATCAAAAGAGCAAATACACAGACGGTTATATGCTGTTTGCAACAGTACTTTCTGGGGGTGGGAAAATCAAAATGATTTCTCACAGATAATGGACCACAACTTGTTAGTAACGAATTTAGAGAATTTCTAGCTTGGGAAGATATTCAAATGGTAATACATCCCAAAACATTATTTTTAGTGGATTCTACAACTGGGTCAGAAAAAGTAAAGTACAATGTAAAGGACATATTGTTTATTCTCCCAGGGATGTTAACGTTCTGTGTTAATGGACAGAATGATGATCGTCGAATCCCGAGTTGTTTTTGGTGTTTCTTCTGTAATAAAATTTTCCTGCACTGAATTCCCCCCAACTTCTTACACTATTCTATCATCCCCCACTTAGAGATTATTAGAAAAACCATACCAGCAAGAATTTGTTATTGTTGTTGTTGTTGTTGTGGTCTTCAGTCCTGAGACTGGTTTGATGCAGCTCTCCATGCTACTCTATCCTGTGCAAGCTTCTTCATCTCCCAGTACCTACTGCAACCTACATCCTTCTGAATCTGCTTAGTGTATTCATCTCTTGGTCTCCCCCCTACGATTTTTACCCCACACGCTGCCCTCCAATACTAAATTGGTGATCCCTTGATGCCTCAGAACATGTCCTACCAACCGATCCCTTCTTCTGGTCAAGTTGTGCCACAAACTCCTCTTCTCCCCAATCCTATTCAGTACCTCCTCATTAGTTATGTGATCTACCCATCTAATCTTCAGCATTCTTCTGTAGCACCACATTTCGAAAGCTTCTATTCTCTTCTTGTCCAAACTACTTACCGTCCATGTTTCACTTCCATACATGGCTACACTCCATACAAATACTTTCAGAAATGACTTCCTGACACTTAAATCTATACTCGATGTTAACAAATTTCTCTTCTTCAGAAACGCTTTCCTTGCCATTGCCAGTCTACATTTTATATCCTCTCTACTTCGACCATCATCAGTTATTTTGCTCCCCAAATAGCAGAACTCCTTTACTAATTTAAGTGTCCCATTTCCTAATCTAATACCCACAACATCACCCGACTTAATTCGACTACATTCCATTATCCTCGTTTTGCTTTTGTTGATGTTCATCTTATATCCTCCCTTCAAGACACCATCCATTCCGTTCAACTGCTCTTCCAAGTCCTTTACTGTCTCTGACAGAATTACAATGTCATCGGCGAACCTCAAAGTTTTTATTTCTTCTCCATGGATTTTAATACCTACTCCGAATTTTTCTTTTGTTTCCTTTACTGCTTGCTCAATACACAGATTGAATAACATCGGGGAGAGGCTACAACCCTGTCTTACTCCCTTCCCAACCACTGCTTCCCTTTCATGTCCCTCGACTCATAACTGCCATCTGGTTTCTGTACAAATTGTAAATAGCCTTTTGCTCCCTGTATTTTACCCCTGCCACCTTTAGAATTTGAAAGAGAGTATTCCAGTCAACATTGTCAAAAGCTTTCTCTAAGTCCACAAATGCTAGAAACGTAGGTTTGCCTTTCCTTAATCTTTCTTCTAAGATAAGTCGTAAGGTCAGTATTGCCTCACGTGTTCCAGTATTTCTACGGAATCCAAACTGATCTTCCCCGAGGTCAGCTTCTACTAGTTTTTCCATTCGTCTGTAAAGAATTTGTGTTAGTATTTTGCAGCTGTGGCTTATTAAACTGATTGTTCAGTAATTCTCACATCTGTCAACACCTGCTTTCTTTGGGATTGGAATTATTATATTCTTCTTGAAGTCTGAGGGTATTTCACCTGTTTCATACATCTTGCTCACCAGATGGTAGAGTTTTGTCAGGACTGGCTCTCCCAAGGCAGTCAGTAGTTCCAATGGAATGTGGTCTACTCCGGGGGCCTTGTTTCGACTCAGGTCTTTCAGTGCTCTGTCAAACTCTTCACGCAGTATCGTATCTCCCATTTCATCTTCATCTACATCCTCTTCCATTTCCATAATATTGTCCTCAAGTACATCGCCCTTGTATAGACCCTCTATATACTCCTTCCACCTTTCTGCTTTCCCTTCTTTGCTTAGAACTGGGTTTCCATCTGAACTCTTGATGTTCATACAAGTGGTTCTCTTATCTCCAAAGGTCTCTTTAATTTTCCTGTAGGCAGTATCTATCTAGTGAGATAAGCCTCTACATCCTTACATTTGTCCTCTAGCCATCCCTGCTTAGCCATTTTGCACTTCCTGTCGATCTCATTTTTGAGACGTTTGTATTCCTTTTTGCCTGCTTCATTTACTGCATTTTTATATTTTCTCCTTTCATCAATTAAATTCAATATTTCTTCTGTTACCCAAGGATTTCTACTAGCCCTCGTCTTTTTACCTACTTGATCCTCTGCTGCCTTCACTACTTCATCCCTCAAAGCTACCCATTCTTCTTCTACTGTATTTCTTTCCCCCATTCCTGTCAATTGTTCCCTTATGCTCTCCCTGAAACTCTGTACAACCTCTGGTTCTTTCAGTTTATCCAGGTCCCATCTCCTTAAATTCCCACCTTTTTGCAGTTTCTTCAGTTTTAATCTACAGGTCATAACCAATACATTGTGGTCAGAGTCCACATCTGCCCCTGGAAATGTCTTACAATTTAAAACCTGGTTCCTAAATCTCTGTCTTACCATTATATAATCTATCTGATACCTTTTAGTATCTCCAGGGTTCTTCTATGTATACAACCTTCTATCATGATTCTTAAACCAAGTGTTAGCTATGATTAAGTTGTGCTCTGTGCAAAATTCTACCAGGCGGCTTCCTCTTTCATTTCTTAGCCCCAATCCATATTCACCTACTACGTTTCCTTCTCTCCCTTTTCCTACACTCGAATTCCAGTCACCCATGACTATTAAATTTTCGTCTCCCTTCACTATCTGAATAATTTCTTTTATTTCCTCATACATTTCTTCAATTTCTTCGTCATCTGCAGAGCTAGTTGGCACATAAACTTGTACTACTGTAGTAGGTGTGGGCTTCGTATCTATCTTGGCCACAATAATGCGTTCACTATGCTGTTTGTAGTAGCTTACCCGCATTCCTATTTTCCTATTCATTATTAAACCTACTCCTGCATTACCCCTATTTGACTTTGTGTTTATAACCCTGTAGTCACCTGACTTCCTGCCACCGAACTTCACTAATTCCCACTATATCTAACTTTAACCTATCCATTTCCCTTTTCAAATTTTCTAACCTACCTGCCCGATTAAGTGAGCTGACATTCCACGCTCCGATCCGTAGAATGCCAGTTTTCTTTCTCCTGATAACGACATCCTCTTGAGTAGTCCCCGCCCGGAGATCCGAATGGGGGACTATTTTACCTCCGGAATATTTTACCCAAGAGGACGCCATCATCATTTAATCATACAGTAAAGCTGCATGCCCTCGGGAAAAATTACGGCCGTAGTTTCCCCTTGCTTTCAGCCGTTCGCAGTACCAGCACAGCAAGGCCGTTTTGGTTATTGTTACAAGGCCAGATCAGTCAATCATCCAGACTGTTGCCCTTGCAACTACGGAAAAGGCTGCTGCCCCTCTTCAGGAACCACACGTTTGTCTGGCCTCTCAACAGGTACCCCTCCGTTGTGGTTGTACCTACGGTACGGCTATCTGTATCGCTGAGGCCCGCAAGCCTCCCCACCAACGTCAAGGTCCATGGTTCATTGTGGGGGGGGGGGGGGGGGGGGGGGAATTTGTTATTACATCACCCAAAATTGCTTCTGGTATGTGACTGCATCATCCTTGGTTGATACAGGGTTGTGCCCACTAGCAATTTTGATTGCATCTTCCTCGGTTATTCCAGGGGTGCCCCTACCTGTCTTCATAACTTGTCCTGGCTAGCCCCAACTTATCCTGACTTTACTAGGCGGTGACATGAGGTGGGAATTGGTACGCATATTATCCCTGAAATAAGATAGATTAAATCTGCCTAGCCAGCCATTCTCTCCCACGGTTTTGATTGTAATGTCGCAGTCTCCACGTATAATTAGGTTCTGTTTTTGCCTGTATTACTTCTTGTAAGTAATTTCTTCACCAGTTTTCTGTGCAAATCTGTGGGCAGAAGTCAGTGAAATCAATGTCATTATATTTGTATATTCTATTAATATGAATAATAACTACAATGATTCCAAAAATGGTTTTCTTGAAAGCTGCCTGGTAATTCTTTTTTTCACATAGTTCTAAGTAAGTAGAGAAAACCATACCTGGCACATAACTTTCAAAATACTTTCTGAATCCATGAAAATACCATTCTCACACTGAATGTAAGATAATCGAGTTAAAGTCATTGAGCATATTTTTCTTAGTAAACTGAATGGAATATTATATTTGTGGAAAACATAATATTGAGTGACTAATTAAATGACTGTGATAATGGAATATATAATTTTATACTTGGTACAGAATATTTTATACCTTTTACGAGATGTGACATAGACGGGAGGGTTTGTATCGATGTCGAAAGGGGGTGGGTAGTGAAGGTAAAAGCATGATTTACACTAACAGATAAATCATGACTAACAAAAAACACACATCTCACCTTTCAAACGACCCCTGCAAACAAGTGTGCCTGATTCTTCACCATTTGCTGTTTTCATAGGGTAGCTAAGATTTTCTTCACGGACCTCAAGGGTGAAGGTAGGAATGTCTGTTCTGTAGGAGACAATTTAACATCATGCCTCCTCCGGCTTCTCACTCAAGTACCGACGAGGTAGGGATCCTGGGGAAGGGGGGTGGGAAGGGTTTCCTGTCTTTGGGGCTGTCTTCTTTCTCTTCTTCGAACTTAGCAACCACATCTACCTTTTTCTCCTTTCTCACTTCTCGTTTGAGGACCTATCTATTTTTCCCTCTTTCCATATTCATCTACTTCTATTGCAGAAGTCCTTCCTAGTTTGCATGGTTTCCAATAACCTACAACTTGTCTTCAGATAAGAAGGCCGAAGAATCCGACTTCACAAAAACACTTTCGCATACACACAAAGAAATACGAATACACAAACAATGAAGTTACAGATTAAAAGGATGTAAGAACTGCCAAGGGTTGTAGGGGATAAAGATGTGTGTACATCTGGAAAGATACACACATTGTTTTTTAAGTGACAGTTATACATTGTTCCTTTTTTTGTCTTATCTTGTATATACATACATGTATATAGAGGTGTATATATATAAAGAAAGAATGGTAGCAATCAACTCGTGCTAAGAGACACAGGATCAGGAGAGCTTGTGGAATAATTATAAAACAGTGATAAGCAAGGTTGTAACAATCGCGATAATCATTTAAGAAAAGTCAGGGTAGCAAACACTCTGATGAAGAGATGAGTCATAGACTAGTGGGACTTGATCATTATGTGTAGACATAGTAACTAGCATGAGTTGAATAATATTTATAGACATAGTATTTACTAAGATTATAGAAGTTGAGAAGTGGAAGAGGACTCTTGGTATTAGAGGAGGTACTAAGAAGTGAGAGTGAAGTGTAAAATAGAGTTTAATTTTACTATGAAATATTTAATTATAGTGTACATAAAGATGTATAATAGGGCAATGAACCATGAGGCCTACTTATAAAGGATAAGGGGGACATACCTGGCATTTGCTAAGGATATAGGGCAGGCGTACCTACATAGATATAGGACGACCTGTGGCTTGATGAATAGGGATGTTTTATAAAGGGGTATACCTACCAGAACGGTAGGAGGAAGTGCACTCATAGGGTCAACCCACATGTAAGGTATAGGCACTGATCCTAGGGGAAAAGGACAGTATCATGACAGAAGTCACACATTTAATAGAATTATTCTGATAAATTTGAATTCTATATACCACTAGCTTTATTATGTTATATGTGAGTTTACAAGGGTCGAAAAGAACACTTTCATTTGCCCAGAGTTCCTCCAGACTACAAACTACTACAAATAATGATACTAGTACGTACTAAGGAAAAAATAGTACAAGAAATTAGAATAAAGTACTCAAGTGTCATGAACACCTGGAATTTACAATTGGATAAAGAGCAGAAAAAAGAAAAAAAATGGGTATTAATGATTTTTTAGATATTGAAAGAACTAACTACAACATTGATTGAAATATTCACATTTTATAATTAAAGTAAAATGAAAAAAAAAAAGGAAAAGGAATAGCTAAATAATAAGAAAAAGGGTATTCATGGTTATTAAAAGAACATGGTATACTGTTGAAAGATGAATTGTTATTCTATGTGATATAAATGTACATAATGATGGTATATAAAATATTGCGTGTTCGATCTGGGGGGGGGGGGGGGGGGTGTAGTGCTTTGAGAATTTCTGTGTAAATTCTAGAACCACTTGGCCTTCCCCCGTCTTGAACCCACAATATTTTAAATAGAAGTGTGAGAGAGACAAATTCAACCTACTGCACATTGCATGTTTGTGTGTGCAGGTCTAAAAACAGCCATGAGCAAAATGTGGACACGGTGGCCGAACGGCGGCTGACAAATACCTGCTGTACGATCCATAGAGTTTCAGTGTATGTGTAGAGAAGAGCCTGTGCTATTCTTTGCTGGTGTTGGACTTGCTAAAAGCAAGACATGTTCATATTTTCTGGTGGTTACTAAACCAACCCTGTTGTAAATGTATCCTAATAGAGTCTAATGTTTGATGACCTGGTTGACTCGCACAAGTTTGAATATTTATATGAGAAGTGGTGAATTTGTTTTTTGTGGAAGTTGAAATATACCATGACTGAACTAAAAGTATTCTTCGAGTACAAAATTATTTCAAGAATAGAGAGAGAGAGTCTGATAAATTCCCTTAACCAGCATTATTCTTCGAAGAAGAAGTTTTTGGAGATCGACATGGCGGGCTATCCAGAGAAGAAGATCGGCTGTGCATACCAAGTACGTCAATCTATGGGAGAGAGGTGGGAAGTTTGCAAACTAGCTCCACATTGCTTCTTGTCATCTAAAACATTAGACTACTTCCAGCAAATTTAGGTTAGTGAAGACAGAATGTTATGTTCATAACCCACACTGAAGGGAAGTAACAATTTGTCTGAATTTCTAAACCTAGAAAATACACTATCCAGTGACATTAATGCAATCACCCTTCCAAAAGCCTGAATAACCACCTTTTGCAGTACGATCGGCTCCCAGACGTGCAGGAAGAGTGTCAATGAGATCCCGGAAGGTATCAACAGGGAGTGGAACCACGCTAACTCTGGTGCTGCGGCCAGCTGCGCTAGGTTTATCGGCTGAATATCCATGGCGCAAGCAGCCCAATCGAAGTGGATTCTTGACTGGGTTCATATCCAGGAGGTATGGTGGCCAGGGGCATGCAATAAATTCATACTGGTGCTCTTTGAACCATGCACGTACACTGTGAACTATGAGATACATTGCATTGTCCTGTTGGTAGAGGCATCGTGTCAAGGAAAAACAAACTGTATGTAGTGGCAGGCACTGTTTCCAAGGATAGATACATACTTGTTTGTGCTGCTAGATGCCGTCATGCCAGGGAAAAACAAGCTCGATGCAGTGATGGGCATGGTTTCCAAGGATAGACATATACTTGTGTTACCCAATCTGCCTTCTAGAATGATGAGGTCACCCAGGGAATGCCACAAAAGCATTCCTCAGACCATAATGCTCCCTCCTTCAGCCTGGGCCCTTCCGACAATTGCTGCAGGATGTTTGCTTTCAGATGTTTCACACTGTACAAGCCAACTGCCATCTGTACGATAAGAGCATAAAACATGATTCATCTAAAGAGGCCACTTCTTGTGACTCAATTCTAGCCATTGTCACCAGTGACCAGCAGTCAGCACAGGTGCTTGAAGCAGGCACCTGCTACCGAGGCACACATTCAGCAACTTCTCCTGAATGGTCACTGAGGAGACACTGTTGGTAGCTCGTTGATTCATCTGGGCAGTCAACTGCTCAACAGTTACACATCTATTTGCCCATACACATATCCACAGCTGCTGTTTACCCCTGTAATCTATGGTCTGGTGCACCACAGCTGCCTTGGTGCCATTTTTGGATAGTTCCATTTTGTCATGCATGGTATATTTTAACCACAGTGGCATTTAAACACTTTAGAAACTTAGCCATTTTGGAAAAGCTTACACCCTTGGCTTGAAGGCCAACGGTCATGTCCTTTTGGATGTCAGATAAATTATTCTGTTTCTGCATTACAACAAAGACTGCACTATTTTCCGTGTCCCCTGGCATACTTTATATACCCTCCCTGATAGTGCTGCTACCTGCCGCCCATGAGTGATTATTGCACATTGGCATCGAACACAGGCGATGGTCCCAGTAATTTGAATGGACCAAGTATGTTGGTTGACTGTAGGTGTGAGAACTCTTCCTGAATACCTTATTAATGGAGCACCATGGGGACTTTTGTGGCACGTCCATTGTTTTACAGGTTTTAAAATTCAGTGAACTTCCCTGTCAGGCAAATGTAAATAACACAACATACTACAGTGTATTCTGTCACCCCAGAATGCCAGTCTCACACATCTGTAAGTGCAGGTTCCTATTTTAGCACATCAGAGGAGCAGCTATGCAACTCATATTGGTGGTGTTGACATTATAACTGTCCCTTTCCACATGAATCTGATGGTGAAAGGATGTTGGACCATGGTTCACTGCTGCAGTAACATACAAAAAGCATTCAGTTATTGTCTGAGGTAATGTTAAGTTGTGGTTCAATGCAGTATAGCTATGAAGTATGGGCAATCTGACACCCCTATCAGAGATTCCTCGAATGGGTTTCTACCTGATAAAACTTTTGGATACATTTTTTGAGAAAAAGGGCTGGTATGATAGGTCAAGGACATCCAGTAGACTACTACTGTATCTAGGCTCCACAAGCCACCTTATGGTGAATATAGGAAGCTATTTCTGGTACTCATCCCCGTTTTGTTCAAAAATGCTACGTGGGAAGAATGACTGCCAATAAGCCACATATGAGCCCCAATTCATTTATCTCATTTTCCCATTACTGTCATTTTGTAAGACACACAAAACATTTTAACAATAAATCTCCATGTGATGCACAACATCCCTCTTATAGCACCTGCCACTGGAGTTTGTGCAAATTCATAATGTCACTAAGAAAAACAGTTGGTGCAGGTTTCTTCTTCATAGACAGTAACAAGCTTCCACGTTGAGTTATCGCATCAGACAATGTTTTTTTAAAGGTGTTCATCACATGAACTGACTAGTAGATATCTGGAGTTGAATCCTATACAGCATATCCGTTATGCAATGGGGGAAAAAAATTGAAGCCAACAACTGATGTCGGGGACTCTGCCAATTCTTCAAACAAATGTACTGTTGACATCCAGTTTTAAGTGAAACTTGTAGGGATCTGTAATAATGTGGCTGTAAAGTGTCAAATTACATAATGCCAGTTGCTAAGGCCCTTGTGGTGACATATGGATCATAACACATGCACAAAAGGATTGTTAGACAGGCTAGCTGTGCTTGATGAAGTCTGCACCACACAGCAGTAACAGCCGGAACATATAGGAAGATGTCACCACCCAGTGCAGCAACCCATGTTGTGAGCTATGTGACTGGGGGCTGGGTAACAGTGCTAAATGCATATCAGAACCATGTATACAGCTGCGAATTTTGAGGCAGATCCTTTAAGAGACCAGCCGCATGACAACAATGTCATGGCCTTACTAGACAACAGAATGACTTGTCACCACGAGGTGCATGGGTTCGAGGTCTGGTTGGGCCAGCTGCCCCCTGCACTGCATCTCCTTGAGGGAATTGGTGCCACAGCGCTGCTGAATTGCCTTCCATGCCTGCTGTAGCCAGACTCCTGCCAGGGGGTAGTGGATTGTCCCCCACATGTGGAGGTCTTCACTCGCCTCTGCAGTGAACACAAATGAACCCAAGTCACTGGGTGTGGCTGTTCCGCAGTGGAATGGAGTAGCGGTAGAAGAATGAGAGCACCACTGACGTCAGAGCCTCAATCCACAGTCAGACCACTGGTTGTTGCTCAACCTGATGTCTGCAAAATGACTGTGCATGCACCCCTTTCCCATGGTTGGAAGCCAGCCACCTGCTAGCTGTGGCCAACCTGAGTCACCAGAGAGGACCGTGTCTGCCTCTCATTGCTAATGACGTGATGTGTATTTGAAGTCTAATAAAATACCTCTCTTGACGTCCTGTATGTCACTGGGCCCCACTGTTCTGTCACTCCAGGTACTCACCTACAGGGCACTTCACAAATCTTTCTCAGAAATGGTACTAAGTTCCAACAGAGCTCTGAAACTGAACATGTTGTAGCACTGCCAAGCAGCTAGAGATAACCACATACTCTATCAACTTGTAATGTCCCCACAGAAAATACCCTCTACCACGCACCAATTAATCATTGTCAATCAAACCATCCACATTCATTCACTTTGGAAAAGTATCTGATCTGATTTTCTCGTAATATATGCGGCGACAACTCGTCGACACCAAAGTATTTTCTAGTATGTTTATTCTTTGAAATAACAGAGATGGATATATGTATTCTCTATGGTTGTGAGAGTGATAACTAGGACAGCTTCTGGAGTGTCTGTTGAGGGATTGACGAGTTTCTGAGAGATACATATTCTGCTTTCCTTCTCGCTAAAGCGAGCGAATGAACATTTGTGCCACTAGCGGTTTGTTTGAAGAGAAAGAGACTGTAAAAGGAAAATAATTAAGACGTGGAATCACCGGAGATCTGGACATGTAATGGAGATGGATTTAATACACAATTTCCTTCATAAATAAGGTTTGTGACTTTTTGTTCTGGAGTGAATGAACGAATGAGTTTTTTCTGAATCATTTGATGATCACGTTGGCCCTGTAATTAGTGGGGAAGTTTCAGCTGTGTCGAAGAGAGCCTGCAATCCCTGAGTTTGTGTTAAATCGTCCAAAAAGGCTTCGTACACATATGGAATTCGCAATCTTTCGTAAAAGGAACAAATTGTCCACACAATTGATTCTCCCGACTGAATACAGTGTTTAACAGTAATAATAAATGTAAAGATCTCTTACAGCAAGCCAGCCGCTGATTACCAAGACGAAGAACTCCACCAAAGATCCTATTTGGCTGATTTCACATAATGAAATATTATATTAAAAACTGTACATAGATAAAGGAGAGAAAGAGAGAGAGCGAATGAAAAGAGAGATAATACTAATAATCCTCCATTAGTCTAACTTTTCGCCTGTCTTGGCACGGATCAGCCAACAAATGGGAGGCCCTTACTTTACTGTATAGATTTATGTGTGGAGGTGAAGGGATCTTAAAGGCAACAGATACATGTCTATACAGACAAGACATTACACAAAGTTAGCGGCTAGCTGCATTCATCATCTATTCTTAGACGAAGAGACGACAACTTATTATCTTGTTAAAATGGCGACCGTGACAGGACACGTTTTTGGACGTTGCTAAAATAATTTTGTTCTCTGTTTCATGTCAACTACGATGAGCTAACCTAACCGACGCTTGGAAAAGAGAGGAAAGACTCGCAGGTGATATAATTGGATCTACAAATAAAGCCCAAAGACAGCATGCTGGGCGCAGAGAAAAGGCCAGATCTATATTTTTATTATTAAAGCTTGCTACTATAGTTGAAGTATACGCTTTTTTGTTTAGTGTTATTTGATTTTTGAACTTTGATTAACTGTGTTCATGTTAGATGTATTTTCATTGACCTGTCCCAGTTGCATTTACCTGTATATGTACATTAAGAAGGTAGACACAGAAGTACTCTTGTGTGAACGGAGTTACATATAGTGACAGTAGAAGGGAGTGATATATACAGTGACAGTAGAACATTTATATGGTTTTAACTAGGGCAATGTTTAGGATGAGTCAAGCAGAGCAAAGCAGCACGCAACAGCCTTCAGCTGTTAGCACTGATAATAATGATGCAGTAAGAAGTGTTGTAGGACCGATGCCTACAGATAGCGCAATAGAACGCCCTGTAGACACAGCTGGACACCTGTAGACACAGCAAGCACACAGCAGGGATTAGATCCATTGGTAATTATCATGAGACAGATGCAGATGATAACCGAGAGCATGAATACTTTGAAAACTGATATTAACGCGAAATTAGCCTCAGTTACTGAAGGGCAAAATGATTTGAATACGAAATTAGCCTCCGTTACTGAAGGGCAGGAAAATCTGAAAACCGACATTAACGCGAAATTAGCCTCAGTTACTGAAGGGCAAAATGATTTGAATACGAAATTAGCCTCCGTTACTGAAGGGCAGGAAAATCTGAAAACCAACATTAACGCGAAATTAGCCTCAGTTACTGAAGGGCAAAAGGATTTGAATACGAAATTAGCCTCAGTTACTGAAGGGCAGGAAAATCTGAAAACCGACATTAACGCGAAATTAGCCTCAGTTACTGAAGGGCAGGAAAATCTGAAAACCGACATTAACGCGAAATTAGCCTTAGTTACTGAAGGGCAGGAAAATCTGAAAACCGATATTAAAGCACAATTAGTGACAGTCACTCAAACTCAAGAAGAAATGAAATTAGTCCAGACTGAGATTAAGCAGCAGTTACAAGACAGTTTTTCCAAATTAGAGCAGCGGATAGAGGCGAAGACCAAGGAACTCAAAGATCAGGCCGAAGAGACGGAACGAAAATTAAATGCACAAATAGAATTGGTGAAAGCACAATGTGAGGAATCTACTCACCGCGTACGTGTCGAAATGAAGGAGTATGTGGCTATTAAGATAGATACTGTACGGGAACAAGTGGAAATGGTTCCGCAATTAATACAAAAGCAAGACGCCATGTCATGTGCAAC
Organism: Schistocerca nitens; assembly: GCF_023898315.1. Taxonomy (NCBI): domain Eukaryota; kingdom Metazoa; phylum Arthropoda; class Insecta; order Orthoptera; family Acrididae; genus Schistocerca; species Schistocerca nitens. The sequence continues at coordinate 340,253,550 of NC_064619.1, forward strand.
TTCCTGAATTGGCACGTACACAGACTAACCTAAAGGAAAGCGTTGAACATCTGACAGAGCGTCAAGACATTATAGACCACCAAATTAACGTATTAACGGGTAAATTATCCGAAATCACATTAGAAAACAAAAGGCTAATGTGTGAAAACGTTGAGCAAAATGTTAAGGCAGCATTCCAGAGTTTATCTGGCAAACAGGAAGAGAATTTGAAACTTCCTGGCAGATTAAAACTGTGTGCCCGACCGAGACTCGAACTCGGGCACACAGTTTTAATCTGCCAGGAAGTTTCATATCAGCGCACACTCCGCTGCAGAGTGAAAATCTCATTCAGGAAGAGAATTTGATTGCGAAAGGACTTGAGGAGGTGCGACACCAGTTAGGTGCTGATTTGGAGCATTGGAAACAAACGATAGAAGAGTCGATGCGCGCTTCACAACAAAGCTCAGAACAAATGAATACAGGGCAGCAGCAGAAGTTGGCAGTGACTATAGAGCCAGTTACTGCCCATTCGCACACAATACCAACTTGTGTAAGTAATTAAAACTTTAAATTGCCACTATCGGGCTGTTCGCGTGAATTCTTATTTAACGGAGATTACGAAAGCCTTTGCCACGCCGAAGAAAAAATGATAAAGCATCGGCAATTCCAGATTTTTAACCCTGACAAAAGGGGGGTCCATCCAATTGTTTTTATTCGAAGTTTCAGAGGAGAGCTACCCAGAAATTGGTCGGAATGGCAGAAGATCAGTTTTGTTACAGGATATGTACAAGGTTCGGGGGCGATCTGGGCCTCGGACATGACTTCTGTTTGTTCGACATATGACGATTTTGAGAAGGCGTTCTTAGCAAAGTTCTGGTCAGAAGGGGTACAGGAACGCCTAAGGCAGGAGGTGCTCTACCCAGAGCCTTTCTCCTTTTCGAAAGGAAGCCTTAGAAAGTATTTCGAAAAATATATAAATAAAACGAGATACTGGGACAGACCTATGCCCTTGCCAGACATAATAAACATACTTAAGGCAAGACTACCAACTAGCATCCGGAATCAATTGATTTACGGCAACGACAAAGACTTGGAGTCGTTCCTCACATCGTTAGACCATATAAATATTATCGAAGAGAACAACCAGAAAGCCCGTAATAACAGAGTCCAGTATAGGGAGATAGAACCTCTGCCAAACGGTAGGCAAGGTGGAAGTATGGGTTATACCAATGGTGATCAATTGACACTTAGAAGGAATGAACAGAGATCGTTAAATAACGGAGAAACCCCTCAAAATCTCAATAGTAATCCCGGCAATGGTCTTGCGAGGGGCTATTCAAGGAACAACAGGAACAGTAAAAGATACAATCCTGTGTGGGGGAACGAAAGAAATTTCAGACCCCAAGCCTGGAATAATAACAATAATAGAAAGTGGAATCAACCGGGAGGAATGAATTCAAATAGCCAACATCAGTGGGGACGGACATCTACGAATCAACCGGTAATTACCGAAGTGACGGATGATGTCAACCAGCAGCCAAATCAAAATCCAACAAACTTGTAAGGACACACTCGTGCCTCGGAGGAGCGGTCAACAATTGGTTGAGGGGCAACAGGATATGTGTACCCATGCTAACGTATAATGATGGATGATTACTGGCAGATGAACTGACCGAGGACTTTGAACCACAAGATGAGGATAAGGAACAGATGGCAGTAGCCGAAGTGCAAGTCATTATGGAGACCGTACCTATAGTGGTGGTTTTAGACACAGCTGCAACCACAAATGTTATTTCGGAGGCACTATTCAACAGGATCAGAAATATAAGACGAGTACCAATTTTTCCAGTTCAAAATTGCAGAATAATAGGCGCCGTTGGGGCTCGATCGGCTAATGTAAAGGTGCAGTCACTACTTGGTGTGGAATTCGGAAATGTAGCAATATTAAGCACATTCCTGGTTGTGAAAAATTTGGTGGTAGATTGCATTATCGGAGTCGACAGCCTACGTCAATATGGATGCAGAATAGATTTTAAAACAGGAAAAATTTGGTTGAATGTTAATAAACAAGAAATTGAGTTGGAGTTGTTGAGAAAAAAAAGCCTTACGGGAAAATATAATTGTGGGATCAGTGTGCAAGTAATCAGGACGGCCCAAAATTCTAAAGAGCACGTAATTGATGAGTTCCAAGTCAAAGAAGATTTCGGTCAATTAGTGTTTGAAAAGTTAAATGAATCCGACTGCATTATCGAAGATCAGAAGAAGCAGCTCATTGAATTATTATTCACATGTGAAAACGTTTTTGATGAAAGGCCAGGAGTTATTAAGGGATACATATGCCATCTCTACGTTAAGCCGCACGAAACGTATTGTAGAACTTTCTATCCTGTTCCCTGGAGGTTAAAGGCTCAAGTTCAAAAGGAAATAGATCGCATGTTGAAATGGGGTTTGATCGAACCCTCTGCAAGCCCATACTGCTCCCCATTGCAAGTGACAGAGATGAACGCTCGTATAAACATAACAATAAACTGTGTGTGTTTAGTGTTAGAAAACTTTAAACTTAAATAACTAATCAGTGACACAGATTGTAGAAATAGTGACTAACTATTACTATCGAGTGCTGCAAAGAAGACAGTGGAGATAGGCTTCACCTGTGTTTGGGTAAACATGGAACTTTAGCATTGCTAATGTCATCAAGAATTATAAAGGATCTGAATGACGTTCAAGAAGAAAGAAATATTTCCCGAAAATGACATTGCATAATCAAAGGAGGTTCCCAGTGAATGTTCATATATAATTTCAAGTGCACGCTTAGATGTGTAAACGTCTGAAGTGATGCGTTTAGGCAGTGAATCATGAGTGACGGTTAACGCCGCAAAGATAATTTCCCACGCAAAACAATTGACGTCGGCGTGAGAGTTAGAATCGATATAGACGACACAGATATGCTTTGTAAGAGACTCGCATCAAACGCGAGGGGAAATTGATTGCTGTTGAACTTCAAAAAAAAAGTGTCATAATTAGACGTTAAGAGTTCTTGATTTATTGTTGAATGTCAAAAGAAACTAAGATTCATAGAATTAGTAGTTATTTAATGGGTCTTGTTCACTTTGGAATTTTGTTTGAAAATCCATTTCCATATATATACATGTATGAATGCCGGATGAATCAGATAATAAATGAGAGAAGTGAATCCACATTCCTCACTACTAATAACTTTTACATTACAGCAATCAAGCGGAGAAATATATGTATTTAGGATAAAATTTTTATGAGTATAGATAAATGATATGACTTTTCAAGGAAATTATGGATTATGTCTTTGTATAAAATGAACCACACTTTCCATTATTCGATGATTTGAATCCAAAATCTACTGCAAGTTCTATGAATCCTTTAAATTACGAAGAACAAATCATTGACAGAAAATGTGTCAGAATTTTTGGACTTACAAGCACAAATGGTGATGCGAAGTCCAAAAGAAAATTCAAACTACTGTAAATATTATAATGTTCTCGGCAACAGCATTAGTCAATGGAAAAATTGGAAACTTTAAGTCAATGGCTAAATTCCTTGCAGTACATCGTAAGAAAAAGGATGCATGAAGCCATAGGGATTTTGTTTTCAAAAAGGAGAATCTTGGACAGTGGAACCTAACCAGTTCTTTTACAGGACGAGTTTCCCTTTCGGTCATTGCTAATTCTTTTGGAATGAATGTTGCATGTGAAATCTGGTATCCCTGTCCCTTCTACTCTTCCCATTGTGGCCGCGTAGAAGACCGACTACAAATGTGGACGTCGGGGACATGCAAGATCCGGGGGAGTTTCAGCACCGCAAGATATTGTCCTGGGAACAAGATTGTAAAAAAAAAAAAAAAAAAAAAAAACACACACACACTCGAGTTATTTATTGTAAAATTTTTTTGCTAGAGGCACAAATCACTCTTCTCCAAATCGTTATATAAATCGATCCCTATCTTTCCTTTAGAGATCAATTTCAAAATTATTTTTTCTCTTCTGTAGGCTGTCCTATCTTCTATGTACCGTATGCTGGGGGTCTAGGCTTAAGAGGTTTTCCAAGGTTTCCCTGCTTAAGAGAGTTCCCGAATGGGTAGACCCCGATAACAGTTTCATGAAAGATCATCTTCCTCGGTTGTGCACAGCAAACATAACACCTCGATGCACGTAAAAGCAATACAGCCGCGGTACCTGTCTCCTCATTTCTTCTGTTTTCAATGTTTATTTTCTTCGTCTGTCTTAAACATAATTAATCTTTTACAGTTGGAGGACTGACACTCATCAGTTCCGGGTTACCCACACTAATAGATAGCTCGCGAAGTGTGTTCGGTAAATCAAAATTAGGCTCACAAACTTCGCTCGCTGCGAGGGGCATTGTAATATCCCCACAGAAAATACCCTCTACCACGCACCAATTAATCATTGTCAATCAAACCATCCACATTCATTCACTTTGGAAAAGTATCTGATCTGATTTTCTCGTAATATATGCGGCGACAACTCGTCGACGCCAAAGTATTTTCTAGTACGTTTATTCTTTGAAATAACAGAGATGGATATATGCATTCTCCATGGTTGTTAGAGTGGTAACTAGGACAGCTTCTGGAGTATCTGTTGAGGGATTGACGAGTTTCTGAGAGATATATATTCTGCTTTCCTTCTCGCTAAAGCGAGCGAATGAACATTTGTGCCGCTAGCGGTTTGTTTGAAGAGAAAGAGACTGTAAAAGGAAAATAATTAAGACGTGGAATCACCGGAGATTTGGACATGTAATGGAGATGGATTTAACACACAATTTACTTCATAAATAAGGTTTGTGACTTTTTGTTCTGGAGTGAATGAATGAATGAGTTTTTTCTGAATCATTTGATGATCACGTTGGCCCTGTAATTAGTGGGGAAGTTTCAGCTGTGTCGAAGAGAGCCTGCAATCCCTGAGTTTGTGTTAAATCGTCCAAAAAGGCTTCGTACACATCTGGAATTCGCAATCTTTCGTAAAAGGAACAAATTGTCCACACGATTGATTCTCCCGACTGAATACAGTGTTTAACAGTAATAATGAATGTAAAGATCTCTTACAGCAAGCCAGCCGCTGATTACCAAGACGAAGGACTCCACCAAAGATCCTATTTGGCTGATTTCACGTAATGAAATATTATATTAAAAGCTGTACATAGATAAAAGGAGAGAAAGAGAGAGAGCGAATGAAAAGAGAGATAATACTAATAATCCTCCATTAGTCTAACTTTTCGCCTGTCTTAGCACGGATCAGCCAACAAATGGGAGGCCCTTACTTTACTGTATAGATTTATGTGTGGAGGTGAAGGGATCTTAAAGGCAACAGATACACGTCTATACAGACAAGACATTACACAAAGTTAGCGGCTAGCTGCATTCATCATCTATTCTTAGACGAAGAGATGACAACTTATTATCTTGTTAAAAACTGCTTTGCTGCTGTAGAAGATTTTTCTGGCTTTTTTATTCTGTTTTTAAATGTTCACCTTTAGCTTCACACACATTCTAATTACATATTTTAAAAACTGTTCCAGGCCAAATGTCTAGCTCCTAAGCTTTATTTTTTCCTGCAATGTTTTCAATCCCCTTTTCAGAAAATATGCTATTATTTCTTGATAATAATTAATTTTTGTAAGAAAGGAAGATCAGGATCAGGGGGTCAATAGTGAGGTCATTATGAGTGGAGCACGAGTTCAGACTGGGAAGTAAATCGGTTGTGTCATTTTCAAAAGAACCACCCCAGGATTTGCCTTAAGCAATTCAGAGAAACCATGGAAAACATAAATCAGTGTGACCAGGCAGGGTTTTGAACCACCCTCCTCCCAAATGTACTGTGCCATATTGCTTGGTTTAATTTTTTGATCATAGTGTATTTGCATCCCTTCCTTTCTATCATGTGATTTCTATCTGCCTGACTGTCTTTTCTTCTTTGTCTTAATTTTAGATTTTTTACTAATTTATTTACTTAAAACTTTCTGCTCCCATTTTATGTCATGTTTTCTTTTCTCCGTTACGGGGCCCACACACAAGTGGCAGATAAAGTGATCCGTCAAATGCAACAACGCTGCAATCAGTCACTCCACATGAACCACTGCACACAAATGATCTACCAAGCAATTTAAACCAGTATTATGAGCACCACTATGCCAAGAAGCTCTGCTGTTGAAAATGAACAGTGTTTAGGACCACTTGCAGTTGATCTTCATATCCCCATGAACACTTGCAAAAAATAAATTAAAAACTGGAAATCATAATTTATTAAACTTGTTTTCAAACTCTTTTCTTGGGAACTGCAGATAATTTTACAGAATATATTAAATTTTTAACTGACACTAAGTGGGTTGTGTACATCTTGTCAGTGTGCTAATACAATTCAGTCGCTTAAGGACTGATGATTGTGTACTGAAGCACCAAAACTAGTAGCCTTATAATAAATAACACTAAGTATGGCTGTATGTGTTCCATTTTATTACACAAAACAATTACTTTTTTTATATTAGTCCTCAATTCCTTTTTCACTCATCAGTTTTATAAGTTAACTGCAAGTATACACAATTTGTTTTGTAATCTCAATATATGCATAGGAATGTTGTCAATAGCAACACTGATGATTGCCACAACCCTTGTTCTAACTTGTATGAGGTAGAGTCACAATATATAAAATGACAAGGGACTTTAGTATAGTTGTATAATAGATTTGCCCTGAGCATTTAAATTAAAATATCCACTTAATATTATGGTACATCACTCTGTTTAGAAATCAAGACTTTAATTAATGTGTACAATTGTTCATCAATTACAATGAACTACCCATCAATTTTTCTTCTACATAGTAAACTTCAGAATACCAAACACTGCAAAAACCGAGACTATTTTGTATCACCTCTTTAATGCAAATGGGAACTCCGGCCTCAACATCACTTCCTAACTGCAAATTCTGACAAAGTTCCTACTCAATGTGAGCAAAACAAAAAAAAAACTACACAAATATGTTCAATAACTAGACAAAGCAGTTGCAGGCAAACAGTTATATAGCCACACATTGCTGCTAACCAGCCAGGCAGCTGTAGTACAGGGTGATCAAAAAGTCAGTATAAATTTGAAAACTTAATCAACCACGGAATAATGTAGATAGAGAGGTAAAAATTGACACACATGCTTGGAATGTCATGGGGTTTTATTAGGGGGGGGGGGGGGGGGGAAAGTCCGAAAGTTCGCCTGTGAAACATCTCTTGCACGCGTTGTTTGGTGATGATTGTGTGCTCAGTCGCCACTTTCATCATGCTTGGCTTCCCAGGTCCCCAGACCTCAGTCTGTGCGATTATTGGCTTTGGGGTTACCTGAAGTTGCAAGTGTATCGTGATCCGACAGACATCTCAAGGGATGCTGAAAGACAACATCCGACGCCAATGCCTCACCACAACTTCGGACATGCTTTACAGTGCTGTTCACAACATTATTCCTCGACTACAGCTATTGTTGAGGATCTTTGTCTTACTTTGTTATGCTAATTATTGCTATTCTGATCAGATGAAGCGCCTTCTGTCAGACATTTTTTGAACTTCTGTATTTTTTTTTTTTTTTTTTTTTTTTTTTTGTTCTAATAAAACCCCATGTCATTCCCAGCATGTGTGTCAATTTGTACCTCTCTATCTACATTATTCCTTGATTTATTCAGTTTTCAAATTTATACTGACTTTTTTATCACGAATCATGTGCAGGCCATCAGACTAACCGGTATTTCCCTGCAGTCTATGATCAGTGTCAGATCCCTGCAATTTGGCCAACACATATGATCTGTTAAGTGACTGCACGCCAATGTGATGGACCACTGCAATGAATCGCTCGTACCTGGGGACCTTTATCCATTACATTATAATATAAGCAAAAATTGCATATTACTAATACTTGCTATAATTTCCTGAAGAGGAAGACCTTCATCATAGAACACCAAGTAAAAACATAATAACTCATATTTATCCTTTTTCAAATAGATCACTACTTGTACCTTTTTGTCACCATGTTTTCTGCGCACTAGGTGTGGTCGAAAGTCATCTCCATAGCGAAGGAAGTAATAATATGAAACTAGCCTATCCAGTGGCTTCCGGATCAGATTAATATATAGCGGACGCTGTGAAACTCCAAACCTGAAAAAAGATGTTTACATTTATATAGGATTTTCCACAAAGAGCTGTGTTTATTTTTCAATACACTGTGCATTTTAATAAGTACTGCAGAAAAAAAATACAGTATAAACGCTTTTCTAACAAGTGACTCATCATTTAGTGACTCCTAATAAAATGAGCAAAATCATCATGAAGTGTACTAAATATTCAAGAGCACAGTTATTAATCTTGAATTCTCAACCAGTACATACACACTCACACTAGATAATCATAAAATGTTTCACAGATCATATAATTCTGTTGGAATCAAAAATGCAACTCTTCAGTTTATAGTGAATCCCAAGATACACTACATCAAAGAAGTAAAAAAGTAGTACTGATCATTTCTCAACCTAATGTCATTGCATATGGAAAGCTTACTTTCTTTACTTAGCATCATGGGAAGGAAATGTCTTTACTTTATTTGAAGGCATTAACTTGAACATAGAAATTTAAGAACACACACTTCAAGAAAGGCAGTACGATTCTTAACTTGGTTCCTCTTAACTACATTTCACTCTGTTATTCAGACATACTTTTAACCTTTTCCCATGAACAAGAAAGTCACCAGATATCACATACCAGCAGAACTGAAGTCACAGTTCAATCTCCTATCTTTATTAAATTCCAAATGCCTGAAGTTTGTCTCAATTCAAAATGTCATTTGTATGAGCTTTAATAATTACAAATATAATAGACTTTTCTCAGCAAAAATGTGGCTACATTCTGACTGTAAATAACACATCATTTATTTTAAGTATGTTGTTATCATATCAAGAGACAGCATCTGACATCATTTCATTAATACCTCTAGGACAAGTTTTTGGTCTGAAAGAACATATTCTCCATTTGTCTCATAAACTAAATAACAACATACACTTTTTCCCAATTTACCAATCCATGTTATTGCTGTTGCAATTTTCAGTTTGAAGAAAAATTTGACACAACTCTCCACTCTAGCATTCATCCTCCACAAGATTTTTCTTCAATATAAACTTTCTTTTATTTAAGTTATGCAATACATTTCTTTTATTGGGAAAAAACACCATTTTGTTGGGAGAGAGTGTTTTTTTTTATTTTACATTTTATAATTTCTTTGATGCAATCGCATAAAAGTTTACTATACTATCCAGTCTGATAAAGTGTTACTTAATGATCATTCTGATGTTGCTTCAATTGTCCTGATAATGAAAAATGGTGAACTATATTGGTTAACAGTATAAAACTTTTACGTGTCTCCAAATAAAGAAAATATTAAGTTTAAAATGATTTTTTCCTCACTTCATTGTCATACTTTTTCATTAGTTATCTGATCTGCCCATCTCATCTTCAGAGCTCTTCTGTAGCACTGCATTTCAAAATCTAGTCTTTTCTTGTCCAAGTTTTTTATGATACACATTTCACTTCTGTGCAAGGCTACACTACAGACATATACTTTCAGAAAAGACATTTATATTTATAGTCAGTATAAGCAAGATTCACTTTTCCAGCAATATTTTTCTTGCTATTGCGAGTCTTCATTTTATATGCTCTCTACTTCAACCAGCCTCAATTATTTTGCTGCCCAAATAGCAAAACTCATCTATTTTTGTGTCTCGTCCCTAATCTAAACACATCAGCATTGCCTGATTTAATTTGACAAAACTTCATTACCACTGATTTATTTTACTTGATATTTAACTTACATCCCCTTTTGAAGACACTATCCATTCTTTGAAAAAAAGCAATCATATTTTTGCCATCAGCTGTACAATTGTATGTTTATTTTACCAGTTTCAATTATTAGTCACCCCCACAGTAGATAAACAGTGACTAAACAAAATTGGTAGAAAATAAATATATAATAGTCCAGATGGTAGCACAAATTTGCTTTTTTCAAATTATCTAACAGCTGTAGACGGTCAACTATGAAAAACTCTACTATCCATTCTTTTCAACTGATCTTCAAAGTCCTGTACCATCTCTGACAGAATTACAATGTTGTTGTTGTCTTCAGTCCTGAGACTGGTTTGAAGCAGCTCTCCATGCTACCTTATCCTGTGCAAGTTTCTTCATCTCCCAGTACCTACTGCAACCTACATCCTTATGAATCTGCTTCATGTATTCATCTCTTGGTCTCCCTCTACGATCTTTACCCTCCACGCTCCCCTCCAATGCTAAATTTGTGATCCCTTGATGCCTCAGAACATGTCCTACAAACCGGTCCCTTCTTCTGGTCAAGTTGTGCCACAAACCCCTCTTCTCCCCAATTCTATTCAATACCTCCTCATTAGTTATGTGATCTACCCATCTAATCTTCAGCATTCTTCTGTAGCACCACATTTCGAAAGCTTCTATTCTCTTCCTGTCCAAACTATTTATCGTCCATGTTTCACTTCCATACATGGCTACACTCCATAAAAATACTTTCAGAAACGACTTCCTGACACTTAAATATGTACTCGACGTTAACAAATTTCTCTTCTTCAGAAACGATTTCCTTGCCATTGCCAGTCTACATTTTATATCCTCTCTACTTCGACCATCATCAGTTATTTTGCTCCCCAAATAGCAAAACTCCTTTACTACTTTAAGTGTCTCATTTCCTAATCTAATACCCACAACATCACCCGACTTAATTCGACTACATTCCATTATCCTCGTTTTGCTTTTGTTGATGTTCATCTTATATCCTCCTTTCAAGACACTGTTCATTCCATTCAACTGCTCTTCCAAGTCCTTTGCTGTCTCTGACAGAATTACAATGTCATCGGCGAACCTCAAAGTTTTTATTTCTTCTCCACGGATTTTAATACCTACTCCAATTTTTTCTTTTGTTTCCTTTACTTCTTGCTCAATATACAGATTGAATAACATTGGGGAGAGGCTACAACCCTGTCTCACTCCCTTCCCAACCGCTGCTTCCCTTTCATGCCCCTCGACTCTTATAGCTGCCATCTGGTTTCTGTATAAATTGTAAATAGCCTTTCGCTCCCTGTATTTTACCCCTGCCACCTTTAGAATTTGGAAGAGAGTATTCCAGTCAACATTGTCAAAAGCTTTCTCTAAGTCTACAAATGCTACAAATTGCCAGTTTACATTTTATATCTTCTCTACTTCGACTATCATCAGTTATTTTGCTCCCCAAAGTGTCTCATTTCCTAATATAATTCCCTCAGCATTACAATTACAATATCATTAGCAAACCTCAATGTTTTTATTTCTTCTCACTGAACTTTAATTCCCTTTCCAAATTTCTCCTTGGTTCCGTTAATGGCTTGTTCAGTGCACACACTTAATAACACTGGGGATATACTACAACCTGTCTCACTTCCTTATCAGTACCACTTCCTTTTCATATCCTTTGATCATTTGGTTTCTGTACAAGTTGTTGATAACCCTTCATTTTGTGTATTTTATCCCTGTTATCTTCAGAATTTGAAAGAGAATATTCCAGACACCATTGACAAAAACTTTCTCCAAATTTACAAATCTAGACTTGCCTTTCTTTAACATATCTTCTAAGAGAAGTCTTTGGGTCAGTATTGCCTTGCGTGCTCCCACATTTCCCCAGAGCTCAATCTGAACTCCCCTGAGGTCAGTCTCTCTCCTCAGTTTTCAGATTCTTCTGCAAATAATTCAAGTCAGTATTTTTCAACCATGACTTATTACATTGATGGTTCGGTAACATTCACACCTGTGAGAATTTACCAACATTTGAACAGAAATTGTTATATTCTTCCAAATCTGAGGTTTCTTCACATGTTTCATATACTCGCATATCACATGCAACAGTTTTTTCATTTTGAGGGAAGTTATTTTAGATTTTGATCAAACAATGCTTTGTCAAATTATTCTTGCAATATTGCATCCCCCAATCTCATCATGATCTGCCTCTACTTTCTTTTCCTTGTTTATAACATCGACTCATTGTCTTTGAGTTCATTTTTCTGTTTTATACAGGGTGAAGTGAAATTCGCACACTTGGGCTTTGCAGAGCGACTCCTCACATGCCAGTGATAAAAAAATGTCTATCACAAAATTTCGTCTGGCAGGTACATACCGAAGAAAAAGGACATTAAAGAGTGGCAATCTGGCAACACTGTAACCACATGTATGGAAACTACCTCTGTCAGCTGGTTCAGTGGATAGAGTTTTGGGTTAGCGTGTAGGAGGTCGATGGTTCAATCCTGGGTTGATGCATATGTATTTTATTTGGTAAATTTAATCCAGGTGGTACGGTATCTGGCATCTTAATCATCAACAGCAATTGCAGCGGGTCCTCTAGAAAACATTTGCACTTACATACTACAATTGTAAATATGGAAGTTTGGTCAGCTTTGAAAGAAGCCCTTTCCACATTGTGGCCATGAATTTATTCGCACCACTTCATATACTACCTGTGAGACCCATTTTCTTTGTACCCTCCTCCAATGGTCCCATAGATTAGTACCAACTATTATTCTTGCCTCATTCAGGTCCATTAAATTTCGTTAGGGCCTTACATTGCCAGTAGGACTAGCAACGTGGCTTGCAAATAATATCCGAACACAGTTACTATTTGTATGTGTTATCACCATGATCCCACTAATTATGCCTTTCAACATTGAGTCTGGTAACCGCATGCTGTTTAGTGTGTACCTCAATGCATTATTATTATTATTCTACCAATGGGACTGTGGAAACATCACGTTTATTACCGTTAGGGACATAGAGTAATTTGAAAGCGAACATTTCACAATTAGCGGTGCGGGGATGAATCATGCAGAACAATATCTGTCAGAGGGATAATGTGCATTAGGTGGAACAGCGTGCAGGACAGACAGTGTGTTTATACTGTATGCGCTGTTCACCAGACAGGGACTAGTTGCAAGTGGAGTAATGCGCCCATGACAGACTCCAATGTACATGCATACACGTATAGAGCTTTCGCATGGTAAACCTCTAAGACAGTGTGGCAGAGGCATACACAAACAATGAATATGTGGATATGCTTCTGGTCCTTGGTGCATCTGATAACCGGGCTGGCGTTTCTGCTTTTGAAAATGCTGCTAGGTATTCTCATCGACACCATCCAGATAAAAATGTAGTTCGTTGTCTGGAGCTGCACCTTCAGGATCAGGTTCCCTCCTTCCACCATCGTGTGACAGGAGTCATCCACTGACTCACTGTACTCCAGTTACTGGAACTCATACACCAAGAACCTGAGCAAAGTACATGCACCATAGCAAGGCAATTGCGTGTGTCGCAATGCACAGTTGTTCATGTGCTGCACGAGCATGGGCTGCACCCCTATCATTATGCTTCCTTGCAACACCTGCATCCTGCAGATTGCCATCAGCAGAAGCATTCTGTGAATGGTTCCAAAAACAACAGGAAGCCAATGATGACTTTGTAAACACTGTAACGTGGTCAGATGAAGCAGCATTCACTCCTGAGAGTATCTTCAATGCCCACCAATGGTGTGAGGTTAACCCGCATGTCACCTGCAACGTGGACATCAAGTTTGCTTTGGTATCAACATCTGGGCCGGAATATTGGGTGACAGGTGTTTGAGCCCCTACATGTTGCCTGACCAGTTGACTGCACGAAGGTATCATGCAATCCTCTCAAACTTTCCACCTGATGTGCTGGAAGATGTTCAACAACACGTTCGGCAGAGCATATGGTTCCAACATGATGGTGCACCGCCACACTCTGGAATTAATGTATGACAGTATTTGGACAGAAAATTTCCAGGTAAATGGCTTGAACGTGTAGGTCCAGTTCCATCGCCACTGCATTCATCTGACCTAAATCCCCTGGATTTCTTCCTGTTGGGACATCTGAGGGAGCATGTATAATCTACTCCACCGATGAATGTGGAAGAATTGGTGGGGCATGTTCATGCTGCTCTCGTTACTGTGGACACAGCTTTGCTGCAAAGGATCCAGAGCTGTATGATCCAGTGGATTGCACAATGTCTGGATGTGCAGGAAGGTCGCTTTTAGCATCTGTTGTTCTGAGGACTATGAATTCTGTCATGAATGTCATGCGGTCATTAATATGAACATTATTATCATCACTGGCTGCTAATGTGCAACATCTGAGTGCTCATATTACATGTAGTATAAATGACAAGTAGATGTTGTATTATTGTACTGTACTTTCATCTTTAGCATCTTGAAATTGATATTGTTTTTGTGGTTACTGTCCTAAGACAGGTAATTTGTTTCAACTGTCTATTTCTAATTTGACTAACCACGTATTTGTTACGTTCACCATTACAAAATGTTGTAAATTTAGGATACATGTGACCTAAGAAATGGTATATATTACAGTATGAAACATCAGAACGAAATTAGCAAATAAAAAAAAAAATAAATAAATAAAAAATAAAAAATGCGCCCCAACCCAGGATTGAACCCTCGACCTTCTGCATGCTAACCCAAAACTCTATCCACTGCACCAACTGTATAGCACAACTAATATGTGCTGGCAGATGTACTTAGCATACATGTGGTTACAGTGGTGCCAGATTGCCACTCTTTAATGCCCCTTTTCTGCCGGATGTACTCGCTAGACAAAATTTTGTGAGATATGGTTGGCTGGTTGGTTGGTTTAAAAGAGGGGCAAAGGGACCAAACTGCTATGTCAATGGTCCGTTGTTCTGAATGAAACAATGCCACAAGGGTGAGAATAAAACAAGTGAGACTGACAGCACAAAACGGAGAGAAATGAAAAACCACAAGAACGATGGAAGGGCAACAAACACTTAAATGGACAAAAGGGGAGAAGAAAACCACACAAATGCAAGAAACAGGTAGCAGAGATTAAAACGACAAAACAGATTATCATGGCTAGCTGATCATGAGAATAAAAATGAGAAGCCAGCCACTCTGCAACACATTAAAGAAAAATGGCTCTGAGCACTATGGGACTTAACTTCTGAGGTCATCAGTCCCCTAGAACTTAGAACTACTTACACCTAACTAACCTAAGGACATCACACACATCCATGCCTGAGGCAGGATTCAAACCTGCAACCGTAGTGGTCGCGCGGTTCCAGACTATAGCGCCTAGAACCGCTCGGCCACACCAGCCGGCCAACACATTAAAACATCCACCCTAAAAGCACTAGGGTGGAGGACACAGAGGGACAAAGGACATGCGCTAAAACTGAGATCAAATGATAAAACACACCCTCATGCATAAAATGTAAAACTAAATCGGCCAATGAAGCGTTGTCAGATAAAATTGGCGGCAACGAGTCCGGTAACCAAAGATTTCATCGCACGCCAGTCAAAGTGCGACAGCGCACCAGAATATGGGCCACTGTCAACCAGGCGCCGCATCGACACTGAGGCGGGTCTTCACGACGCAGGAGGTAGCTGTGGGTCACCTAAGCATGGCCAATGCAGAGCCGGCAGAGAACCACAGAGTCCCTGCGAGAGGCCCACATGGAGGACTGCCACAAATTCGTAGTCTCCTTAATGGCACGCAGTTTGTTGTTCATACTGAGATTATGCCGTTCTGTCTCCCAAAGCAGAAGAACCTGGCAGCATAAAAACCGATGCAGGTGAGTTATTGGAATGCCAATCTCCATAAGCCGTTTCTGTGTAGCCTATTTGGCCAGCCTGTCAGCAAGTTCGTTGCCTGGGATTCCGACGTGTCCTGGAGTCCACACAAACACCGTTGAAAGACTGGACCATTCCAGGGCATAGATGGACTCCTGGATGATCACTACCAAAGGATAATGAGGGTAGCACTGGTCGATAACTTGTAGGCTGCTCAAGGAGTCAGTACACAGAAGAAATGGCTGCCCAGGGCATGAATGGATGGGCTCAAGAGCACGAGATATAGCAATCAGCTCTGTAGTGAAAACACTACAGCCATTGGGCAAGGAAAGCTGTTTAATATGTCCTCCATGGGCATATGCGAAGTCAACATGACCATCAGCCATTGAGCCGTCGGTGTAAACCACTTCATGGCCTCGGTAAATGGCGAAAATCAAGAGAAAGTGACAGCGGAGAACTGCAGGGTGAATTAAGTCCTTTGGGCCTTGGGAAAGAACCTGGCAAAGCCACAGCCTAGATGTACACCAAGGAGGTGTAAGCAAACAGACCTTGAGTATGAGTGGTAAAGGCAAAAACTCCACTTCAGACAGAAGAGATTGGATGTTGTTGTTGTTGTGGTCTTCAGTCCTGAGACTGGTCTGATGCAGCTCTCTATGCTACTCTATCCTGTGCAAGCTTCTTCATCTCCCAGTACCTACTGCAACCTACATCCTTCTGAATCTGCTTCATGTATTCATCTCTTGGTCTCCCCCTACGATTTTTACCCTCCACGCTGCCCTCCAATACTAAATTGGTGATCCCTTGATGCCTCAGAACATGTCCTACCAACCGATCCCTTCTTCTGGTCAAGTTGTGCCATAAACTCCTCTTCTCCCCAATCCTATTCAGTACCTCCTCATTAGTTATGTGATCTACCCATCTAATCTTCAGCATTCTTCTGTAGCACCACATTTCGAAAGCTTCTATTCTCTTCGTGTCCAAACTATTAATCGTCCATGTTTCACTTCCATACATGGCTACACTCCATACAAATACTTTCAGAAACGACTTCCTGACACTTAAATCCATACTCAATGTTAACAAATTTCTCTTCTTCAGAAACGCTTTCCTTGCCATTGCCAGTCTATATTTTATATCCTCTCTACTTCGACCATCATCAGTTATTTTGCTCCCCAAATAGCAAAACTCCTTTACTACTTTAAGTACCTCATTTCCTAATCTAATTCCCTCAGCATCACCCAACTTAATTCGACTACATTACATTAACCCGTTTTGCTTTTGTTGATGTTCATCTTATACCCTCCTTTCAAGACACTGTCCATTCCGTTCAACTGCTCTTCCAAGTCCTTTGCTGTCTCTCACAGAATTAAAATGTCATCAGCGAACCTCAAAGTTTTTATTTCTTCTATACGGATTTTAATACCTACTCCGAATTTTTCTTTTGTTTCCTTTATTGCTTGCTCAATATACAGATTGAATAACATCGGGAAGAGGCTACAACCCTGTCTTACTCTCTTCCCAACCACTGCTTCCCTTTCATGTCCCTCGACTCTTATAACTGCCATCTGGTTTCTGTACAAATTGTAAATAGCCTTTTGCTCCCTGTATTTTACCCCTGCCACCTTTAGAATTTGAAAGAGAGTATTCCAGTCAACATTGTCAAAAGCTTTCTCTAAGTCTACAAATGCTAGAAACGTAGGTTTGCCTTTCCTTAATCTTTCTTCTAAGATAAGTCGTAAGGTCAGTATTGCCTCACGTGTTCCAGTATTTCTACGGAATCCAAACTGATCTTCCCCGAGGTCGGCTTCTACTAGTTTTTCCATTTGTCTGTAAAGAATTCGTGGTAGTATTTTGCAGCTGTGGCTTATTAAACTGATTGTTCGGTAATTCTCACATCTGTCTTCTTGAAGTCTGAGGGTATTTCACCTGTTTCATACATCTTGCTCACCAGATGGTAGAGTTTTGTCAGGACTGGCTCTCCCAAGGCAGTCAGTAGTTCCAATGGAATGTTGTCTACTCCGGGGGCCTTGTTTTGACTCAGGTCTTTAAGTGCTCTGTCAAACTCTTCACGCAGTATCGTATCTCCCATTTCATCTTCATCTACATCCTCTTCCATTTCCATAATATTGTCCTCAAGTACATCGCCCTTGTATAAACCCTCTATATACTCCTTCCACCTTTCTGCTTTCCCTTCTTTGCTTAGAACTGGGTTTCCATCTGAGCTCTTGATGTTCATACAAGTGGTTCTCTTATCTCCAAAGGTCTCTTTAATTTTCCTGTAGGCAGTATCTATCTTACCCCTAGTGAGATAAGCCTCTACATCCTTACATTTGCCCTCTAGCCATCCCTGCTTAGCCATTTTGCACTTCCTGTCGATCTCATTTTTGAGACATTTGTATTCCTTTTTGCCTGCTTCATTTACTGCATTTTTATATTTTCTCCTTTCATCAATTAAATTCAATATTTCTTCTGTTACCCAAGGATTTCTACTAGCCCTCGTCTTTTTACCTACTTGATCCTCTGCTGCCTTCACTACTTCATCCCTCAAAGCTACCCATTCTTCTTCTACTGTATTTCTTTCCCCCATTCCTGTCAATTGTTCCCTTATGCTCTCCCTGAAACTCTGTACAACCTCTGGTTCTTTCAGTTTATCCAGGTCCCATCTCCTTAAATTCCCACCTTTTTGCAGTTTCTTCAGTTTTAATCTACAGGTCATAACCAATAGATTGTGGTCAGAGTCCACATCTGCCCCTGGAAATGTCTTACAATTTAAAACCTGGTTCCTAAATCTCTGTCTTACCATTATATAATCTATCTGATACCTTTTAGTATCTCCAGGGTTCTTCCATGTATACAACCTTCTATCATGATTCTTAAACCAAGTGTTAGCTGTGATTAAGTTGTGCTCTGTGCAAAATTCTACCAGGCGGCTTCCTCTTTCATTTCTTAGCCCCAATCCATTTTCACCTACTACGTTTCCTTCTCTCCCTTTTCCTACACTCGAATTCCAGTCACCCATGACTATTATTTTCATCTCCCTTCACTATCTGAATAATTTCTTTTATTTCATCATACATTTCTTCAATTTCTTCGTCATCTGCAGAGCTAGTTGGCATATAAACTTGTACTACTGTAGTAGGTGTGGGCTTCGTATCTATCTTGGCCACAATAATGCGTTCACTAAGCTGTTTGTAGTAGCTTACCCGTGTTCCTATTTTCCTATTCATTATTAAACCTACTCCTGCATTACCCCTATTTGACTTTGTGTTTATAATCCTGTAGTCACCTGACCAGAAGTCTTGTTCCTCCTGCCACCGAACTTCACTAATTCCCACTATATCTAACTTTAAACTATCCATTTCCCTTTTCAAATTTTCTAACCTACCTGCCCCATTAAGGGACCTGACATTCCACGCTCCGATCCGTAGAACGCCAATTTTCTTTCTCCTGATAACGACATCCTCTTGAGTAGTCTCTGTCCGGAGATCCGAATGGGGGACTATTTTACCTCCGGAATATTTTACCCAAGACGACGCCATCATTATTTAATCATACAGTAAAGCTGCATGCCCTCGGGAAAAATTACGGCCGTAGTTTCCCCTTGCTTTCAGCCGTAGATTGGATACGAACTGCAATTGTAAGCCCTGACCTGGGTCGCCGATGTAGGAGATGAACTGCCTTGGGTGGGAAAACAAGACGGTAATTTGGATGCGCAGGAGAACTGCAAACAAGTACAAAATAACTGGCAAGCAGTTGTGCACACCTGACCTGCAATGGAGGGACTCCAGCCTCTGCCAGGAAACTGGTCACCGGACTCGTCCTAAAAGTTCCCATCGCTAGTTGAATGCCACAGTGGTGCTCTGGGTTGAGTAAACACAACGCTGAGGGTGCCACTGAACCATAAACCAGACTCCCATAGTCAAGGTGGGATTGAACAAGGGCTCTGTAGAGCTGCAGCAGCATCGAGCAATTTGTACCTCAATTGGTGTTGCTCAGGCAGCGGAGGGCATTGAGGTGCTGCCAGCATGTCCGCTTAAGGTGTCAAAAACCAGTCCTAAAAATCAATATGTCTCCACTACTTTGAGGGGATCGACAGAAAGGTAAAGTTCTGGTTCCAGATGAACGGTACGGTACCGACAGAAGTGCGTAACACATGACTTTTCGGCTGAAAACTGGAAGCCACGACTGCACCTTGTAGATGGCTCCCTGTACGTGCCGCTTAGCAACACCAGTACTGGTGGAGCAGTACGAAATGCAGAAGTCGTCTGCATACAGAGAAGGTGAGACGGACGGCCCTACAGCTCCTGCTAGACCATTAAAGGCCACTAAAAATAGAGAGACACTCAATACAGAGCTCTGCGGGACCCCATTCTCCTGGATATGGGAGGAAATATGGGAGGCACCAGCTTGGATATGGAAAGTACAAAGTGACAGGAAATTATGGATAAACATCGGGAGCGGCCTCAGGGACCCCACTCAAATATAATTTGGCAAGGATATGATGTCGCCAGGTGGTGTCATACACTTTTTGTAAATCAAAAAAGATGGCAACAAGGTGTTGGTGTCTGGGAAAGGCTGTTTGGATGGCAGACTCGAGGGACACCAGATTATCAGTGGTAGAGCGAACCTGGCGGGAACTGCCCTGGCACGGAGCTAGTAAGCCACATGAGTCCAGGACCCAACACAACCACCGACACACCATATGTTCCAGCAGCTTACAGAGAACGTTGGTGAGGCTGATGGGCTAATTGCTATCTACATGAAGTAGGTTTTTGCCAGTTTGAGCACTGGTATGATGGTGCTCTCCCGCCAGTGTGATGGAAAGATGCCATTGCACCAGATCTGGCTGAAGATCACGAGATGTCCCTTGTAGTTAGACCAGAGATGTTTAATCATATGACTGTGGATCTGATCTGGCCCAGGAGCTGTGTCGGGGCAATGTGCAAGGGCAGGAGCTCCCACTCTGTGAATGGGGCGTTATAGCGTTCACTGTGGCGTGTAGTGAACGAGAGGACTTTCCCTTCTCTCCACTATTTGAGAGTGTGAAAGGCTGGGGAGTAATTCTCTGCTGCAGATGCGCGAGCATAGTGCTCAGCAATCGCGTTTGCATTGGTAGGTAACACACCATTTATGTTAACACCGGGAACCCCTGTTGGGGTCTGGTACCCAAAAACTCATTTGATCTTTGCCCAGACTTGGGAACGTGACATATGGATGGCACCCCATGGTCGAGACTTATCTCTCCCAACACTCCTGTTTCTGTCTTTTGATAAGCTGGCGAACGCGGGCACGGAGCCGTTTACAGGCTATGAGGTGCTCCAGGGAAGGGTGCGGCTTATGCCACTGCAGAGCTCACCGGCGCTCTGTAATTGCCTCAGCGACTTTCGACAACCACCAAGGAACTGTCTTTTGCCAGGGGCACCCTAAAGAACGAAGGATTGTGTTTACCACCACAGAAACTATCATCGTAGTTACCTGCTCAATCACCACATTGATGTTATCATGTGGGGGAAATCCAAGGTGACAGCAGAAGTGAAAGTGTCCCAGTCTGCCTTGTTTAAAGCCCATCTGGGCAGGTGCCCGTGGGCCTGATGCCGAGGGCAGTGACAGGAAGATGGGGAAGTGGTCACTACCGGCACAGGTTGTCATGTTCTCTCCAGTGGATAGATGGGAGAAGGCCAGGACTGCAAACCAAGAGATCAATGGCCGAATATGTGCCATGTGCCACACTGAAATGTGTGGGGTCACCTGTATTTAAGAGGCAGAGGTCGAGTTGTGACAGTAAATTTTCGACATCTCTGCCTCGGCCAGTAAGCACGGGGCCACCCCACAATGGGTTATGAGCATTAAAATCTCCCAAAAGTAGGAAAGGTTTAGGGAGTTGATAAATCAGTGCAGCCAATGTGTTCAGGGGTACTGCACCATCTGGAGGAAGATATACATTGCAGACAGTTATTTCCTGCGCCGTCGTTATCCCGACAGATACAGCTTCAAGAGGGGTTTGAAGGGGTACAGCTTCACTGCATACTGAGTTCAGGACACACACACACAAACTCCACCTGACACTTTATTACAGTCACTATGGTTCTTGTAATATCCGCTATAGCTGCGGAAGGGCAATGCAGAAAGCAGGTGTAAAGCTTAAGAGTTGCTGTAATCAGCCAGGTGGTGAAAAAAACCACTGCAACTCCACTGGAGGATGACGCTATCGTGAGGCTGGGAAGTCGGCAGACTTGACATGTAGCACTGGAAGTGCAGCAGGAAGACATGTGCCCGAATTTCTGGCACATAAAGCACCGCGTAGAGGGAGGGACGTATGGTTTAATGTCACAGTGGTAAACCATCACCTTGCCCTTTTCAGGCAAAGAATCACCCTCAAAGGCCAAGATGAAAGCACTGGTAGCAACCCTATTGTCTTTGGGTCCCCTGTAAACGCACTGGATGAAATGAACACCCCGCCATTCTAAATTGACGCGGAGCTCCTGGTCAGATTGCAAGAGGAGATCATGATGGAAAATGATCCCCTGGACCATGTTGAGGCTTTTATGGGGGGTGACAGAAACAGGAATATCACCCAGCTTGTCACAGGCGAGTAACACTCGGGACTGGGCTGGGGATGCAGTCTGAATCAAGACTGCACTGTTTTGCTCTTGGACAGCATTGTCACTTCTACAAACTTATCTTCAAGGTGTTCAATGAAAAACTGAGACTTCATAGGTAGAAAGGAGTCCCCATCAGTTCTGCTACAGACTAAAAATCGAGGTGAACATGGCACTCTCATTCTGTAGCCCTACGTTCCTCCCATGATGTAGCGAGGGAGGGAAATGATTTAGGGTCATACCTGTTGGCATTGTATTCAATCTTGCCCTTCTTAGATACTGCTGGTGCCATACGGTCACCAGCATGAGACGACTTAGTCCGCTTCATTGTGGGTCATCTGCCCTGATGCCACCCACTCGATCAGGGGCTCTCCCCACGGGCGCCACCCAGCCACAGCAAAGGCCAACTGGCATGATGGCCATTGCTGGGAGTCCTGATGCCCCAGGACGACAGGCATCTACTCCTTGGCATACATGGGGAGTTTACAGCTCAGGCATCAGCAGTGTGATCTCTGTGTTGTCAGGGGGCGACCACCAAATGGGTACATGATGGCACCATCACAACGGACTGGCTACCATGCTGGATATTGGGTGCAGAGAAATCCAATATTGTCATTGGGGCGAAAGAGGGTAGGAGACAATGGAAGACGATGACATATCCCGGAAAGTGTCCTCGCCGTAATAGTTGAATTCCAGGTGGAGATGTAAAGCAATGACAAGAGATTCAGGAGATCGAATCTAAGGGCACCATGGATAACTTTTGCACAACGTAAGGCGTCCTTCCCCATATGGCATGCACTTCTGAAGAATTTTGAAAGTGGCAGGTCAAATCATAGAATGGGACCTGAACTCTTAGGGCCGAAAAGTGTGAGGCTCCTTTTAGTTGGCTCTTACGACAGGCAAGAATACCTTGGGCCTATTCTAACCCCCGGACTCACAGGGGGTTTTGTGAGAGATTTTTTTTATCGCCTGCATGTGGGGAGTTGTGCTGCAAAGCCTGAGTGCACGAATTTCACTTCACCCTGTATATTCCATCCATCATCCCACCTACTCTTCTTTGCTTAGTACTGGCTTGTCACCTGAGGTCTGAATGTTCATAGGCGCATCTCCTTTCTTGAAAGTTATTTTTAAATTTTCCTGGACCTTCGCCACCTACCTTTCCCATAGTTGTGTGCATATACAGTCTTCAGTTCCTTGTCTGGCCATTCCTGCTTTGCCATTCTGCACTTCCTATCAATCACGTTTTTACAAATTTTCCCTTTTACCTGCTTCATTTGCTGCATTTTTATATTTCCTTTCATCAGTTGGATTCAGTCTTGTGTATCGTACAACAATATCTGCTGGGCCTTGTTTTTTGCCTGTTTGATCCTGTGTTACCTTCGCTATTCCATCTCTCAAACTAGCCATTCTTATTCTGCTTTATTCCTTTCCCCAGTTTTAATCACTCATAGCCCAATGTTCCCTTACAAATGTCCAACCACCTCTGGTTCTTTCAACCTAGCTGAATCCCATCTCCCTAATATCCAACCTTTCTGTAATATCTTCAGTCTTAATTAGCAGTTCATAATCAATAACTTATGGTCACAGTCAACATCTGGAACTGGAAATGTTTTGCAGTCTAAAAACTGGTTTTGAAATCTGTCTTACTTTTGATATCTTTGTCTTTCTGCTGTATAATATATACGAAACCCTCCATTCTCTCCAAGTTTCTTCCTTGTATACAATCTTTTTTCATGATTCTTAATCCAATGATTAAATTGTGCTCCATCCAATATTCTACCAGGGTACTTTCCCTTTCATTTCTTTCCCCCAGTTCATGTTATCCTACTGTTTTTCCAATCCATTCCTTTTTGTACTTTCAAATTCCAGTCCTCCAATACAGTTAAATTATTATCTCCCTTAATTACCTGAATAATTTCTTTTGTGATAGATTGCTACTTACTGTGTGGAAGAGCTGATTAATATCCAACAATCTACTTTTCAATGTGCCTATTTGCAACTCCATGCATCCTATATGTTGCAAGTGTTGTTATATTTATTCCATTCTGTATTTTTGATTGATTGAATTTCTTTTATCACAGCATGTATTCTTTCAATCTCTTCATTAGCTTTGAAACTAGTAGACATATAAATTTGTATACTGTCATGGGTGTTGGTTTTGCATCTATCTTGGATGCAATAATGCACTTACTATGTTGTTCAAATGGTTCTGAGCACTATGGGACTTAACATCTATGGTCATCAGTCCCCTAGAACTTAGAACTACTTAAACCAAACTAACTTAAGGACAGCACACAACACCCAGCCATCACGAGGCAGAGAAAATCCCTGACCCCGCCGGGAATCGAACCCGGGAACCTGGGCGTGGGAAGCGAGAACGCTACCGCACGACCACGAGATGCGGGCCTATATTGTTCATAGTAGCCTTCCCACATTTCTACTTCTTTCATATTCCTACTTTGTTATTTATTATTAGACCTACTGCTGCATTATGCTAATTTGATTTTGTGTTAGTGACCCTGTACTCACCTGATCATAATTCTGTTCTTCCTGTTGCCACACTTCCATAACTTCCACTATATCTAACTTCAACTTATCCCCTTCTCTTTTAAAATTGACTAGCCAGTCTTCCCGACTAAGGGATCCAACATTCCACACACACCCATGGGACACCAGTTTTGTTTTTCATGATGGAAACATCCTCCTGCGAGGAGTCCCCACACGGACACCTTAATGGTGGCTAATTTACCTCATGAATATTTTACTAAAAAAGCTGTCATTATAAATAAGCCACACAGTAGAGCTGCATGTCCTTGGGAAATGTGATGGTTGTAGTTTCCCCTTGTTTTCAAGTTTGCTTACCAACACAGTGACGTCAAGCTGATTAATGTTACAATGTTAGATCAGTTAATCATCTAGACCGTGCTCATCCAACTGCTGGAAAGGCTGCTGCCATTCTCCAGGAATAATATATTGGCCTAGCTATTTGCACTGTCGAGGAATGCAAGTCACTCTGCTACATCAAGCTCAATGGTTCATGGGGGAGGGGGGGGAGCAGTGGGGGCGGGACTGAAGTATGTATCTAAAGTCAGTGATAGAATGCTCATGTCTCAAGAGCCCATGTAAATTAACTGGACGCATGGTGAATTAACACTAACTCATGTGGATTAAATTTGACCATATTCAGTGATTTTGCATATTTTACTTCAACTTGAATTATATGGCTTGATGGCCCAATGGTGAAGTGTCAGACTACTGATCTAGACGTCTTGGGTTTCCTCCCCAGTCAGCCCTTGGATTTTAATCTGTCACTTATCATTATTTTACCATGGCAATGTTTTTAATATGAAAACTGCTGAGTTGCAACATGATGCAGGGACCATGTTCAACTGTAGGTCCATCAATAACTGACTGGATAAGGCAACAACATACCACCTTCAATAGGACCATGCCTATAAAGCACTGTGCTTCCCAAACAAGCCTTCAGGTTGATGACAGCTTTACCTTAATTTTTTTACAAAATTCAGTCAAAGCTGAATATGAAAACCTGAATTTTTTTAATGCTGTTTTCTTATAATCATTAATTTTACTAAACCATAATAGTGTCAAATTATCACAAGGAGTATGTTTCTGCTTTATTATTACAATAATTATTATTATCATTTGTTGTAATTATCAAAATTGCAGAAAATTTGTTGCACTCAACCTTCTGCCACCTGTGAGGTTACACTGCTCATCTAGAAGGTTCTCAGAATGATTTTTCCAGTGTATACCAGTACAATCTCCAAGTAATTGAAAGTACTATGTCCTGGCTGGCTTGACAATTTTCTCTGTAAATGTGGAATCTGCTATACAAACTATAGGATGGTTCTTGTTGCCACTGTGCATTGCACACTTCACTATTAAACAATGAAGAAATGTGTAGCAATTATGTGGGAAACTCACATTAGAAATATGTGAAATCATGAAGAGTGTGTACTGGGATGACTGTGTCTGAGCAGTCCACAAAAATTGGCAAGGGCTCGGAGTTACTGGATGATGTCCCAAGGACTGAAGATCTTTTCATGAGGAAGCTTGTGCAATATGTGCAGGATTTTCTCCAGGATAAACTATGTTTGACAAGTTGAATGACAGCAGAGTAGTCACATATTAAGAAAACTGTTGTTCACACAAATCAAGCTGGATGATCTGGGGAAGCAACAGTGAGTGCAATATTTGTAGCAAAGTTTCTCACCTAAGAGCAGAAGAAGCCGCAAATTGATGCTAACGCAAATTTTATTGAAATAGTGCAGGCCATTTCTAGTTTCCTAATATTCATCAACATTAGCAACAAAACATGGGCAAGAGCTGCTAAATGAAAGGTCAAAACAATGTTTATTATGCTCTTCAGCTGCTAGAGCATGACTCACCAAGAATTTGTGCCTGTAGGGCATATTTTAATGGCAAATGGTAAACAAAACCGAAATGGAACACCTAATAAAGAATCGGATTAATTGCTATCTTCACTTAAGCAAGGTATGGTTTCTAAATGTGGTAACAGGAACCCTTGGTGGAATACACATAATGAAAGTAGTAAATGTAACAAGTTGCTGGATGGTTAAGCCACTGATGCTTACACAAAAAAGGTGAAAATGCTGCTAAGAACTCACATGCACACACGCACCTGCAGAGCAATAAAGTGTCCTGGCTGACTACACTGTGTAGTCATTTCAGCTTGATGAGAATGGGGAGGGGGCTGTATCATATTGACTGGGAAAGGGGAGAAGGGAAGCTGGCAGTGGGAGGAAGGGTTGAAGGTTGCTGAAGACTGGGAGAGAGAGGCAGCAAGTGCATGCGATAGGAATGTGGTGCCAATGAGCTTGATTTGGTGCAGGCAGGGGGAGTTACATGTAGAGCAGAATGACATCCACAAATGAAATGGGAGAGGTAAATAGACCAGAACAAGAGAGACTGCAGAGGGGAGAGTGTGAATGTAAAATGAGTGTTGTGGGGGTCATGGGGACTGTTGGAGGGGTGGTGGGATGGAGGCACGGATGGAGGGTAGTGGAGACAAGACAGGAAGATTTGAGGGATTAAAGGATTAGCTGTAAGGACGATTCCCATCTACATAGCTTATAGACACTGGTGTGTGTGGTAGAGGGGGATGGGGTGGGAAGTGGTGGGAGGAGTGTTAAAATGCTGGACTCAAATTCAGGAGGAAGATGGTTCAAATCCTGTTCAGGCTAGCCAGATTTAGGTTTCCCATGATGTCTCTAAATTGTTAAGGGTGCGCTGACTGTTCTTTTGGGGATACAAGTAGCAGTACATAAGTAATAAATTAAAATGTTTTGCCTAATGCTAATGTCTAAATAGAAGAATAACAAAAATTTAGTAAGTGATAAACTTTCTCCCTTTCATTATTTTGTGGAAATTGTCAGCAAGAAAAAGTTTCTAAAAGGTTTGAAATTAAGGTTTGTTGGAAGTTGTTACATACTCGTATTCTCAAACACTGGAAGAATATAGTCCGGGTAATCTGCACGCAGCAAGTTAGACTGTATCAACACATATAAACAGTTTTTAACTTTAATCTTGTCTTACTGGGTTAAACCTTTAACATAAAGTTATACTTCTTAATGAAGAAATCACAACAGAATTTTAAATTTGGTCAATAATTATATGAAATACTGAAAATAAAATTTTTGTTGCTCCTTGAAGCTGTAGATAGAAACCTTCAACTCCGGCCACTTGATCGATTTAGCTTAATAGTATTTATTTGTGCACAGCTGGGACAGTTCAAAGAAGGCCGAATGCCATGGCACTACAAATTAGTGCAGCAGCTTAACTGACTACATAATTTCATGACAGGAGCAAATGGGTATGGGGGACTGACAGTTAGGTGCAAGAGATGTTGCCGCCACAGCAGGAATTTCAATGGGAACTGTGCACACCATCCTACAAGAAAAACTGAAAATGGAAGATGCATGAAGTATCTTCAAAATGGGGCTCTGATAAACAAACACAAGTCAGAACAGTTGGTAATTAATCAGGCGATGTTGACATGTGATGGCATGGACTACCCTTTCTGCTTATCAACTGTCACAAAGGATGAGACATGCATATTGCTTTTGAACTCTGAGACAAGAGGTAGTAGACACAATGTAAAAACCCGGTGACTCACCAAAGAAATTTTAAGTTACTGCTAGTGCAGAGCAACTGACGGGCACTCCTGACAGACATTTCTTCATATAAATCACTTTAGAATAGTGAGTCAGCTCCCATGATCTCTGTTTTTTTTTTCCAATGATAAATTTTTTTTCTCCATAGTATCCAGTTTTCTAGTTGGAACACACAATAACATCAGTGGATTTTCAATGGGAAAAACAGATCAAAAGAGGTATTTGCAGGTGTTATGAAATCTTGTTGTCAACATTGTGAAGATGTGTTTTTGTGTACAGAGAACTATCCACAAAAAGTGGACAAGTTTAAACTAATTGGTATAGATAGTTTCTGGAGGAAAAATTTATGGGACCAAATAACTTGAAGGTATATCACACAAAACATTTTAGGAAGGAAGGTTAAACTTCCAACAGGGGCATTAGAAATCAGCTCTTGATTCATTTGGAGAAGGAGGGTGGAAGGAAGTGAGTATGGGTTCTGACAGCCATCTGAAGTAACTTACGAAAGAAATAGACAAGCCTGGGAGGAATATGAAACCAACTCCTATTCAATGATAGTCAAGTATAACAGCCAGTATGCCATCTCACTTGTTAGGGAATTTTCACTGTGTAATTACTGATACTGTATGCAGTTTCTCTTCTGCTATATACAATGATAGGGCATTCACAAACTGTACACAGTATTTGATCACAGAAGCCAGACAAGTAATTAACAGTGCAAAACAGAGATTAGATATACAGAAACAAAGTGAGAATTTCTACAGAATGCAAATCTGATACCAACAAATATGTACACCCCCAAAAAACTGAAGATACTATGCATTCAACTATAAACATAAAATAAAAAGTACCTGATGTGAGAAACAACAAAGATTTTTCAGTACACATAGCAATATGTAATAATTATGTAAGACAATAGCACATAAAACTAATTACCTTCCAAAATCTAAAAAGGCCATGTGACCATGATAAAATGCTGGCTTTATACTATTCCAGTATGAAATATTTTGCACAAACTGCAACTGTAAAGGAAGAAGAAAAACGTGTAAATATAAACAGGAATTGTCCACAAAGTGGCATACAAGCTGTAGGATAGAAACAGATATAATTACATTCTACAGTCTATTTATTTAGTTCTCTCTCTCTCTTTTCCCTAAATAAATAACTTATTTTCTCACAAAAAGTAAACATATTCAATTTCTTTGTATTGTAGTTATTATGATGGAAAATGTACAAAAGTTTTTTCAAATGAAGTTCTCTTAGGATTTGTTCCAATGTATTTATGGAAACTGGTAGCTCCAAATGTTCGGTACATTACAAATGTCTTAATAATATTCCAAAATTATTTCTGCTACAACTAATAAAACACACAGACATTTCATGATAGTCTATATGCATAAATAGTCACAGATTGATGTACCATTCACACAAGATAAGATATTTGGCTTTTTACTTAAGAATTGAGCTGCATTTTAGTAAGTAATATTCACAATTGTCTTTATATTCATTTATGGATGTGTGTAGTCTTCAACCTGCTCCAGTCCTGTGAAAACAGAAAGTCGGACACATGTTCATAGGACTTTTTCAGTTTATTTTCAGATGTTGAATCACCTCACATATCATGTGACATTTCTCCTGAATCATCCAGTATATGAGGCTGAGATTTAAATCACAGAAGACTAGGTATAAGAGATAATAGTCATAAGTTAGATAAAATTTTTGTGTACGTAGCTTCCAGATCCTATTAGAACAGTATGAATTTTACTACGACTATCTTAACTGAAATCACGAGGGTTGGAACTTCACTAGTGGCAACTATTTATTCACAATCAAAACAAAAAGAGTTACATGTTTGCACCTGTTACTGTCCTTCAAGGTAATAACCAGTGTTGTGTAGAACCCATTGCCAGCGATGTGGAAGGTGTAGTATACCATTAGGAGATCCTGTTTTGTTGATGGTGCGAATGGAGCGATCTACTGCCTGTCAAATCTCTGGAGCAGTTCTGAAGTCATGCGGAACCCACCGTGATGCAATTTTTCGCATGCCCAGGCGTTCCTACAGGATGCGAAGCACAGTCGTATGCACTAATCCAGTTTCATGGGCAAGCTCATGAATCGTATGGCGTCTATCACTGTCCACTAACGCGGCAACAGCATGCACTTCTTCTTCGGAGATGCTAGGATGGCCTGCCCGATGCATGTCTGCCATAGTTTGCTGACCTTCGTTGAAGGCTCTTACCGAATGTGCCACTGTTCTGCATGGCAATGCCAGTTCCCCGCATGCCTCTTGAAGACCTTGATGACACTGTCATGCTGTACGACCTCTGGTACATTCAATCTTGATCCATCTCCATTGTTCCTGTTTCAAAAACATAGTGACACTGTTACATTTGACTACTCGCTCACAAGAGACTGTGCTTCCCTCGATTGTGCACATGCCAGTGACGTGGGATGGGTGAGTCCATTTGCTTGGAGGTAAGGTAGGTAGTAGATTCCATTGCGTAGTATCTCCACAGCAGTGTTGCCACTATTTAAGTTACAATGTACATACTTTTCATGTATAATTTACATAATGTTTTCTGGAAATAATTATTTATATAAAGATTTATGCACCTAATAATTAATCATGAAAGTTGCAAATTTTGACAATATAAAAATTATCAGCATCCTGTCCTTGTATAACTGTCGATTGAATTACACTGTTCTACAAAAAAAACTTTTTTTCTATTTCTGATAAAAAATATTGTGATCCTAGTTGTATTTTGAGTGCTGAATTGAAAACTGTTTTTGGTTTTTTTCTGGAGTAATCGCAATTTTATTTCTCTTTTCAGTTCCTGATATAGTGCAGCAAACGTGAGGTGAAATTCGACAAACAAATGCACATCTTTATGATGTTATAAGTTCATCACATTAATGGAGGGTGGGATCTAACATATAACACAGTAACCTTTGTGTATACACATTAAAGCATTTATTTGACATGAGAAATTACAGAAAATTGACAAACAATGAGCCACTGCATTGTAATGCACATCACTTTTTTCTCTTGTTTGTGAATCTTTCTTCTCTCGAATGATATTCCAGCAATAATCTGCTAACATAGAAGGTACCCACTTCCCTTCATAGCGCCTTTCTATGGTAGAAATGTCTTTATGGAATCTTTCCCCATGTTCATCCGATACGTCACTACAACTCTCTGTGAAGTAGTCCAGATGAGAGTCCATCATATGTACCTTCAAAGACATATTGCACCCCAAATCCTGATATGCTTTGATCATATCCTCACCATTGCTTTGTAGTTAGTAGCTCTTCTTCTTCCAAGGAAGTTTTCTGACACCATCTTGAAACAGTCCCATACGGTGTTTTCTTTATCAGTTAAACATGCTTCAAAATTTGCATCTTTCTGCAGCTCCCTGATTTGTGGGCCCACACATACATCTTCCTTTATTTTTGCAGCTGAAAGATGGGGGAATTTGGTAGCTAGATATGCAAACCGACAGCCTGTTGGATCCATGGCCTTCACGAATTGTTTCATCAGGCGAAGTTTGATGTGAAGTGGTGGAAGTAGTATATATTCAGGAGCTACCAGACTTTCACGTTGTACATTCTTTTCGCCAACTTTCCATCTTCGCCTAGGCCATTTTGTTTTCACGTAGTCAGAATTTCGGTCTCGACTATCTCACTCGCAAAGAAAACAGGCATACTTTGTGTAGCCTTGTTGCATTCCCAGTACCATAGCAATTACCTTGAAATCTGCACATATTTTCCATTTGTGTTCATTGTATTTTAATGAATTTAGCTCCTTTGTACGAATTCGTAATTCTCTTTTGTCAAACTAGCGTAAGCTACTGGAACAGAGGGTATTTTATTTCTGTTGTGGAGCAAAACACCCTTCAGACTTGTTTTCGGTGCATCTATGAAAAGTCTCCACTCCTGTGAAATATAAGTGAAGTTCAGCACTTTCATCAGGCCAGCAACGTCTTTGCAAAATGTCAGTGCTTCATCAGTTGAAAAATAAGAAATAAAGGCATGTTCTCTGTGCCTGAACACACTGATTTTGGTACTTTGGTGCAGTAGATTATACTCTTGTTATCTTGAACCAAGCAGCTGCGCCTTTTGTTTACTTAGTCCTAGATCACGTACTAAATCATTTAAATCTGCCTGTGTTAACAAATGTGGCGATGACTCACTTGTGCAGTGATATAAAGAATCATCATCTGTGATTTCTTCAGTACTACTTATTTGACTGTCACTCGGAATTTGACCTCGGGCTCTTGAAGGTACTGGAAGGTTGTCGGAACGCTGCACTGGCATTCTCGCTGAAGGCAGATCTGGATAAACAATGTGCCTCTTCGACTTTTTGTTCGTAAAACCCTGAATTTTTGTTAGACAGAAATAACAATCAGTAACATGGTCCTTAGGCTCCCTCCACACCTTGGGAACAGCAAACAACGCCACATTCTCTTAACCTTTCCACCACTGAATTAGTTTGCAGTAACATGTAGCACAACAGAAATGTGGTGCCCATACTTTATCTTGATCTCCCACCTCTACTCCAAAGTAATGTTTGTATGCTTTCTTTATGACTGAAGAAATTTTCTTCCTATTTCTGGCAAAAGTGAACTTCCCACAGATGTAGCAGAAGTAGTCCGGCTTATATGAACATCCACGACGATGTGGCATTTGTGCAAATTTAAAAATACCACTCTGGTAATACACCTGTATTAAATTAATAGTAGGGAACTAGAGGAACGCTGATGTGTAAAAACAAGCAGTCGTTTTACCTTCAGCACCAGGCTCAATCAGTTTATACACAGGAACTAAAAGATTCAACAGTGCTTGGAAATATGACACACAGTTACTTGTCAGCCAAAACACCCACTCGTTAAGACTGACACAAATTGCGGCTAACACCACTGTTGTAAACTCGATGCACCTGCCCCTAGGAGGAGTGAAGCTTAACTGCCGAGCCAGCGACCGGCTGTTGCCATTCGAGTTAATGAGATGTTTCAGGTGGTCTTAATGACATAGGTATGGCGGGGGATAACCTAATGATGTCTGATTCTTCCCACCTGCTGTTGCACAAGAAATTATCACGTTCTATCACTATTGGATACGGCAACATACCCGTATTTCTCTACAAAGTCTCTGTGTATGCCTTAAATTGTGAATATACATATATATACATATTACATAAAAAGTATCCCTGACAACGATATTTTGTTTACATATTTGAATTTCCCATGGTAAAATGGTCTAGAAGCACAAACTTTAATATCAGAAATAGAGCCCATGTCAAACAGTGTTATCAATGATAAAATAAGAAAAATTAAAAATGAAAACAGAAATTTTTGTTTACATGAAAACTAAAGCATCATAATATTAATTTCACTGTAAAGTGGTTTTTGACTCATTTACATTAACAACTGTAGTTACTAATTTTCATTTTTCAAGATCGATGTTGCTAAATGGATTGTCATAAAAAAATAAAACCATATTATCAGAAAAATAGTGGTTTGGTAATCAAATATATGCAAAATTATCTTTAGATGCGAATTATATAATTTAAGTATAAAAAGTAACTCAAGTCAGGTCGAAGTTTAAGGTTAATTACAATGTTGAACTAAAATTTCTTATTCACACACACTTTCTCATGATATTATTAGGTGTCTCACCCACCTGCGTGCAATTTTCCACATTTTCCCCTGATAGGGGTAACTTATATTTGTTGTATAACATTTTGCATCTCAAATTTCACTAATTTGCTTCCCAAATTGGATTAGTTCAATTTGGATGATCATGGACTTTTCGCTAACAAAGACTTATCATTTTTCATAAGAAGTTAAATTTATGAAGTGTTCATTCTCTCATAACATCATTCACTGAAAACTATCTGTCTGTGTAATATTGCCCTTGATACCACTAGTAACTGATGTTTATTTTTAATTATTATTCTGCAAATTTGATTTTAAATACTATGTGACACTTCTTTTGAGAGAGATATTTGTTATCAAAAGCTGAGTTATATGGTACTCCATATGAATGACAGCTTTCTGACTCTTTCCATATTTTGAGTGATGAAGTCTATAACTATGTGACATAGAGAATAAATTACTTCCCCTTTTTAGTATGCATTTGCTAATCATCTGAGTTACATTCTTCTCTGTAGTGACTCATAGACTGAGGGAGTATACACTACTTTTGACGACCTGATTATCAGACAGGGATGTCAAGCTTGGTAGCACCGTTGGAGCTATTAGAGAGAAGTACACTATTTGCTGCTCAGTAATGTGTTTCAGCCTTTCTCTCCTTTTCATTTCACACTCATCAATAACAACATAAATACAAACTACACTATACAGACAGAATCGCCCACAAGGTGCAGATACACATGTGATATCAAATATTAGGTCAGATGAAGGCAAAGACATGTCCCATCTCTGCTGAGATCTAGCCTGGGGCAGCAACACGGCATTCCTGCATTGCTCACAGATTGAGTATGTAACTAGCTTTGACATTTTTTGCTGCATCTGGAATAATATTCCAAAGAAATTACTGGAAAACATGTCATGGATGGTGAGTATTCATGAAAGACAAAGAAGCATGATGGGAGTGCTCTTGTCCTCTATATATGTAAACGACCTGCCGGATAGGTGGGCATCAATGTGTGACTGTTTGCTGATGAGATCGTAGTTTATGGGAAGTGTTGTCACTGAGTATCTACAGGCAGATTTAGGCAGAATTTATATTTGGTGTGGCAGTTTGTTTCAAATGTAGAAAAATGTAAGTTAATGCAGACAAATACGAAAAACAATAATGTAAAGTTCAAATACAGTATTAGCAGGGTGCTGCTCCACACAATCAAGTTGATTAAATATTTAGACAAAAATGATGCAAGATGGTGAAGGGGAGGCAACTGGCAAACTTTGGTTTATTACGAGAATTCTAGGAAGGTGCAGCTCATCTAAAAAGGAGACAGCATATAGGGAGCATAGTGAGACCTGTTCTTGAGTACTGCTCAACTGTTTGTGGAGGGCAGATTAAATGAAGATGTCAAAGCAATTCAGACACACACTGCTAGATTTGTTACCAGTAGATCAGAGCAACAAGAGTTATTATAGAAATGTGCCATGAACTCAAATGGGAGTCACTGGAAAGAAGACAATATTCTTCTCACAAAATACTGTTGAGAAAATTGAGAGAATTTGTGGCTGACTGCACAATGATCTTACGACCTTTCCACATTTGTTGACAGGATCGAAAAGACAAGGCAAGAGAAATTTGGGTTCATATGGAGGCATCCAGTCAGTCAGTTTTCTCTCGCTCCATCTACAAGTGGAACAGGAAAGGGAATGGCTAGTAGTGGTACAAGGTCCTTACAGCAGGCACAGTATGGTGGTTTGCACAGTGGGCCTATGCATTATTCTTATATTGCAGAGAGTTCAGACACTGATATGCAGACATAATAATCACACCCCCTACAGGAACTTTTTCAACACATTCAGGATATTTACAGTAGTGTATATATTCACTGATGATGTTCTTAACATGTAACAGAAATCTTTTTCAAATCAATGATGTACCATGTTTCAAGAAGATTGATACAATTGAAAAGGGGAACAGCGAAGACCAAATGGACAGTTCAGAGGGTAAAGTTCTCTTTAAAGTTCTGTTTAAAAAAATACTGCAACAATATTTATCAAGATATAAAAATAAAATGTTCGTCAATCGTGGAACCTACACTAGGAAAAAATCAGAGTGTCAATATAATCCCAATTCAGGAAGTTATTACTAATTTAGTGTTCTGAGAGGGCTTTTTCTTAGAGCACTGAGTCAGATGCACTGACAGTTTAGAACGGTTCGTTCTGCTATGTGAGGTTACATAAGCAATCCCAGTGCTGCCTCAGGGATTCATTTACTCATTGGTTTTTGTCAGCTGTGTGTGTCACCATCAGTGAATAAGTCAGTGCCAAGTTTCGCGATGGATTGTGTTGTGCTGCTAACTGCAACTGTGAAAGTGAGCCTCAAATGACTATGTACAGACATCTTTTGAAGGATCGTCAGAAACATTAAGATCACATGTTATCAGAACTGGTAGAATTTGAACTTTTGTGTGAACTGCAAGTAGTTAAATGCCTCATCTGTGTCAGCCTGGCAGTTCATGTATGCCACCCATATTCTAAATCTGATTGGTGAGTGGAGTATTATTACCTTCCACTTCTACATGAACTTAAATGTCTTTTGAATTATTCAAACAATAAGTCACAGAAAGTGATTTTATTGTTAATGGAGTATTGAGGAGATTTAGATCCTGAACTGTGCCAGCTGCTAGGACATTATTAATATTTATCTGATCTATGAGAAAGTTATGCATGTGAAATTAAAGATTTTTCCTACAAATACTATAAACAGTGAACTTTTAATTTTTTTTGCCATCTTTTCCTCACTGCCCCAAAGTAGTGAGTAGAAATTTGTTTTCCGGCTACAGTGAGCTGAGATATGGACAAGTGAACTGCAAACTGCGAATGATACACTTAGAGCTATTTCTGATTGCTCATTTCAGCAATTAACACGCCCTTGCCATGTGAATAAACAAACACATCTTTAAGAAAACGTGTAATAAAACCTACCATCCCACAGATTCACTAAATTGCATGACCAGCTTGATTCACCCACCCAGCACATCCTAAACCAGTCCTGACACATGTTTATCCTATTCTATCACAGGCAAGGTCACCAGTTCAATGGCTGATCCACAATTCATGCCATCTGGATCCTTCCCTCCAACATCAGCTTTCCTGAACTATGAAGATGGGAATTATAGGAATTAGCCTTGCAACGCGTCCTTCACTACCATAATCCTCCTGGCATCTATCTCCAATAACCCACTGTCCCTACACTGTCTACCTGACAGCTTCCCCTCCCTCTGTCCTGTCACCTCCTCCTCATCCACACCTCCACATCAATTTCATTGTGTGCTATACCTCACTGGCCTCTCTACCTGTGTGTCACATGCCTAGCCTGTGCAGCTGCCACACTTACCTCCTGTATTCCACCCTCTGCACCTGCTGCCTCCCTCCAAGCCACCAGCTACCAATCCCCAACTCCTCCTCCTGATTTCCACCTCTTTTTCTCTTCACCCATCCCACCTGAAACATTCCTTGCCCCCGGTATACACACAAAACTGCAATCCTGATAATTTTTCATGCTCCTCTGTGTGGACCTCTTGATTACTCAGCACATCTGCTACTCGGTGAGTGGTCTCCTTTACTCCTAAATATTTACACTCAATGCTACACTTGTTCCATAGGTTCAAATACAAATTAACACACAATTCTCATTGTCCAAAATATATCATTATTTGGCACACACATTCTCCATCACAACCTCAGATTTTAAACTGTCTGTTATGCTACTCCTCCAGTTAGATCGCGCTTGAGAACTGGTGAGAACTCGGGAAGTGGATTGCGGTGTACTGTTGAGAAGTGGGGTGTTTTTCTGGCAACAATGGATAGCAATCATTGCTCAGCAATGATGCAGAAGATGACTGTGGCATACTGTGGGTCTGAATATGGACAGTGCCTAGCCCAGGAAATGTGCCTAGCCCGTTGCTTATGAATTACTAGAGTGGCAGTATAAAGTGACTGATACCAGCAGTCATTCACACAGTGCTGCTATAATTGCCTTTGACTTTTTAAAATATGGGTTTGTGGTTTGATCCTTTCTGGTGCCAGTTAATTTTATTTTCACCCCTCATTAATCTTAAAATTTAACAGACATTACTGAGAACCACTT
This sequence comes from Schistocerca nitens, assembly GCF_023898315.1. Taxonomy (NCBI): domain Eukaryota; kingdom Metazoa; phylum Arthropoda; class Insecta; order Orthoptera; family Acrididae; genus Schistocerca; species Schistocerca nitens. The sequence goes on from NC_064619.1 coordinate 340,291,812, forward strand.
ATTTCAAGATTATTCAAGTTGGATTTATTAAGTGCGAAATAAGTTTTAAACTTCTGCTTATCTAAATTGTCAATGTTCTGTTTGAAAGATCTCTCTTGCAAATAAGGTTATCCAATGGTTAATGGTTCACCGAACGTAAATGGTCACAACCACACGCAGCCTTCCACTCACCATGCACACTAGTTGGACTGTTAAATACTGGTCATTATTTTGGTAATACTAAAGACTTGTTACACCACAGAACAGTATCTGCAGCACATTTACTCATGCAGTTTGCTGAGAACACATACAAAATCTTCCTGGTGGAAGCAGACAGCACAGGCATATAGCACGGGCATTCAATGCGAAACATGGTCCTGAGAGGACTAAAATTCAAGACATGATTCCCAAGCTGGTAATCACATTCCAAAATAATGGGGATCTCAACAACAGGCTGTGAGTGAAGAGCTAACAATTACCAATAGACGAACATCAACACCTGGAATGGGTTACAGTGAGAAAACTGGCCAATATGCCAAAAGCAAATGTTGCATCCACTGAGTCATTAAAATGGAATGTTTGTAAGGTTCAAGTCTGAGACTGCATTTTGTGTCAGTATTGTGTCTTCAACTCCCCCCCCCCCCCCTCTCTCTCTCTCTGGATAAATGAGAAAGCTACTACTTCACTTGTTAACACTAGTTTCTGTGAATAGCGATGCAAACAAACTGTGAATAGAGATGCAAACAAAGGTTTATTTTGACGAATTTACTGTTTCTATGTGAGTGATACATGGGAAACTGAAAAATCAATAGATTCAACCCTGAAAACCTTGAATTTTTACAAGCGATTTTTTAACAAGATATATGACACTTTCTTTTGTCAGTTGAGAATTTTCAGCATATCCTTTACTCTTTCCCACAAGCCAAACAAGACTGTAAGTATTCACATCACCGTCCTTTGCTGTCTGCCATCACTGCGGATTGTGTAAGTATTTCGGAGGCGATCTCTTTTTTTTTCATGACCTACAGTTCCCCAGTATTTTACTCATAAATATAACCTTGTTAATGCTTTATCTACAACTGAACCCAAACAACCCTTGAAATTAATATGTCTATACATTGTTACTCCCAGATACTGGCACACAATATGTATAGACAATATGCATCAAAATGCTTGGTGGAGTCTTGTCCATTAGGTAATACAATTTTTCTGATCTTTTTCATGATGAAACTTGCATTACTCATTGGCAAAAAATGCATTAAATATGGCATGCACGTAAAAATTAGGCTTTGCTACAGATTACTCTGTTACCATAATCTATAGTTGGAATTCACTCTTAAACAAAGTATCAGATTCCAACATAGGCCAGACCTGAGGCTATGCTACAGATCAGTCTGTCACCATAACCAAGATTTCAAGGAGACTCTAGTACCACATTCTAGCCATAGATAACTACAATTTTTGTGACAAATCTGAGACGGCAATTAATGTTGTCCACTAAATCTTTAATATACATGACAAACAGTGATCGGCCAATCCACTTCCCTAGAATTCAATGTAAATTACATCCACATCTTTGGATGGCTGATCATCCGGAATAATGCTGCATTATGTTAATATTAAACTATCGGTACATGGGTGACACATGAGATATATCACGGCAGAGTGGTCAGAATGGCACCCAAAAGATTGAAAGTTACAAAGATGAGGAACATTTTATTATTCTACCTAACTCTATTAGTTGTGCAGACAAATTCCAAACATATCAGCTAAGTGGATACCGTACAACATCCATCACACACACTACTGCTTGCAGCTCATCAATTCAGTGAACTGGTATTATCAACATTCATAAAGATGGGAAATAATGTTTACCTGATTTGCCAACGTCAGTACATGCATATTAGCTGTAATGTTAATATGAAGAACATGAAATCCATTTTGTTTACAAAGCTCGTATGCTACGCCAACAAAACTGGTTGATGCTGTTTTCGGCACACGGTTATAAATAATGACCATGTCCGTAAACATTGACTCTTCTGGTCTATTGTCGAAAATTCGATGATTCTCAACATTTCTTTGGTGAAGACTTGCTACAAGATATTCTGTAAAGATTAAGGTAACATGTAGTTATTACATCATAAAGAATTACCGTACGAAGCCCATAATTCCACTGTTCTTACCTAAATCCTTAGTACTCTCTCTTACTTGTAGAATCTGAGACTCAAAAAGAAGTACAAAAATGACAAAACTCAGCAAAGCGCCAAATAACAGCACTCTTCCGACAGTAACTCTCTGTATCATCCTTTGCATTGAACGCAAACGAAACGTATTTCATGTAAATGCCGCGATAATGTTCGTTCGCGTTCATTACGTGTCACAACATTTTCACTGTCGGTGAACGAGATAGTTACATTCAAACAGCTGTCTACGCATTTCTTTACTGAAGCTCTTGCTTTCCACATAAGATGCTGTCACGTATAATATTTCACAGACACTTCTCGATCCAAAACATGTATGCAGTACAAACACCACCACGTCTGTATCATATCAACACAATAGTAAACAGCTGACCAGAAACAAACAATCACAGAAGTTGCTATGCCAGGCACTGAAAAAAACTAAGATCTTTGGACCTACACGGACAAGTTGCTTTCAACGTCGATTCACACTGAATCAACGGAACGAAAGGCGACGTCACCGTAAAATGTGTTCACACAAGAAGGAATGTTGCTCACCCAAAATCTTATTGTCTGCGTGAAAATTATTGATTTACTGAAGCCCAGAAATGTTATATTGTGTTTCCACACAGTTACGGGACTTGTGAAGTACAGACTGGAAAGAAACGCACAGCACCTCTGGTGGAAATGAAAAACACAGTGTATAGTCATAAGCTACTTTGAAAACTGTTTTCTTAAGAAATTGACCGACGGAAGCAGATTAAACGCACCTTCATTACTGAGGGCATCAGAACACAGCAAAAGGACAAGTAAAAACAGCTGAAGCACTATTATTATCAGGAACAGAACCATCGCCATCAGCTGGTATAGCAGAGCCATCATCAGTGGCAGCAAAACGAGCATCGACTGAAGCAAAACCATTATCATGAGAAGCAGCAGCAACAACAGAAGAAGCAACATCATCATCCCAACCAACAGCAGAACCAACACTATCAGTGAAAACAGCAGGGCCACAATCGCCAGTGGCAGCAGCATCAGGCATCACCATTCCCAGAAACAGAGCCCTTATCATCAGAAACACAAGCAACAAGGGAAGAAGTAACGGCAATAGCAGACGAAGAAACAGCAACGACAAAAGCAGCAAAAGAAGAAGCAATAGGAGCCATTTACCTCCTTAACATGAAAGGAATTTAATCACCATGGCATCTGAAGGATTTTTTAGTAGAAGTTGGTATGAAGTAAAGACAGAGGCGAGAAACCTATGAAAAGTTGTGGTAAGAAGGATAAACAAAATTTAAAAATTACTTAGTGCTTTGGAATATAATTGTTTGAAGGCAGCTAGTAACAAAATTGCAATTTATCCTCAATGAAAGCAAAACTGTCAAAGCTGTCTGCCTAATTGAACACTGATCAGTGACTCTGTAAAAGTTTTAAATATATTAGATTGTTTCAGTGTAGCAAGAAGCTTTTGTAGCGGAGAGAGATCTCACAGAGGCTGATGCATACTTGTGGATACCTGCTTAACATATTGAATAAAAATGGATTTTGATTACTGGTACTTAAATGAGCAATACTCTTTTGAAATCTGCTGTGTTGCAGTAAAAGAGATGAACAAAATAGTCATATCATTTTAAGAATCCCTCGAAGTAGCTGCAATAAATATAAATTTCTAATTCAAACTCCAGTGTCTTCTAGATAATGTTAACAAAGAAAGGAAGAAAAATATAATAACAGCAGATGATTTCAATGAAAATGTGATAAGTCATGACCATAGCTCAAAAAAGTTTATTGACTTAGAATGAGATTTTCACTCTGCAGCGGAGTGTGCGCTGATATGACACTTCCTGGCAGATTAAAACTGTGTGCCCGACCGAGACTCGAACTTGGGACCTTTGCCTTTCACGGGCAAGTGCTCTACCAACTGAGCTACCGAAGCACGACTCACGCCCGGTACTCACAGCTTTACTTCTGCCAGTACCTCGTCTCCTACCTGCCAAACTTTACAGAAGCTCTCCTGCGAAACTTGCAGAACTAGCACTCCTGAAAGAAAGGATATAGCGGAGACATGGCTTAGCCACAGCCTGGGGGATGTTTCCAGAATGAGATTTTCACTCTGCAGCGGAGTGTGCGCTGATATGAAACTTCCTGGCAGATTAAAACTGTGTGCCTGACCGAGACTCGAACTCGAGACCTTTGCCTTTCGCGGGCAAGTGCTCTACCAACCGAGCTACCGAAGCACGGCTCACGCCCGGTACTCACAGCTTTACTTCTGCCAGTACCCCGGCTCCTACCTTCCAAACTTTACTACCGAGCGAGGTGGCGCAGTGGTTAGCACACTGGACTCGCATTCGGGAGGACGACGGTTCAATCCCGTCTCCAGCCATCCTGATTTAGGTTTACCGTGATTTCCCTAAATCGTTTCAGGCAAATGCCGGGATGGTTCCTTTGAAAGGGCACGGCCGATTTCCTTCCCAATCTTTCCTTAACCCGAGCTTAGGCTCTGTCTCTAATGACCTCGTTGTCGACGGGACGTTAAACACTAAACACCAAACTTTACAGAAGCTCTCCTGCGAACCTTGCATACAGTTTTAATCTGCCAGGAAGTTTCATATCAGCGCACACTCCGCTGCAGAGTGAAAATCTCATTCTGGAAACATCCCCCAGGCTGTGGCTAAGCCATGTCTCTGCGATATCCTTTCTTTCAGGAGTGCTAGTTCTGCAAGGTTCGCAGGAGAGCTTCTGTAAAGTTTGGCAGGTAGGAGACGAGGTACTGGCAGAAGTAAAGCTGTGAGTACCGGGCGTGAGTCGTGCTTCGGTAGCTCAGTTGGTAGAGCACTTGCCCGCGAAAGGCAAAGGTCCCGAGTTCGAGTCTCGGTCGGGCACACAGTTTTAATCTGCCAGGAAGTTTCATATCAGCGCACACTCCGCTGCAGAGTGAAAATCTCATTCTGGAAACATCCCCCAGGCTGTGGCTAAGCCATGTCTCCGCAATATCCTTTCTTTCAGGAGTTCTAGTTCTGCAAGTTTTGCAAAGTTTGGAAGGTAGGAGACGAGGTACTGGCAGAAGGAAAGCTGTGAGTACCAGGCGTGAGTCGTGCTTCGGTAGCTCAGTTGGTAGAGCACTTGCCCGCGAAAGGCAAAGGTCTCGAGTTCGAGTCTCGGTCGGGCACACAGTTTTAATCTGCCAGGAAGTTTTATTGGCTTAGTTGAGAACTCTGCTTTTAAACTAAATTTTTGTTAAATCACTAGAGAAAATGGTGATACAGCTGCCTGATACACAATATGTCAACAAACTGCATGCTTGACAGAGAAAACAATGTCTGTTTAGGCTTATGAATTTCTGATTATTCTGCATTGTTTATTCAGCTGCCAGGAATAAATAATAATAATAAATAATAATAAATAATTTTAAGGAAGATTACATGAAAAGAAACTCTTGCAAAAATAACTTTAACCTGTTCCTTGAAAAGATAGCTGCCGTAAGATGAGACCTAGATAATAGTGTGCCAAGAACTAAGAACTATGATAGTTTTTAAGGAGTTTTCTAGCTGTATTCAGTGACTCATTCCCAGCCAAAACTGGCACCATAATCTCAAAAGTAAACGGAACTGAATTCCTCCATGCTACAAAATATTTAGTGAGAGAAAAAGAGAGCTACATAAAGAGCTGAAACACAATAAAACCCCGACCTTATTAAATATGTGAGACATTACGAAGTTATATTTAAAAGTATTGTTAAAACTGCCAATAAAGTCAAATGATAAGTTCATTTTAGGACATATGAATAAGTCTGAGGCACTGTGACCCATTATTAAATCCAAATTAGCTAAAGTGTAAAGAGATGGTTCAAATGGCTGAGCACTACGGGACTTAACTTCTGAGGTCATCAGTTCCCTAGAACTTAGAACTACTTAAACCTAACTAACCTAAGGACATCACACACATCCATGCCTGAGGCAGGATTCAAGCCTGCGACCGTAGTGGTCGCGCGGTTCCAGACTGTAGCGCCCAGAACCGCTCGGCCACTCCGGCCGGCGTGTAAAGAGAACTTACATTAAAGCAACACATTCCAAATGTTGTATTCACCATCTATAGAACAAGTATTAATGTATGTATGTATGTATGTATATATGTACAACAGTTAACTGCCAGGATATTTAAAAATAAACAATACAACAACACTATTGTGAACCCCTTTTGAATATCTTAATGCTTCAATGAGTTTCTCATAAATGTAGTAAACTATAATGTTGTGGCGATCACTTATGAAAACAGTATACACTTTTTTGACCTGGATCAGAATAGGGACTCCCTACGCTTCTTACAGATAGTAAAGGTTCAACCGAGGCTGTGAAAAATTATAACTTGTTTTCGAAAAAAATGCTGTAAGGTAGGATCAAATATCACCAAAATAATTAAATTTGCCTGTGATAAAATAGCACACCCTCCATCTTTAATTATCAATCAATCATTTAAACAAGCCAACTTCCCTGACATACTTCAGTACACACAAAAGAGATCAACAGAGAATATGGGAAATTAGCATTGCATCTATAGTGTCTCACCTTATCCAAAATATCTGAAAATATAGCTTCAGTCAATGTAACACATGTTACCACAAAACATGAGGTTGTCCCCAAAAACAATATTGATTCTGAAAAGGAAAAAGTACTATGAACTTATTAATGAATTGTTGATAAAAAAGCAGCTCATGACTGGCCAAAATCTATGAAGTGGCAGATATCTTCTGAAACCTTACAAAAGCATTCGATTCTGTGAATCACTCCAGCTGCTTCATAAAATAAACAGATATGGCACTGGGCAAACTGTCCTGCAGTGACTGGTATTTTATCTGACAAGCATGAAGCAAGGGGTACTGATAACATTTAGCACCATAAATTATGCATCTTTGTGGAATACAGTTTCACAAGGAGTTTCCCATGGATCAATATTAGAGCCAATGTTGTTTCTCTTTTACGCAAATTATTTACCTCTCAATATCAATGCCCAACCAATCATGTTTTCTGATGATAGTTCAGCACTTATTGAAAAACGAAAAATTCTTTATAGTGTCATAAACACACTGAACAACCCAGATGCATAGTTTCAACAAAATTGTTCTAAACATAACATTTCAAAAATTCTGTTTACAGAATTTAAAAACAAAAAATAAAAACTAGTAACGTTGGTACCATACATAAAAATCAAGTTATGGAAGAAGCTCAGTCCATTAAATTCCTGAGACTATACTTGGACAAAAATCTAAGTTGCCAAGCACACATAGATTATTTTGCAACTAAATTAAACAGCCTTGATTTAGCGATGGACATACTCTCTGGGAAAACAGACATAACTCGTAGGGGAATGGTGTACCACAGTTGTTAGGTATGGTTTAATTTTTGGGGAAAATTCAAGTCGAAGGTCACAAATTCTGCTACTTCAAAAAATAATCATAAGAAAATGTATGCTGCCCTCCAAGTATATCCTGACACTCATTATTCAAGAACCTAAAAATGTGACCTGTCCCTGTATTGTACATATTTGAGAGTATCATCTTTTTACACATTAATCCTGAGCTTACTGAAGAAAACCATTTCAAACATATGTACAACGCTAGATGCAAGGAAAACTTCATGTTTTCAAAACACCATTTAATACACCAGTATCAGACACCCTAGTACAAGGGAATGAAAATCTTCAACAAACTCAAGAGTAGAGATGTAATGAGCTTGAAAATAGGTTCACTGAAGAGAAAACTACACACTATAGTCGAAAAATGCAATTACTCAGTGGAGGAATTTATGAGTGATGAAATGATCAGTTGAACGGTCTGACGATTTAATTTCATAGTGCTGTATATAACACTGTATTTATAAATTAATGTCTGAAGAATTTAGACTCTATGTATTGGTATATCATAAGAAAAACAATGTAATGATAATATTTTGTTCAACATAAAACTGCGCTTGTAAAAATACTGTCAGAGACTTAAATAACTATGTATATCACAAAATAAAAATTAACATAACTCCTGTGCAACATGATGAGATGATCTATAAAATATATGTTATGAGACGAATAAAATACAATGTAGTGCAACAAAATATTGTACAACACTAAGAGAAGACTCTTAGGGAATAAGAGACTGACCAGTGAAGTGCATTGTTTATTCCTTGGAAGAGCAACTGATTTTGAGAGTTGGGTGTTTATTCTTCATTTTCATGCAGAGCTGTTACTTATGCAGTAAGCTAACAAAGAAAAAAATGACTCGAAGTACATGTGGGTTTGTTTTCTGACCTGTATAACTGATTACCATGAAAACAATAATGGCTTAAGTCGCAATAACATTTTTCGGATTATATCTGTTAAGCATGGAAGGCACAAATAATTTTTTACAAACTACTGGTGACGACAGCCGGCAGCTTCAACAAGAGATTGAAGTTTTACAATTGCCGATGCTGAGAAATGGGAGCAAGATGGGCAAGATGAGATCACAAACACCAGTGATAACGGCTGCGCCACGATTGCAGAACCGCGCCAGATATTTTCTGGGTGCCTGTTCGCTAGTATCAAGTGCGCCCCTCCTACAATTGCGACAACATCCATTTAAGCCCTCACAACCGGACATATGGTTTGCGATCTTGGAAAACATTCTCGTACAACAGCGGATCACAGAATACTGTGAACAATTTATGCTGGCAGTTAGCAATTTGAAGCAGAGAGCGACGATAGTAGTTTCCGATGTGATTCTACACCCACCTCATCAACAAGCGTACCTCGTGCTGAAGACTGCACTAATCACTCGCTGCACGAAGTTACCTGAGCAGAGGCTTTCACAAGTGCTTTACCAGGAGAAATATGGAGACAGAAACCCGTCGAAAGTCTGGAGACATTTGCGAGCGATAGCGGACTGTAGCGTACTATGTAATGAGTTGCTGCTACATATCTGGCGACAACAGGTTCCGTTTCAAGTACAATTGACATTAGTAGCGTATGAAGGACTAACGCTGGTTAAATTACTGCAAGTAGCTGATAGAGCATATGCCACATTATAGTCAACTACTGTGACATGCGTAGCAGGGACAAATAGTTGCATCATAACAAAAGGTGACACACACACACATCGTGGTGTTTGGAGGAGCCGATTACGAATTGTGCCGCTGCATCTTATAGATAATCATCGGACATCGATGGGGAACTCCAAGAGTTATGAAACACAATGGAAAAAGTTGCAGAACTTGGAGTTATGGACGGACTCCGATACGAAAACACGGTCGCGTCGTTCATCCAACCCACAGCTGTCAGACACCACCCCAGGCCAAACTACTGCCGATAATATCTGCTGGTACTGCGGACCTTTCGACACCCATGCTGTAAAGTGCACTAATTGGACAGTAGAAATGAGTAACGCTTTCAGCCAGTTACAAGCCTGCCTGGAACCGGCAGTGTTGGTTGCCACCCTGTCCCAGGTGCCAGCATGGTAGCGATTGGAGCATCATGATACCAAGAAGAGAATGGACATTGGATGTCTTTGTGTTTTCTTCTTTTCTTTGTCAAAGAAGCTACAGCACAGACAGACAAAATGGCGTGCTTATGATAGGGAGTTATCGGCGTTATATGAAAGTGTGAGAAATTTTCGTCCTTACATTGAAGCCCGACCAATGACAATTTTCATGGACCACAAACCTGTTGTGTCAGCCTTCGCACAATCAACGACAAATGTTCGCCACGACAGTTCCGACACTTAGAGTTCACCAGCCAGTTCACTATGGCTGTACGACATATTAGAGGTGCAGGGAGCAAAGTCGCCGGTTATTTTTCGAGAGTATGCAGCTTAGTAAGGTCTTGAATTACGACGACCACGCCACAGCACAAGAGAGGGATCAAGAGTTGTAAGACTTACTAAGAGATCGGCACACAGGATTGCGAATACAACAAATAGAATTACCAAGAAGCAAGATCAAAATATGGTGCGACGTATCACAACAGAGGCCACGGTCCTGCATTATGCAGTGATTCCGCAAAGTGCCTTTTGACAGTGTCCACAGCTTAGCACGCCCAATTGGAGTCACTCGTGCCTTCAGTGTCAATGTTGTAAAGTAGGACGACATTTTGATGCAAAGGTCGGAAATTTTGCAGGTTCGCCAGCGAGGTTTAGTCACGTTCACCTCAACTTAATGGATCCACTTTCACCCTCAGAGGGTTGCTAATACTTGCTCATGGCAGTGGATAGCTGCACTAGTTGGGCAGAGGCTGTACCAGTGAGAGATGTAGCAGCCAAGACAATGGCAAAGGCATTTGTTACATATTGGGTAGCATGTTTCGTATGCCCTCTACATATTACGACAGATCAGGGTCGACAATTCGAATCTAATCTGTTTAAAGAACTGGCTAGACTGTGTGGATTCCAGGGTCACCACACAACCCGTTATCACCCGGCGAGCAACGGAGTGGTGGAAAAGTGGCATAGAACACTGAAGAAGGCCCTCAAGTGTCAGTGAGAGAGTTGGACAGAACCGCTGCCACTAGTACGTCTAGGTTTATGGACTGCGTATAAGGTGGATGTAGGCACATCAGTGGCAGAGTTGGTTTACGGAGAACCATTGAGAATTCTGACAGATTATCTCAAAACGGCACCCTACCACCACAAATGGAGCTACCACTGCTGGTACAGCGCATTCGTAACCACAGGGCAAGGATGAGAGGGCTACTAGCATCTTGCCATGGTGAACATCTGGTCTTCGTCTGCAGAGATTGGCAGATTGCTCGTATGTTATTTTGTGCACAGACGCCATGCAAGCTCCTCTACAACCTCCTTACGCTGGGTCCTACCAAGTACTGTGACATGATGCCCATAATATAGACATCTCGCAAAATGGAAAAACTGTCAGGGTTTCTATTGAAAGAATGAAACCAGCGTGGATATTACCAACGCCAATGCACAAAAACATTCCTCCAGTTCAGGATGACTGAGGGTCAAGTGAGGTATACACCTAGTCAAACTGAAGAGATAACACCAAGATGCCAGAGGACTACAGAACAACCAATCACACCTGTGCTCGCACCGACACAACAACCGGTCGTCTGTACTAGAGCTGGACGACAAAAATTCAAGTACTCTTACATCCCAGGCAATCTGCACTTCAAGGGTGGAGCTGTGTGGGAACAAGAGATTGACCAGTGAAGTGCATTATTTATTCCTTGGAAGAGTAACTGATTTTGTGAGTTGGATGTTTATTCTTTGTTTTTATGTAGAGTTGTTACTTCCGACTGTAAGCTAACAAAAAAATGTCTCAAAATATCTGTGGGTTTGATTTCTGACCTACTACTCTACTTGACATCGAGGAACAAAAACGAAGACAGGATTAAATCTTATTATAAACTGTGCTATAAAACTCTAAGCTAAGTCACCAGAGCATTAAAATGTATATACTTTCAAGAAGATAATCTTCTCTAGTAACAAATTGAATACTATCTGGAACAACAAAAAAATTAAACAGGCAAAGCACACAAAGAAAATGAAGATTTTTTTTCAAGTTAGGTGCTTAAGTGATCAAACACAACTTTAAAATTGCGAAAGCTTTTCCCATCAGTAGCAGGTGAGGTATGCTTGTTGGTGAGATGGGTGTAAAATTACATTGGAAAATATCATCATCAATAATCGCCAGCATTAATTGTTCACATTCTTCTGTGATCCTTGTTGTGCGAAAATGTACTCCAAGATCGCAAACCATATGTCCAGTTGTGTGGGCGTTAACGATGGCGCGTGTAATTGTAGTCGCAGTGTGTTTGATGTGAACGAACAAGCAAGCGAAAAATCTCGCTATCTCTGGCGCGCGTGTATGCTCGAGGCACAGCTGTAGCTGTTGGAACTCGTCAACTCGTCTTGTCTATCTTGCTATCATTTCTCATCGTCCAAAGCTCTAAAACTTCAGTCTCTTGTTGAAGATTTGCAGATACTAGATATCGTCACCAATGGTTTGTCTAAAGCAGTTTGCTCCTTCCATGTTTAACGAATGTGACGCGAAAAATCGTTATTGCGACTTAAATTGTTATTTTTTCTTGGGATCACGAATTCTGTAGACAATAAATGAAACCCACGTGTATTTAAAAATATTTATTTTTTCGATCACCAACAGAAGAAACAGTATTAAATCAGCAAAGAATAAAATTCTTACTCCAAAATACGCTACACTTACGCGGAATAGACAGTACAATAACGTGTTTCAGTTACATGTGAATTACATAACGATAGGCGCTCAGTATTTGAAGTAGTCAGACGAAGTGTATCACAAGGATTGATTTTGTATTCAATATTGCTTCTGATATACACAAAAACAGGTCTAATTAAATTGAGAAAATCAGTTTTAACCTTCAAAAATGTATTGAGACAAAGAAAATTATTTACAGCACAAAGTAAATGCAGAGAGTAAAAAATTACATCATATTATTACCGTTTTTAAAGGAAAATTCATTACCACTGCAGAGAAAAGGTGAAGTGCTTTACAAAATTTTAGGCACCGTTTTTGCACAAATAGCTGTGCACTGTTCATTGGCCTACATTGCATATCCTGGTTACTTGATCTCACCCCCCATGATGGAAAGCTTTCCTGGAAACCAGCAGTCAATGACCTTCCAACCAGTCAGGTCTCCTTATCAGAGTCATGAGGAAGAATACCCTTATCAGTCAGTTCAAATGCTACACAAGATAGATCCTTATTAACTGCCATGGTAAAAATCTTCTCTCCAACAATAAGAGGTAACAGTAATTTTTTTCGTGTTTTGAGGTAAAAACTTCTGAAAAAATCCATATACCTTCTTTCTGTCAGCAGTACATAGATTTTTCTTCGCAGATCTTCCCTTCACTGTATTCTTTGAAACTGATGGGTGAGGGTGGTTGCAGCAAATTTGAAATCTTTACCATCTGACACTGTGTATACTGCTCTCTCCATGTCATACAGATTCTACAAGTGACTGTCTCCTTTGTGATTATTTATGTACATCATCATTGTACATAAAAATAAATTATTTTTGTTATTTTATAACGATCACTATTTATTGTTATTCAGTAATTATTATATTTATTTTTAATTAGTAAAATTATCAATATTCATGATTATTTGTTGTTTATCATAGTCACAGTCAATATTTGATCCCATAAATAACAGTAAAAATGGAAGGAAAAACTTTTAATTAATGACAGGTATATTGACCACTAGCTGGCCAGAGTGCCAGCTGAGATACCATTCCACAGAACTTGTTCATAGTTGGCAATGGCCTCCTATGAAGCAATTGTTGATATGAGAATTTTTTTGCTAAGCAACTCCTCTTTCAACATAGTTATGTCACAAAAAACTATCTTGTAGTGTAAATTTGTAATAATTATGTGAAGTCAGAATTTACCTTAGATCACAAGAATTCTAAAAACATGATTGCAAGACAATGCGATATCCTGACCCCTTTAGATGACCATATGTGACTCGGGGGGTGTCAGGTGACACCTTTATGCAGTTATTGCACAACTGCAGTACTGTATGGACTCGCAAATTCAAATCGCCACTACACCCACCCTGGCCATTGTGCCCTTATGCATATCATCCAGATGAGATTTCTATCAATGTTAAGTTCCATGATTTAGGCATAATCTACTCTTAATATGTCTTTACTTTTACATTTTAACATCAGATAATCTTTTATTTTGAATTCTGTGCAAATATGTATCAATTGTGTCTTGACATTGAGAAAGACAGACCATTTGATTGAAACCAGTCTAGAACATTTTCAAAAGTAGTGCTGGATGTTGCTGTTTACAGTATTGTTGGGGTGTGGAAGAAGTTTGTCAGTCAGCATGATGAGACATCAGCAAATAAAGTGAACTGTGCCTTTTTGGGGTTTCTAGACAGTTAGATCAATAACAAAAACATAAGGAAATGTAAGGGACATAGGACAAAACCTTGTGGGATACCAAATGTTACTGTACTCTAGTCAGATGATGCCGATGATGTAAACGAGCTAATGCACTAGTTTTTATAGTCTTTGAAGCACATGCATCTTTGCCACATTCCATAATCATTTCGTTCTCAAGTAACACAGTTCCAACTTGTAGGGAAACATTGAGGTTATTCACAGTGATTGGTCATTCCTCAACTGACATGTTTCCACTTAGTTGTTTTTTGTTTTAACTTTTTGCGTATCTTTCGAATACCTGTATTCATTTGCAAATGGAAGTGTTAAGGGTTTGCCAATATAATTCTTTGAAGCAACAACATTATGGCTGAATTGGAAAAAAAGTCTCCATTATTATATAATAGTTGAAAGCAATATTACTTTCCTCAAGAATACAAGAATCCATGGCAATATTATTTTATGACTATTGTTGAGGCTCTCGATTGTTGTCCCAGCTAAAAGTCTGCAACATATATTACTGACAAGTAGCCTTAGACAACATACCCTCTAAATGAGAAAACTGGATAACTGTATACTGCTAATAGATTTCTCTTGTGCTTTTATTCTGGAACATTCTAGATTAACATTTGGCTTTTAAATTTGTTTAGATCATTCTCGAATTTTTATATTGGGATAGAGTTCATTAAACATTTGTGTCTAAATATTGCATACTACGATGTAATTATGGCGTTAGAAACAACAGTTTTGTATGTGAGTTCCCTTTAAAAAATGTCGAATTACTACAACTTAGATTCATCTTCATGGCTATAGTATCTGTTAGGGCTTTGACAACATAAGAATTGACATGTGGAGTAATCAGGTCTACTGCTGGATGTTTGTGTCGCTCTGGCACAATATTTCGGCCACATAACTCGTTGCCTTCTTCAGGTGCTACCTGAGACTGCCGTGTTGGAGGATCTTGTCCAGTATTTATGCCCAGAGGGCGCTGGCTGCTCTCTTTGTCGTCCGCGCCCACCTGGCGCTGCTTGTAATGTGTTGTCTCTTCCCCGGTGTTCCCTCGGACGTCCGCGCCCGACTTGGGCGCCATCTGTGGCAACTCCCTGAGGCCTGTCCTGTGTCGGGTGTTCCGTTCGCGGTCCGCGCCCGCCAGGTGCTGCTCCTGAGGTTTTTACCCCTCCCTGGTGCTCCCACGGACGTCCGCGCCCGGCTCGTCCACCATCTGTGGTCGTGGCAGTTGTCTGGGGCCAGACCCGCATGTGGCGTTCCGTTCATGGTCCGCGCCCGCTTGGCGCTGCTCCCGAGGTGTTGGCACTTCCCTGGTGCTCCGACGGAAAACCGCGCCCGCCTAGTCCACCATCTGCAGTTGTGGTAGATGTCTGAGGCCAATCTCGCGTCGGGGCCTCTGTTCGCGGTCCGCGCCCGCCTGGCGCTGCTTGTAAGGTGTTGTTTCTATCCCCGGTGCTCCCTCGGACGTCCGCGCCCGACTTGGTCTCCATCTGTGGCAGCTCTCTGAGGCCTGTCCTTTGTTGGGTGCTCCATTCGCGGTCCGCGCCCGCCTGGCGCTGATCCTGCGGTGTTGGCACTTCCTTGGTGCTCCGACAGTCGTCTGCGCTCGGCTCGTCCATCATCTACGGTTGTGGCGGCTGTCAGGGGCCCGTCCTGCGTCGGGAGTTGCGTTCGCGGTCCGCACCCGCCTGGCGTTCCTCCTGCAGTTTTACTACTTCTTGAGGAGTTTGTTGGTTCATTTCGTTGAGCCCTGATAAGCTCCAGAGCCGGACTTAACGCCGAGCTGAGCTGGTAACCGCTGTCTCGGTTTATTATGTTGTCTGTGACCTTGATCTCGATGGCCTCCTTTAAGACACTGTCCCAAAATCTTGGCGTCTGTGTCACAATTTTGGTGTTGTTATAGTCCATTGAGTGACTGAGCTCCAGACAGTGCTCCGCTATGACAGATTTTGTTGCCTGTCCGAGTCTGGTGTGCCTCTGGTGTTCTTTGCACCTGACGTCCACCGTCCTGGTTGTCTGGCCAATGTATGACTTTCCACACTGGCACAGGATGTTGTAAATGCCCTGTTTACGTAGCCCCAGGTCGTCCTTCACACTCCCTAGCATGGCCCCAATTTTGGAGGGTGGACAGAAGATACTCTTTATATCATATTTTGAAAGAATTCTGCTGATCTTTGCAGAAATAGGTCCAGCATATGGCTGGTAGGCCACCTTCTTCGCCTCCTCTGGCTCCTCTTGTGTACCCTGTGGTTGACTGGTAGTACGAAGTGCCCTTTGGATGTCTGTGGAGGAGTATCCATTTCTGCTGAACACCAGCTGTAGATGTTCTATCTCTGTGGCCAGACTTTCCGTATCTGACAGAGCTTGAGTCCTGTGAACTAATGTTTTCAAGACTCCATTCTTCTGTGCCGGGTGGTGGCAGCTACTGGCTTGAAGATATAAGTCAGTGTGGGTGGGCTTACGATACACACTGTGCCCAAAAGTGCCATCTGCCTTCCTCTTGACCAGGACATCCAGGAATGGGAGTTGTCCATCCTTCTCTAGCTCCATAGTAAATTTTATACTTGGGTGGCGTGAATTTAGATGTTCCAAAAAGCTTCTCCCTACCATGGGGCCAAATGACAAAAGTGCCATCAACATACCTAAGAAAGCACTTGGGTTGGTAAGTGGCTGATGCAAGTGCCTCCTCTTCATACCTTTCCATGAAAAGGTTGGCTACCACTGGTGATAAAGGGCTGCCCATTGCCACTCCTCCCGTTTGCTCATAAAATTGACCCCCATAAAGAACATATGTTGAGGTCAGTACTTGCTTGAAAAGGTCGAGCAGGGCACCATCGAACTTCTCTCCAATGATATTGAGTGAATCGGTGAGTGGCACTTGTGTGAAGAGCGACACCACATCGAAACTGACCATGATATCAGAGTCCACGATGTGTAGCTGCCTTAGCCGTTGTAGGAAGTCCTCCGAGTTCTGAATGTGGTGTGCACATTTGCCCACATATGGTGCCAATATCTTCTTCAGGTATTGTGCAGTGAGGTATGTCGCTGCGCCGATGTTACTGACAGTAAATCGAAGAGGGACCCCCTCTTTATGGACCTTGGGGAGCCCATAGAGTCTTGGTGGTACAGGTGCTTTGGGATAAAGCTTCTTGGTGACCTGTTCAAGTAGACCTGTCTGCTTCAAGAACTTCCGGGTATTCTTGTCCACCTTGTCAGTGGGGTCACCACCTAGTGGTTTGTAAGGAGTGTATTCCAGAAGTTGTTGCACCTTCCTGTCATACTCCAACTTGTTTAAGATGACCGTGGAGTTACCCTTATCAGCTGGCAGAACTACAATGCTGTCATCCTCCCATAGCTGCCTGAGTGCCACCCACTCCTGGCTTGAGATGTTGGATTTGGGGGGCTTCGTCCTGGTGAGTGCCCTGCAGGTCTCCCTGCGGATCTCTTCAGACATGTTGGAAGGTAGCGTGTTGACCACTTGCTCAACCGAACTGATGAAGGCTGCAACAGGTACGCTTCTGGGAGTCACTGCAAAGTTGAGGCCCTTGCTGAGTGCTTTTGAGGTGGCCTCATCGAGCTGCTTGTTGCTCAGGTTGACAACTGTCTGTGTGTCCCCATCCTGTTGTACCTTCTTGTTAAGGCGCTCAAACTTGGCCTGTTGACATGCTGTTGATTTCCTCATGGTGCATTCCGCCAAGGACCAGGAGGCACCATCAATCTGGTCCCAGTCTTCACGGGTCAGGGTGGCTGCTATGGAAAGGTGGAGATACAGCAAATCCCTGGACGTGACATCTAGGCGGTGGCGCATGTCACGCACTCTTTCTCTTACCAGCGCGAGGCTGGCTTGGTGTTTGATTCTGTTCGCCATTCTGGTGTTAACATGATGCTTGAACCTGGTGAAGACAGGAGCTACATCCCCCTCTCGGTATCTCAGAAGGAAACTGAGAGAACTCAGCATCCTTCCCTTCCTCTGTCGAAGCTTATCCAGCTTCTTGATATTAAGGTACATCTCCTCCCCGTAACTCTTCAGGCTTTCCCGGCGAGATCTTGACATGTGGAGTAATCGGGTCTACTGCCAGATGTTTGTGTCGCTCTGGCACAATATTTCGGCCACGTAACTCGTTGCCTTCTTTAGGTGCTACCTGAGGCTGCCATGTTGGATGATCTTGTCCAGTATTTATGCCCAGAGGGCGCTGGGTGCTCTCTTTGTCGTCCGCGCCCGCCTGGCACTGCTTGTAATGTGTTGTCTCTTCCCTGGTGTTCCCTCGGACGTCCACGCCCGACTTGGGCGCCATCTGTGGCAGCTCTCTGAGGCCTGTCCTGAGTCGGGTGTTCCGTTCGCGGTCCGCGCCCGCCAGGTGCTGCTCCTGAGGTTTTTACCCCTCCCTGGTGCTCCCTCGGACGTCCGCGCCCGGCTCGTCCACCATCTGTGGTCGTGGCAGTTGTCTGGGGCCGGACCCGCATGTGGCGTTCCGTTCGTAGTCCGCGCCCGCTTGGCGCTGCTTGTAAGGTGTTGTTTCTATCCCCGGTGCTCCCTCGGACGTCCGCGCCCGACTGAAGAAGGCAACGAGTTATGTGGCCGAAATATTGTGCCAGAGCGACACAAACATCCGGCAGTAGACCTGGTTACTCCACATGTCAAGATCCTGCCGTGAAAGCCTGAAGAGTTACAACATAAGAATTGTTTACTCACAATGCACTTCAAATGTGTAATGTTGCAACCTGTAAGCTAGGAGTGTAATGTGACCATTGAGATTTACTACTTACATAACCTTTCTACCAATATTATTGAAAGTATCAACTTACATTAGTTTTCTCATGCATGAGCACTTCTATACGTTTTTCTGGCTGGCAAACATACTACTCATCTCAATCTTCCTGTCTTAGCATAAACAGTATTCCTTCAAAAAAAGAAAAGAAACCAGTCATACTTAAGTAATTCATTACCCTTGTTTTTCACAGTTGCTCTTCACTGGTTTTAAGCATTCATCATTATTTTGTTCTTTGCTCAGTTTTTTACGTATATTCTTTATTTCCTTCTCTTCAGACATTTCTTTTCTACAAAACATTCCCACAGGTAGTCTAGACAATGAGTGTGGCACTACATTTTGTGTCCCAAATGTATACTTAAAGTCAAAACTGAATTACTGTAAATAAAGTACCTAACACATCAATCTACTGTGAATCAGTCTATATTTAGTGAAACAAGACAAAGCCTTAAGGCCACTGTAAACAAGCAAACATGTCTGTCAAATCCGTCCTCGTCTAGCCACAGATTTCTGAAACAAACCTGTACACACACAAACAAAAATTTGCTAGTTTAACCTCACTTTGAAGCATATGCTGCTTGTATTTATGAGTATTTTTACAGTAATGAGAATGGCCACACAGGCAGACAAAGTAGTTATGAGATTAACTTTGGCACTGTGTTTACAGAAAAAGAGGATAAATAGATGACAAAGGTACAAGGAATTGCTTAAAATAAAAAATTTAGCCATTAAACTCTGCCAAAGGAAATATTACTCTCAGCATCCGATGATTACACGAATGTTCTTCAAATGGACATCAAAATCTTTGATAAGTTGTTCAGTCTCTTGTAAAAGAGCAAACTTGTTTGTCAAATTCGCTCTTATCTAGCCATGGATACGTCAAACAAGCCTGCACACATACTAAAAAAGTTTGTCAATTTAATCTTACTTTTTGAAGAAGATTTTCATATATGCTGTGTGTATTTTGACTTTAGTTGGAATGGCAACAAATGCAGATAAAGCAGTTCTAACATTGATTTTGGCACAGTTTTTAAATAAGATGCTGATCCAGGGAATAGTTTAAAATGAGAAATAAATATGCACATGAAAACCTGTTAAAGGAAATATTACACTCAGAACCTAATGATTACATCATCTTTCTTTGGATGGACAGTGAAACTTTTAATGACTTGTTTAGAGTTACTTCATCCTCATACCAAAAAAGAAGACACAAGTATGTGAAACTTTATTCTCTTCTACGTGGTCCTCTAATGACAATTCATTAAAATACCACAATGTAGAAACATATAGTCCACATTCTCCATGGGGGAACAAGAGAATTTCAATTTGTTTTCATGGCACTCCTGCCTATGTGTTATGTGTAGGATACTGATTTTCTTCTTAATCCATTTCTCGTAATATATGCCTAGGAAATATTTGACATCACTATCATTTTGGCAATCACCAGTGATATTTCGTTTTTATCCTTGACTGTAGTTTCCTTAGTTGTGGAAACTCTCAGTACAGTGAGATAAATTGTAATAGAACAATTTCCACTGAACACATGCAGCAAAAAACTGACACATATGATGTCCTCCATCTTGTCAAATATAGGGTCGATCAAAATTTCTCACAAATACTTCAGACGTGTCCTAAGCTTGACAAACACATCAAACAACACTGTACATGGTCAAATGTTTGGCGAATATAGTTAAGTTTGACAAATTATTTGGTCGTTTATATGGGCCTTTATGGTCCATGAAACTAATTAACTTATGTCCAAAAGAAAATAATGGATTTTTTTGAAGTCATGGACTGTAACAAATTTCTCTTTTTTTAAAATACTATAAATTTTTTCACATTTATTTAATGTCCTATTTGCAAACGATATTATTTTGTACCTTTACCCCTTCTTATTCTCTACCAATTGTAAGGGGTGGCATCTGATCCATATGCAGTGCTGTCAGTGTTCATTTATAAAAGTTGGCTAAAAACAGGATAATTTATGATCCTATTCTTACTTAAGGGCGCTATCAAGTTATCAGAAATCTCTTGATATTCTAGAGTCCAAACACAAGTCTTGTTCTTACTTAACAGTTTGTTCTGTACAGGTTTATTAAGTGATTGGTTGGAGTCATTTTTCTATAAAAGTCACACAGTCCAAAGGATATTGTTAGTTTTTTACTTCTGGAAGCAACAAATTCTTTAATGGGTTTGTTCTTTTCTAAACTATTTTTAGTTCCTTCAGCTGTCATGATGCATCCTAGAAATTTTAGTTCTGTCCTAATAAATACTAATATTTTCAGTTTAAAAGTCGTCTCACCTTTCTACAGTGAATGAAATAGTTCTTACAAGAGTTTTCAAATGCCTCTCCCAATTTTTGGCTGCTACTGTACTGTTATGTTCATACAAATTAAGTTTTAAGTTCTCTTCCTCCCCAGAACTAACTCCAATGCTCTAATGAAAACTGGCATTAAAATGTCTTAAAAGGAAGAATACAATGTTGATACTTTTCTCCTGCAAACAAAAATGCAACAAATTTACATGACCAACCAATGTGGCACAGCAGTTAGCACACTGGATTTGCATTCGCGAGGACAACGGTTCAAACTCATATCCGGCTACCCTGATTTAGGTTTACCATCATTTCCCTAAAACGCTTCAGGCAAATGCTGAAATGACTCCTTTGAAAGGGCATGACCGACTTCCTGCCCCATACTTCCCTAATCTGATTGGAGTGATGATCTTGCTGTTTGTCCCTTACCCCAAATCAACCAACCAACCCAATTTAATGGCTCATAAGGCAATGATATTTTCCAGTAACCTGATCCTAGGCTAAGAGTAGTCATAAATTTTCACTATCAAACTCTGGTATCAGATATTCTATGCTTTCTGGTTTACCACATCCCTCTGCACTGTAGTGTTCAACTTCCTAGCGTCTATTACCATCCATTCTCCTCCATCCATCTTACCCACAACTACTAAGGGGTCGTTGTATTTCCTGTTGCTCCTTTTAGCAATACCTCACTCTTTTGTGTGAACCAACTTTGGACCACAGCCTTCCTTCTAGCCAAAGGTACTGAATATGGTCTAACAAAATTGGAGTATACTGGTTTGTGTTCAGTCAATAAGTCAAATTTTTCACTCCCCTTATTCATCAAAAAATACTTTGTCATTGTCAAAAGTAATCTATTACACAACTCTGCAATTTAACTTTCACTTGTACCTTAAATTTCATGTACTTCCTCATTAACAGTTCCTTCTTTTCAACATTTGGATCTGTACAGTTTCCATAACTTTCTTATACATAAACTAATGGTATCATAGTTACCCTTATATGTCCTATCCCATTATCCTCACTCATTACCCTGATGGTACTTCAGCCCCATTCCATAGAAATGTGGTCATACCCTTCTGACAACAAATTTTTGTATTAAATTTATTCATAAAGTCCACCTTTAAAATTATATTTTAACATAAGTCAGGTGTGATTAGAAGTTCATACTCTGCTTCATATCTCAGTCTCAGATGCCAAGTGAACTTGCCTTTTTATCATTTTGCTTGATTTTATTTTGGCATGGACTATAATTACTTGAGATACAGGCACCTCTATGCTTTTATTACTTTTCTTTAAATATTCACACAGTGTTTCTGGTAGTGTTGTGAGCTCATTTCCTGTGTCCAACAAAACCATTTACTTTAAGGCATCAGTGTTTATCTTTATCATACATCGATCCTTCTGACATATTTCTTCTTCCGAAAATAAATCCTGATGAGCTACCTCTGCTACCTAACCAGATTTCATTAAACTACACTGCCAGAAAAAAAGTAATATCCTCAAGGACAAAGTCATTTTATTGTCAAATGAGGGGACAAGTAGTTCAGCATTGTAGGAATATATGATAACAAATGGAGGCCAAATGAAACACGGCACAGTAAAGGATGCCCATGCAGTTGCATCAGACCACAGTGTATCCCCATTTGGTGGCAACGCAGACATGTATTCTCAAACGAAATAATCACATAGGTGCTGAAAGTATCATGCTATAGATTATCTCAAGTATCTTGTGGCTTTTTTTTTCAGTTCAGCAACATTTATTGCAAGTCCAGAAGAATCAGTAAGTTCCCACCTTATCATGTCCCATACATGTCCAATTGGCGAGAGATCTGGTAATCTTGCTGCCCACAGCAGTTCTGCACGATGAAGAGAGTGTTGTTTTGCACCAGCTGTAGATGTGGACGTGCACTGTTCTGCTGAAAAACCATATCACCTTCATGTAGAAAGGAATGACAACATCATGGAGATGAAATTTGTTCAATGTAGCAGGCTGGTTACTTTCACCTGCAGAAACACCAAATGTGACTACCAGTTGTAACTGATGGCGCCCAACGCTATGAATGTCTGGGATGTGACCTGTGTAGCATGGGCAAATGCACTCTGAAATAGGCAGCTCACCAGATCTATGACATGTACATGTACGTCCATCACTCACATGCAGACAGAACTGGCTGTCATCACTGAAGCCAATAGAGCACCATTCCACTCTTCAACTCATTCTCGATAAAAGAGCAGCTTTGCTTTGTGGTGTGATGGTGTCAGTCATAGGCTGACCAGAGGCACAAATGATCGTAATCCTGCTGCTATCAGATGATTCCTATTGGTCCCTGATGACATAGCATGTGCAACTGGTGCCGAGATTTTGTCTCTGGATGATGTTCCGTTGGCTACTGCTGCTCACATAATGTGTCGAGCTTGACATGCGTTTGCACTATGTGGACGTCCTGAAGCTGGTACGCAGGTGTGGGAAAGTTCCACAGACCACTGCTGAAAGCAGCGGCCCATCACCAATACACTGTGCCCCAAACACTGTGCAGCAATCTGTCGATATGTCTACCCAGCTTCCTTTAGACCTGAAATCCAATGCCACCCCATGCAAATGGCTGACTTGTTCACCTCTAAATCGGCCACAGAATCAAAACAGAGGGTGCAGCAATCTGTCGATATGTCTACCCAGCTTCCTTTAGACCTGAAATCCAATGCCACCCCATTCAAATGGCTGACTTGTTCACCTCTAAATCGGCCACAGAATCAAAACAGAGGGTGCAGAGCCAGGCCTCATGAGCGCCATCTGATCGCCAATAATCGTGACAAATGATTCATTAACATTAAAATCCCCCAGTATGCACATATTATACCATGGTGCCACTGAACACAGTCCGTGGGGATGTTGTACATTTTTTTGGCAGTATATTAATTTTCTCAGTGGTATTTACATTTCTCTAAAACTTATTTTTAACTTGTCCTTTTTTGATTCATCTCTCCTTTCCTACTTCTTCACAGGTTCTTTGCACTGACAACTTTTCGCTCGCAATGGATCTGCTCTCTATGTAGCCCAGAGTACATTGATCACATTTTTCTGCTCATCATTTTAGGTTGAAGCTTTCTGTATTGACTGTATTCCGTCTTCAATTTTCTTCACCA
Source organism: Schistocerca nitens (assembly GCF_023898315.1). NCBI lineage: Eukaryota > Metazoa > Arthropoda > Insecta > Orthoptera > Acrididae > Schistocerca > Schistocerca nitens. The sequence continues at coordinate 340,316,114 of NC_064619.1, forward strand.
GTGTGAACACAACTTCCTGCTTGATTGTCCTCCTCACATTTCTCTTCAGTATAATTTTCCTGTTGTCCCCCAAACTCACTGGATTCGGTTTCCTCACTACAATGTGTGTGTGTGTCCTTTTTCTCCTGAATGTTCCCTAAGAATATCTTCTAACCTATCCATCTCTTCCATACACTCCTTATATGTGCAAGGGAATACATCAAGGGAATATTAATAACATTTACGTCATATTCAATATTTATTTCATCTAGATTGTAATCCATTACATTTTACCCACTTCTAAGCTATAGACCAGTCTGTTCTCCCTTTCAATATTCTTTTGTAGATTATCCCTTTCATTAAATTAGTAACCTCTGCCAACAGAGCAGAATGTGTTTATTTTTATATTTTTGTCTTTCTTTTTTTGGAGATTTACTATCTTCATACTAAAACTTCTTTTTTCTTCACTGCACTCAATCATTTCAGATGGTGTTCACAATCCACTCCAGTTAGTCTTCTGACTGTTGTGGGGTGGTGTTTTCCTCATCACAGGCATCTTGAAACTGTCTATTTGTCCCCTACATGGCATGATATCTCTTCTTCCTCCATCTGTTCTTTATCGAGATTCCTTTAAATATGTCATCAAAGATTACCAAGAAAATTTCTACCTCGATCCCAGCTGTCTGCTTCCCCAATTTTCTTCAAAAATATTTCCAAATTATAATCCCCATCATTACACCCCATGGTAATTTTGTATGCATAGCCATTAAGAATACCAGTCACAGACTGGGATGTTAATATGCTGTAATTTTCGACGAGGGACGTTCAATAAGTAACACAACTCATTTTTTCTGAAAGTAGATTGGTTTTATTCGGGATTCCAATACACCATATTATTCCCCACTCTTGTGGCTGCAAAAACCTATTTTTCGACACAATCTCCGTTCAGTACGACGGCCTTATGCTCCATTACTGGGAGTGCTTGTATGCCCACATGGTACCCCTCGACCGGACAGCATTGGAGTCAACGTCTTGGTGCATCACTGACCTCCCCTTCATCTACGAATTGCTTCCTGCAGAGTGCTTCCTTCATTGGGCCAAACAGATGGAAGTCGGAAGGTGCGATATCCTGGCTATAGGATAGATGAGGAAAAATTTGTGAGGCATTGCCTTGTCACGGAGAAGCAGAAATTCGTTGGCATTTTTGTGCCGACGAACACACTGAAGTCGTTTCTTCAATTTCCTGACGGTTGCGTAGTACACTTCCGAGTTGATCGTTGAACCATGAGGGAGGACATGAAAGAGAATAACCCCTACAGAGTCCTGGAAGTCCGTCGCCATGACTTTGCAACGGAAGGTGTGACTCTGAACGTTTTATTGAGAGGAGAGGTAGTGTGGCACCACTCCATGGATTGTCAGTTTGTTTCCTGTTTGATGTGATGAACCCATGTTGCATGGCCTGTAATGATGTTCGACAAAAAATTATCACCATCAGCCTCATAATGCTCAAGAAATTCCTCACAGATGGTCCTTTATTGCCCTTTATGGTCTTCTGATAGGTGGCGAGGAAACTAGCACGCACACATATTTGAGTATCCCAACTGGTGGACGAGTGTGTCAGAGTGCTTCGCTGTTCAACAGAGATGTGCAGTGAGATATTTGATTGTGGTCTGTCAGTCACCTCGAATGACAGTGTCTGCGCGTTTCAACATTGTAGGAGCCACATCTGTGTGTGGTCAGCTGGCAGAAGGGAGGTTGGAGAGGTTTGCACTGCTTTGTTGCGATGATGACAGACACCTCGCCCAACGACTCATCGTGCTTTTGTTCACTTCCAAGTTTCCGTAGACATTATGCAGGTGCCTATGAATATCTGCGATGCCATGGTTTTCCTCCAAAAGAAAATAAATGACAGCTCTCTGCTTGCAATGTACCTCCATTACAAATGCCATTTTGAAGGCTACCTATAGCACCATCATGTATCCGAACTTCACGAAACTATAGGGCCTGGAGCAGGAATATTCCACGATGTACTATAACAAACTCCGCATTTCGTCAACCGAAATTGGGACGGAAAAATTTTGTAGCATTACTTATTGAAAACCCCTCGAATACAGATATGAACAATATATTTTCATCGTTCTATTATTGCCAGATCTGTATGGAGGTGAATCTAAAAATTCGCTGTACAGTTCCAACTCCCGACTCTGTGACCAATAGTTTTCTGAAACTTTTTCTAAGAATTTTTCGAAGTGTTACATCCTACGACAACTGTGCTCACCCAATTTCGTATGTCTCCTGTGTCATGCTCTTCTAAATGGAAAATTTTTGGTTACTGGACGAGAGTTTTCTAAAATCTCTAATTTCTTGGATAATTTAGGAATAATGGCTTTCAACTTTTTCTACCTCTGAAACTTTTGGTTCAGAAAGTACCCAACACTGGAAGCCTCCAATGATCTCTTTCTTCTACAAACATCTGCTTTAACCTCTTACACTTTGTTGTCCATCTCTTTCTTAGTCACCATTCGAAATTCCGAACATTTTCAATAGTATTACATTCCACTAGCTAAAGTTTATTCAGTGACTGAGCAAGAATTGTGCAAACTTCGAATTTACATGCTTTAAGTTGTTCATCTACAGCTTTTATTTCGAGATTAGCTTTGTACTCTAGTGAGCCCAACATTTACCTTTATTTTTCATACTTTTACTCAGTGTACCTACCTCAACACATGAAACTTCCATCTTACTGCTTAATAAAGATTATAAGTTGTTGCTCAATTATTAGATTTTCACACTCGACAAATGGATCAACGAGTGCATTTCAGACGTCTGTGCACATAACTTACAGTTCACTGCTAATATTTCTTTCACTATTTCACTAATTTCATTGCTTTGAGTTATTTTGGATTCTTTTTTTACATTAATTTCATACTCTTGATCCCTTACTTAAGTTTTCAATTCACTTTGACCTAGATATTTGCCCTCCCGATCCAATAGTACGTCTGTAAGAGCACCTGCTTCTTAATTTAGCTTGTTATAGTTTTCTGTTTCATCAAAATACTCTAGTTCTTTATCATTACTTACTATTACGTCTTCCCCAACTAGCTGTTCCATTTCTGATATTCTGCCATGCTGACGCCATTGTCGATATGCTGAACATTATGGTCATGACTATTTCAAATTTCCTGACACATACCAATTTATCGAATTTATCGACGTGTAAATGCAAGGTTCAGGACAAAATTAACTATTGTCCCTACATGTAACGCACCCATAGGGATTTACTGCTTGAATACACTTTCCAATTCGGAATATCACTTAGGTACATCAACGCTACAAAGAAACTTTTACAAGCGCACATAGTAGGGTAATTTACTTATGTGTGCACAATTCTGAAATCGAAATTAGAGGTAAAAGTAATTCTGAACATACAAGAACTGGATGGTTAGCTTAGGTATGACCAATGATTTACTTTCCTCCAACACTATATTTGCAAAATAGCAGTTGGACAAATAATAGATAAGCATTGTTACACATATTTACATGAACAACTTTATTAATCATTATGTATACCATCGCAACATTAAAGAACGTTGTACTGCTAGAAAGCTTCTGTGACATGCTTGTGATGGCTACTAAATAGGAAAAAATCTCAAGAAGAATTTGTGAAGTGAAATAAAGACATTTTTTATTGGCAAACAGATGTAATAGAATGATTCATTTTTTGTCATTTTTATAAAATGTTCAATAAATATTCTTTTAATATTAAAAAGGAAAAACACCTCCCAATGATCTGTAAAACATTTATTGTGATTAAAAGATTAAATAAGACAACTTAACTGAAATCACTCTTAACTGATGAAAGTCAAAGAAGTTCAAAAAATTATTGAGATCTATACTTTACAATGTTTCTTGGTTGACTGTTTGCAACAATCGATCCAGTAATCGACTGTAGTATGTGTTACATTGGTACAAAGTTTAGCTCTGAAATCACTCCTGTGTCGAATTGTTGTTTTTGTTGTGGTCTTCAGTCCTGAGACTGGTTTGATGCAGCTCTCCATGCTACTCTATCCTGTGCAAGCTTCTACATCTCCCAGTACCTACTGCAGCCTACATCCTTCTGAATCTGATTAGTGTATTCATCTCTTGATCGCTTTCTACGATTTTTACCCTCCACGCTGCCCTCCAATGCTAAATTAGTGATCCCTTGATGCCTCAGAACATGTCCTACTAACCGGTCCCTTCTTTTTGTCAAGTTGTGTTCTTCTGTAATAAAATTTTCCTGCACTGAATTCCCCCCAACTTCTTACACTATTCTATCATCCCCCACTTAGAGATTATTAGAAAAACCATACCAGCAAGAATTTGTTATTGTTGTTGTTGTTGTTGTGGTCTTCAGTCCTGAGACTGGTTTGATGCAGCTCTCCATGCTACTCTATCCTGTGCAAGCTTCTTCATCTCCCAGTACCTACTGCAACCTACATCCTTCTGAATCTGCTTAGTGTATTCATCTCTTGGTCTCCCCCCTACGATTTTTACCCCACACGCTGCCCTCCAATACTAAATTGGTGATCCCTTGATGCCTCAGAACATGTCCTACCAACCGATCCCTTCTTCTGGTCAAGTTGTGCCACAAACTCCTCTTCTCCCCAATCCTATTCAGTACCTCCTCATTAGTTATGTGATCTACCCATCTAATCTTCAGCATTCTTCTGTAGCACCACATTTCGAAAGCTTCTATTCTCTTCTTGTCTAAACTTTTTATTGTCCATGTTTCACTTCCATACAAGCCGACACTCCATACAAATGCTTTCAGAAACGACTTCCTGACACTTAAATCAATACTCGATGTTAACAAATTTCTCTTCTTCAGAAACGCCTTCCTTGCCATTGCCAGTCTACATTTGATATCCTCTCTACTTCGACGATCATCAGTTATTTTGCTACCCAAATAGCAAAACTCCTTTACTACTTTAAGAATCTCATTTCCTAATCTAATTCCCTCACCATCACCCGACTTAATTCGACTACATTCCATTATCCTCGTTTTGCTTTTGTTGATGTTCACGACACTATCCATTCCGTTCAACTGATCTTCCAAGTCCTACGCTGTCTCTGACAGAATTACAATGTCATCGGCGAACCTCAAAGTTTTTATTTCTTCTCCATGGATTTTAATACCTACTCCGAACTTTTCTTTTGTTTCCTTTACTGCTTGCTCAATATACAGATTGAATAGCATCAAGGAGAGGCTACAACCCTGTCTCACTCCCTTCCCAACCACTGCATCCCTTTGATATCTCTCGACTCTTATAACTGCCATCTGGTTTCTGTACAAATTGTAAATAGTCTTTCGCTCCCTGTATTTTACTCCTGCCACCTTCAGAATTTGAAAGAGTGTATTCCAGTCAACATTCTCAAAAGATTTCTCTAAATCTACAAATGCTAGAAACGTAGGTTTGCCTTTCCTTAATCTAGCTTCTAAGATAAGTCTTAGGGTCAGTATTGCCTCACATGTTCCAACATTTCTACGGAATCCTAACTGATATTCCCCCGAGGTCGGCTTCTACCAGTTTTTCCATTCGTCTGTAAAGAATTCGCCTTAGTATTTTCCAGCTGTGACTTATTAAACTGATGGTTCGGTAATTTTCACATATGTCAACACTTGCTTTCTTTGGGATTGGAATTATTATATTCTTCTTGAAGTCTGAGGGAATTTCGCCTGTCTCATACATCTAACTCTCCCAAGGCTATCAGTAGCTCTAATGGAATGTTGTCTACTCCCGGGGTCTTGTTTCGACTTAGGTGTTTCAGAGCTCTGTCGAATTCTTCACGCAGTATCGTATCTCCCATTTCATCTTCATCTACACCTTCTTCCATTTCCATAATATTGTCCTCAAGAACGTTGCCCCTGTACAGACCCATTATATACTCCTTCCACCTTTCAGCTTTCCCTTCTTTGCTTAGAACTGGGTTTCCATCTGAGCTCTTGATATTCATGCAAGTGGTTCTCTTTTCTCCGAAGGTCTCCTTAATTTTCCTGTAGGCAGTATCTATCTTACCCCTAGTGAGATAAGCCTCTAAATCCTTACATTTGTTCTCTAGCCATCCCTGCTTAGCCATTTTGCACTTACTGTCGATCTCATTTTTGAGACGTTTGTATTCCATTTTGCCTGCTTCATTTACTGCATTTTTGTATTATCTCCTTTCATCCATTAAATTCAGTATATCTTCTGTTACCGAAGGATTTCTACTAGGTGTCGTCTTTTTACCTACCTGATCATCTGCTGCCTTCACTATTTCATCCCTCAAAGCTACCCATTCTTCTTCTACTGTATTTCTTTCCCCCATTCCTGTCAATTGTTCCCTTATGCTCTCCCTGAAACTCTGTGCATCCTCTGTTTCTTTCAGTTAATGCAGGTCCCATCTCCTTAAATTCCCACCTTTTTGCAGTTTATTCAGTTTTAATCTACAGTTCATAACCAATAGATTGTGGTCAGAGTCCACATCTGCCCCTGGAAATGTCTTACAATTTAAAACCTGGTTCCTAAATATCTGTTTTACCATTATATAATCTATCTGAAACCTTCTAGTATCTCCAGGGTTCTTCCATATATACAACCTTCTTTCATGATTCTTGAACCAAGTGTTAGCTACGATTTAGTTATGCCCTATGCAAAATTCTACTAGGCGGCTTCCTGTTTCATTTCTTAGCCCCAATCCATATTCACCTACTATGTTTCCTTCTCTTTCTTTTCCTACTGTCGAATTCCAGTCACCCATGACTATTAAATTTTCGTCTCCTTTCACTACCTGAATAATTTGTTTTATCTCAACATACATTTCATCAATTTCTTCATCATCTGCAGAGCTAGTTGGCATATAAACTTGTACTACTGTCGTAGGCGTGGACTTCGTATCTATCTTGGCCACAATATTGCGTTCACTATGTTCTTTTGTAGTAGCTTACCTGCACTCCTATTCTCCTACACTCCTGGGAATTGAAATAAGAACACCGTGAATTCATTGTCCCAGGAAGGGGAAACTTTATTGACACATTCCTGGGGTCAGATACATCACATGATCACACTGACAGAACCACAGGCACATAGACACAGGCAACAGAGCATGCACAATGTCGGCACTAGTGCAGTGTATATCCACCTTTCGCATCAATGCAGGCTGCTATTCTCCCATGGAGACGATCGTAGAGATGCTGGATGTAGTCCTGTGGAACGGCTTGCCATGCCATTTCCACCTGGCGCCTCAGTTGGACCAGCGTTCGTGCTGGACGTGCAGACCGCGTGAGACGACGCTTCATCCAGTCCCAAACATGCTCAATGGGGGACAGATCCGGAGATCTTGCTGGCCAGGGTAGTTGACTTACACCTTCTCGAGCACGTTGGGTGGCACGGGATACATGCGGACGTGCATTGTCCTGTTGGAACAGCAAGTTCCCTTGCCGGTCTAGGAATGGTAGAACGATGGGTTCGATGACGGTTTGGATGTACCGTGCACTATTCAGTGTCCCCTCGACGATCACCAGTGGTGTACGGCCAGTGTAGGAGATCGCTCCCCACACCATGATGCCGGGTGTTGGCCCTGTGTGCCTCGGTCATATGCAGTCCTGATTGTGGCGCTCACCTGCACGGCGCCAAACACGCATACGACCATCATTGGCACCAAGGCAGAAGCGACTCTCATCGCTGAAGACGACACGTCTCCATTCGCCCCTCCATTCACGCCTGTCGCGACACCACTGGAGGCGGGCTGCACGATGTTGGGGCGTGAGCGGAAGACGGCCTAACGGTGTGCGGGACCGTAGCCCAGCTTCATGGAGACGGTTGCGAATGGTCCTCGCCGATACCCCAGGAGCAACAGTGTCCCTAATTTGCTGGGAAGTGGCGGTGCGGTCCCCTACGGCACTGCGTAGGATCCTACGGTCTTGGCGTGCATCCGTGCGTCGCTGCGGTCCGGTCCCAGGTCGACGGGCACGTGCACCTTCCGCCGACCACTGGCGACAACATCGATGTACTGTGGAGACCTCACGCCCCACGTGTTGAGCAATTCGGCGGTACGTCCACCCGGCCTCCCGCATGCCCACTATACGCCCTCGCTCAAAGTCCGTCAACTGCACATACGGTTCACGTCTACGCTGTCGCGGCATGCTACCAGTGTTAAAGACTGCGATGGAGCTCCGTATGCCACGGCAAACTGGCTGACACTGACGGCGGCGGTGCACAACTGCTGCGCAGCTAGCGCCATTCGACGGCCAACACCGCGGTTCCTGGTGTGTCCGCTGTGCCGTGCGTGTGATCATTGCTTGTACAGCCCTCTCGCAGTGTCCGGAGCAAGTATGGTGGGTCTGACACACCGGTGTCAATGTGTTCTTTTTTCCATTTCCAGGAGTGTATTTATTATTAAAGCTACTCCTGCATTACTCCTATTTGATTTTGTATTTGTAACCCTGTACTCACCAGACCATAAGTATTGTTCCTCCTGCCACCGAACTTCACTAATTCCCACTATATCTAACTTTAACCTATCCATTTCCCTTTTTGAATTTTCTAACCTATATACCCGATTAAGGGATCTGACATTCCACGCTCCGATCCGTAGAACGCCAATTTTCTTTCTCCTGATAACGACGTCCTCTTAGTAGTCCCCGCCCAGAGATCCGAATGGAGGACTATTTTACCTCCGGAATATTTTATCCAAGAGGACACCATCATCATTTAATCATACAGTAAAGCTCCATGCCCTTGGGAAAAATGATCTAACAATTGAGCCGGACACTTGTTGTCTTATGGAGGTGTTGCTGACTGTAGCACTGTATTCTGCCTGTTTACATATCTCTGTATTTGAGTATGCATACCTATACTAGCTTCAGTGTAAATCATTTAGGATAATTCGACAAATGTGTGGTTCCTGCAGAGGGGCAGCAGCCTTTTCAGTTGTTGCAGGGGAATTGTCTGGATGATTGACTGATCTGGCCTTGTAACACTGACCAAAACGGCCTTGCTGTTGTGGTACTGTGAACGGCTGAAAGCAAGGGGAAACTATAAGGGGGAATAATACGGTCTGCTGCCATCCTGCATTAACGTCGTACATTCCAGCAGGTATTTATCCCATAGGCTAGGGGTGATGCGGTTCTGTAACATATCTGTGTACCGCAACGTTAGTCACAAAGTTAACTTCGCTTATCGTTAATCCGTTACTAAAAAGGTAATGCCGTTCAACGTTAAAACTTTACTTTGCTGTAGATCTAGCGCAAGTGACAGTTAATCATTCACTCGTAATAGTAAAATTCATGTTGATGGTTTTAGTGAAACGAGCAAGTGGACTAAAAGTTTTACCGTTGTTTAGGTAAAAATGTTTTGATTTGGGAAGTTCAGGTAGGACATAGAAGATGAATGTAAACATGTTTAACCAATTTGCTTTATTATCACATAATTATCAATGTTATGTTTATCTAATGCGTTAAATGACTGTTGCAAACAAATGTTTCTTAACATCACTGGGTAAAATGCCCCTTGTAGAAACTTCCACTATGATACCAGCACTACATACTAAACATAGCGTTCACATCTCATGCTCAAAGTGATGCCCATTGGCTTGCATACATAGGGTCACTCTGCGGATGAAGGATGCCCTACTTCGTGCTACTGTTTCCTCTTAGATGGCTGTACAAGCATCAATAATGCGTCGCTTCATGTCCTCTGGTGTTGTTGGTTCATGTTGGTAAACAGCATCCTTCACTGCTCCCCAAAGAAAATAATCCAGCGGTGTAAGGTCCGGAGATCGGGCAGGCTACCTAACTGGGCCACCTCGTCCAATCCACCTACCAGGGAACTTACGGTTCAGAAGTCGTCGTGCTCGTAAGGCGTTATGTGCAGGGCATCCGTCATGCTGATCCCACATGACCATTCTACGGTTCAGAGGTACGGTGTCCAAGAGAACAGAAAGATTGTGTCGTATAAATCTGGAGTATTGTCTGCCATTTTTGATGCCATTTATAAAGAAAGGTCCGATAATGGTATCTCCAATAATCCCACACCAAACATTAACTTTCCACGGACGTTGATGCTCTACCTGACGGAGCCATTTTGGATTGTCTGCGGACCAATAATGCATATTCCTCATATTGACAATTCCTTTGTTGGAGAATGATGCCTCGTCGGTAAAGAGAACATCTGCAAAAATATTTGGATTAGTCAGAAGTTTTTGCTGAGCCCACCGACAAAATGTTACCCTATTGCGGAAGTCATTTCCATGAAGATCCTGGTGTAAATGAACATGGTAAGGATGAAATTTATTACGTTTAAGAATACGCTGTGCACTTGATTTCGACACACCAACTTCACGTTCAATTTGACGTGTGCTGATTTGAGGATTCACAGCTATGATAGCGAGCACAGCAACTTCAGCACGTTCATCTGTGCGTGTTCTAGGACGATGTCGAGGTCTTGGATTTATGTTTCCCGTTTCACTTAGACGAGATGTGTGACGACCAAACATCCGGCGCGAAGGCAATGGCTTGTCAGGGAATCGTCTTCTGTACAGTCGTTCTGCCTGAACAGCATTTCGTCCACCTACAACAGGGTACAGCACAGGTATATAGAGTAGGGTAGAAAACAGACATATTAACTTAATAATCATAATGTTCGCTAACAGTACTATCAACAAACAAGCACTCTCATAACGTATTTCCCGTTAACGTACATTCTCCATAGATCAGCAGCATTTCTACCATATCTTCATGTGTGTACATTATACTGTACAGTATAAGATCCACAACACAACGTTTATTCACAATGTGTACTACCTCCGTGCCGTCACTAGATTACTCTGATGCACGACTACACTAGCAAGCTGTGTACTGCACGCCAAAGCAACAACAAATGGGATGCTCGGAGGGTGGTGGAGTACAGGAGTTTGCATGGGTCGCAAATCATAAACAAGGCGAAGTGGTAACTGTGGCAGTAGTGGGAGCTACGTTGGACACTTGGCTAGGTAGAGCCAGGCCCTGCGCGACAGGCACAATGGGTCATATAACGCATTAGATAAACCTTATTTTGGGTGTGCAGGATAAATAAGACAACCTGACGGGTGTACACCGATCGGTACTGGTTCATATTGTGTACGTAGATACGTAAAACGTGCAAGAGGGAAGCCATTATGTGCTTATGAGAGTTGATGGCAGCAGACCGTATTATTCGTTTCGGACCTCTTGATAAGTATGGAAGTGTGATTACGCATGTCAATCACATCGCGATTACGGGCAGCATGGGGTTCACGCCTGAGCCTCAGGACGTGCGCTAGCAGCGCACGTCGGGTGTTTCAAGCGTCAACTTCGCGTCTCAATATCTCGGGATGTAATGGGAATATTGCGATGCAATCAACGCCATTGTGTATGTGTCATGCTATGGATTGCTGAAGAAAAAAATATAAGAGGTCTATTTAAAAAAAACATAAGTTTGTGTTAAAAAACACATATGCTTTCGTTTTAGAATGTTTCCAAATATGTAGATTCATGGGCCCCAGCCCTACATTGATACCGATGAAAGTCGTTTTCCAATAGCTGTTATTGTTCCAGAGATATTTTGGGTGGACAAGATAGCTGGGACACCCTGTATATGTGATAAGGATATGGCATGTTCAAGATTCAGATGGTTCAAATGGCTCTGAGCACTATGAGGTCATCAGTCCCCTAGAACTTAGAACTGCTTAAACCTAACTAACCTAAGGACATCACACACATCCATTCCCGAGGCAGGATTCGAACCTGCGATCGTAGCGGTCGCGCGGTTCCGGACTGAAGCGCCTAGAACCGCTTTGCCACAGCGGCCGGCTCCTTTGTTCAAGGGATCTACGATAGATTATAATGAGAAGAGAGGGCTATCTCAGCCACAAATTCAGTATAGAATCTAAAAGGGACTCCATCGGGGCCTGGAGCTTTGTTCAGTTTTAACGATGTCAGCTGTTTCTCGACGGCACTGACACTAATACTTATTTCATTCACCTTTTAAGTGCTACGATTATTAAATCGGGGCAATTCTCCTGGGTTTTTCTTTGTAAAGGAACATTTGAAAACGGAGTTAAGCATTTCACCTTTTCCTTTGCTACCCTCAATTTCAGTTCATTTCTCATTCGGTAGAGACTGGACACTAATTTTCGTGCCACTAACTGTCAGAATTTCTTTGGATTTTGTGAAATTTCATTTGACAATATTTTGCTACGATAGTCACCGAAGACATGATGCATCTCACACATGACAGCCAAACGTGTTTCATTCAGCATCCCTCTATCTATAGCTCTACGCCTTGTTTATCACCTACTATGCAGTAATCTTTGTCCGTTTAGAAGTTCCTTTAGAGTGACTACTTATATTACATTGTATCACTTTCATAAGAAAGTCCCAAAATATGTTAACAACGTTATCGCTAACATGTAGAAACAAATTGTATGTGGAAAGGTGCGAACCTACATCTTAGCCGGCCGGTGTGGCCGAGCGGTTCTAGGCGCTTCAGTCTGGGGCCGCGCTGCTGCTACGGTCGCAGGTTCGAATCCTACCTCGGGCATGGATGTATGTGACGTCCTTAGGTTAGCTAAGTTTAAGTAGTTCTAAGTCTAGGGGACTGATGACCTCAGATGTTAAGTCCCATAGTGCTTAGACCCATTTGAACCATTTTTGAACCTACATCTTACAACTCCAGAAACCACATTATACACTACTTTTTTTCTATGCCTCCAGCCACCCCTAGAGGCCATCCTTGCACTCGCCATTTTATGTCTTCATCGGCTAGCTTCCATCAGCTGTATTCAGGTTTTCTTTAGTAAGTAAATTCTGTTTCTTTAAATTTTACTGAAAACTGATATTTCTTCTTGAAACCAAAACCTTCTTTTTATTAAAGATACGTTATTATTTAATTCGTGTCATTTTAGAAGAAATAGAATTATGTTCTGACTGTATGTGAAATAAAGGAACTAAGCTACACTTTTACATAAACTCGAAACTACCTTTGAAAAACAGCTGTTTGGTGTCAGCCTTTAAAAACATTCTTAAATGGAACCTGTTGAGTACTCAAACCATAGCTCTATAATGGACATTGGTTTGATGTCCCAGTAGTCTGCTCAGTGAGCTACGGCTGCTGGTTGATTAACATTTAGTCACATGATGTGTGTCTACTGTCTTGACTGTCTTAGTATCTCTTGGAGGCTTATATCGTTGATGCGTTATTAACTGTCACTTAATGATAATGTAGACGTGTTTGTGATGAATTGTCAGTGCTCCGTTACCTTGAAACAGCATACTGCAAATTATAATACAAGGGGTTCATGCTGCATTTGTAAATTATTGACTATATGATGTTTAATATTAGCGATAATTATAATAAATCAGTCCGAGAATGACGTGTTTTTATAAATTTCCGATAGGCGTGCACGAAGTCATGGGAGAAGCCCGTATCGAACGCTAACGAAAGTCGATAACAGTTTGTGGTCGTCGATATTGTACAACTTCAAAATCAAGTCACGTTTGCAGGAAGTGTTGTGAAATGTGTATACCTGGTTATAGGGGTCATATGAATAAAAAGGAGAATATTCTCTGGAGAAAAGAACGTTCTCTGAGAAAGTTCGCCGGCCGAAGTGGCCGTGCGGTTAACGGCGCTGCAGTCTGGAACCGCAAGACCGCTACGGTCGCAGGTTCGAATCCTGCCTCGGGCATGGATGTTTTTGATGTCCTTAGGTTAGTTAGGTTTAACTAGTTCTAAGTTCTAGGGGACTAATGACCTCAGAAGTTGAGTCCCATAGTGCTCAGAGCCATTTGCACCATTTTTTTGAGAAAGTTCTCAATTTGGCATGAATAAAAAATTCCAAGCACATTCTCTGCCGAGGGAGTTCCTTCTCACTACCTCCCCTCCTTGAGACGGTTAATTATTATCAGTGTGTGTCGTTTACCGTGCCCTTATAGAACGCTCGCGTAGTGTTACTTTTCATTCGTCTCGCTCACACAGCAAATTATTCAGTGTACAAATATGGTACTAGCACCAGTGTGTTCTGGAAGAGTTGCACTACGTTTCGATTTTACTTTTATGTGCGGCAGCAAATTATTAAGATGATTATTGACAGTTTACGAAAATGCATTTTCTGCAATGTTACCGAATTTTCGATAAGCGGTAAACTTTTTTGTTATTGAAGTTAGTTGAACACATGCGAACGAAATTTTAAGATTACCCGACATATTCATATACTCCAAACCAGAACTGTGGCAGAGTTTCCTAACAGAGTTTCCTAACACGAGATAATTTTGGTTAAATATGACGCATAATGGTCCGCTCTTGCGTCAAGTACGTGAGCGGGCGCCTGTGCGGTTCGTTATGAGAAATAGGTCACTAGGTTTGTAATAAACCAGTTATTAACTTTTCTGATCCACCTACTTATTTCTAACATAACGAAATATTAGATTTATGCTGTGCTGTGAGAAAAAGTGATGATGAACATTTGGAAATGTCAGTGACACCACTGTTTGATGTATACCTAAGTCTCCTCGTACATCAGTCTGAAATCTCGAGTCTACTAAACAGCAACAGTTTGATTTTCACTCATTTTGGAAAGGTCGCCCCCTCTCATTTAATGATTTTCGGGAAGTAAGTTCTCTAGGCAAATAATGTTTTTATTGTTAAACCCGTACAAAACTTCTGTAGTTTCTCTCTTCAGTATTGCTTCAGGCTGCGAATTGCCTTCCAAGCAACATAAGTTTTGCTATTACTGCCAAAAAGTTGGTAAAACTTAACCTCAACAGAACTTACACATTTCGAAGTATGCTACAGAGCTCACTTCATAAAACGGAGAATGTTTTCCGCTTGTGAAAAGCTCCTCTAATTTTATTCATACGAAATCGGAGAATGTTCTTTGTTTTGAGCAACTTCCGCCATCCTTTTACTCATACTGAGAAAATTCTCTCCGACTGGCTTTATTCGTGCGAACCTGAGAATGTCCTCCGAAATTTCGAGTATGTTTTACATTTTATCGTACGACGCATTATCTTGTACGTTATACAAGATACAAATATGTACTGTGAAACTCAAGGCGCATGCGCTACAGATGATCCACTTAACACAGCAGCACCACAGTCATAGACAATCTTAGGCGGCTTATCGAGAAATGCGTTAAATACGAAACACTTGAACATCAAGTAAATAATATGGCGTTAATGACATCGTACTCCCCTCCTGATACGTAAGGGGAACTGGATTGTTTATTGTTTACTTAACTCAGTGTTCCTTTGGTGTAACAGTTTTTATTGTACGCGTTTTTGGAACAACTATTTCGAGAAAAAAAATATGTTGTTGACTATGGTGCTGGTGGCGACAGTTTTGTGCTCGATCATAGGGCACGGGGTTTGCGCCCGCCCAGTGTTGATGAAGGCAGAAAATGAAGTTGAAGATGACAGTCCCTGGAGAGTCAATCTGATGCAACCGTTTGTCCCAATGGCGGCAGCGGCAGCTCGACACAAGCGCAGCGAAAGCTACAGTTCGTTGTTAAACTCAGGGACTCCGTCACATATGCGATTTTTGGACGGTAATCGCGATCTGCAGCCACAAAACCAGAGGGCTGGTGACGGCCGTCAGCAGATGGAGTTTCAAGAGGGACGTTATGATGAGAAGTCTTCCAGGAATAACCATAAGTACTCCTCCTACCACCCATACCTTGGGGAGTGGAGGTTCAGGCTCGAAAGAACCCCACGAGAGGTGGTAAACGACAGATCGGCGTCAGCGTATCTTTCTCAACGTTGGCCGTCTGCTGTCAGCGCTGAAGAGGAACCACTGGAAGCCGGAGGAGAGGTAACAGCAGCGTTAACTGAAAGTACATTAAGGCTAAATGCGCTAAATCGCCTGTTAGCGGTGTACAGCAGATGTTGACATTGCATTGGAGGTAGCCAATGGGAGAGCGGAATGTAGAAGCCAATGACCAGCTGTTCACCAGATACGTCACTATGCTACTACTCTACTAATTATTTACATTGTGTAGACAGCTCTTCCTTCACCGTCTGCTTTTTCCGCGTACAGGAGTTTCTTTTATTGATATATAAAACACTTTTGCACAATCTGTGTTGAAATGTTATTTATGATTTCGTCGCAAAGGCGGAAGCTATGTGAGTTTGCGAAGCCAGTGTATGTGAATATGAAATCTAGGTTGTGGAGAGAAGACTGAGCTGTAGTGTAGCCCGATGTCTAGGTTGGATTGGAACGTGATAGTTTCATTTTCGGTTACTTTATGTGTCCTAGCGTCCAGAGTCCTTCAGTATGTTACAAATAACGAATTCTGCCCGGACTGTTACTAAATTTATGTTTAAAATGTAGGGCCTCCCACACAAATGGGTCGAGTGCAGTCCTTGTAATTCTGTCACTGCGATAAGAATTCGTATTTGAGGTGAAATCAATAACAACAATTCAACATAAAAGTATCTAATTTTTTTTATTATCGAGTTGAGCCTCTATGGGTTGCGTGGTAATGTCAACCAAATTCATTTTAGTGTCTAGGCCTTGTTCTTGTCCCAGCTTTGACTTCCTGCCAGTATCTTCTGAGCCCACCAAGAAGTGCCTGTTTATGCTCTTCGGATAATGGTCTTCTCCGTCTTTTGGACGTTGATACCATTTTAAGCCCTTAGTAGTTGTTCACAAATCTTGTAAATTTGTTCCTGTCAGGAATTTCTCTTTCTGTGATAGCAATCTGCCCAAGATCTTTTTCACATTCTTCGAACCATCTTAGCCTTGTTTTCTTAGATTGGATGGAACTCTATATTCTTTTAGTTAGTCGGTCACCGTCCATCCTCATGAGATGACCGTGAAATAACAATCGTCTCTTCTTAATGGATGCTGTGATAGGTTCTTTCTTGCTGTACAAGTCCTCATTTGCTCTCATTCGCCATTGTCCATCAACCCATCTATTACCTAGGATTTTCCTTAATATCCTACGCTCTCGCTTTTCCAGCCTCTCAGATTGACCTCGTCGATTCATGGTCAAAGTTTCGGACGCATATAAGCCCTCAGGTTTTACAACTGAATTATAATGTCGGAACTTGGCCCCTATACTCATAGACTTTTTGTTATAGGTATTCTTTGTCAGTTGGTATCCTTGGTCTAACTTCCTCATCCTGGCATTAATTGCTTCTTTTTCTAATCCATTCTCCTGGATGACTTCACCGAGATACCTGAAATTCTTAACTCGTCCGATTTTTCCCAGATTGGTAATCATCCATTCAGGTCCATCACAGATTTTCGTTATACATTTTGTCTTTTGAATAGAGATCTGGAGTCCAGATTTTGCAGAAATTTCTGACAGCCTATTGATCTTGTTGACTGCTGACTCTATGTTGTTAGGAAAAATGGCCAGGTCATCCACAAAGGCCAAGCAGTCAATGCACACCCCTTTGTTCTTAGGACCAAGTCTGAACCGCTCTTCATTTGTTTCTTCTTGGGAAAGGGTTTAATTATTCTGCATATCAATAACAGAAACGCCTGTATGCTTCAAAATCAGAAATTGAAGGAAAACTACCATCCACATCGCACGAGTAATTTGTAAGAGTCTTTCACCATTAGCCACGAACATTCACTATTTTATACGAATTAATTCGTCGCATTAGTTCAGTACATCCATGTTTCAGACGAATTCGTTAATAATTATTTCAGTATAAAGAATGCAAAAAAACATCTATAACACAAACATGCTTCGGTGTGTGGGGTCTCACATATTTTTAGTAATAACTGCTGTTTGTGATGAAAGCTGGGACAGTGGTGTACAGTTTCTGACCAAAAAAGAGTGTAGCTCTAGGCATGTTAAATACTTGCAATGTTACACCGAATACTGCTGACTGCTTAAAGTGATGTTGAAATGTTAATTAGTTATCATCTTTCCAATACAATGAGCTAAATTATGTACATGTGCTCAACTCCAGGCATTCTCGGAGAATTTCACTGATGAAATATTGTCGGGTTTACATCATTGCCATGTTTCCACGCTGTCCCCCTGCTGTAAATCGATAACGCGAGAGGATTGCATTGTCCAATAACTAATTTATGGGGGTATGCTGACCTGGTGGGGAGCACTCAGGGATGAGAAGCATATGCTGACTGCAGAATATGATACTGACATGCTGAGCATAGTGTGCGGTGAACTACAACGTACATCTGGACTTACCGACATGTAGGTTGGGTAGATTAACCAGAAAATGATAGGCATGGAGTCACTTGATACGTGCTGAAGGAGTCGATCTGATATTGTTCCCTCTGTTGTATATCGTAGACACTGACTCATTGTATTTTACTTTCAGCACAATATACTGACTTATTGCACTGAATGCTGTGTCTCAGCCATAAGTATTAACTGTACAAAAATGCTTCGAAAATAGTGAAGAGCTACATGCTTATTTCAAACCTTTATTTGACGATAGCACTTTCGGACCGAGCGAGGTGTCGCAGTGGTTAGCACAGTGGCCTCGCATTCGGGAGGACGACGGTTCAAACCCGCGTCCGGCCACCCTGATTTAGGTTTCCCGTGATTTCTCTAAATTGCTTCAGGCAAATGCCGGGATAGTTCCGTTGAAAGAGCACGGCCGGCTATCTCCCTACCCTTCCCTAATCCGATGGGACCGATGACCTCGCTGTTGGTCCCCTCCCCCAAATCAACCAACCAACCACTTTCGATCATGGAAAATCCATCTTCAGACTTTTTACATGCATCTGTGTTGAGCCTCGTATCATTCTTTTGCTTAACGTTAATCACGTCTAGTACGTGCTCCACTGTACTCAGGACTTGGCAAATATATTCTATTTTTTAACGTAGCGCCTGGATGTCCTTCCTGTCGCCGCAGTAGTCAGTTACCTCAGGGAGGGAACTCGTGGTGCGCGCATCTGTCTGTGAATCGTGTAAACTTTGTTGTGTATGAGATCGTATTTTTAACTGTTTGCTTAGCGTAATTTCTGTGGCACTAATTGTGGACCAGCCTTGCAGTTTGCCTAAACGAGCGAGGGAAATCGCCTAAAAACCACATTCGGGCTAGCTGCTGCAGCAGCCACGGTCGTTAATCCGCCGCACTGATTAGATCCTCGTCTGGTCTCGCAACAATCCAGCGCGCTGCGCGTTGCTCTACCAGCGAATGCTGAGCCTCGTATTGCAATCTACAATGGCGTGGGAAACTTGAAGAATGAAAGTAACTTTCGCATGCTGCGTTACTTCCAAGTAACACAGCTCGATGAAACTTTGAGGCATACATAGAAAGAACCGCTACATAATAGTACAGAACTTAACAGAAAAAATACGCATTGAGACAAAGAAATTACACTTTCATTCAAACATAGTAATTACACTGAAGCCACCGCGATCCGCGGTGGCCCCTGGGCATTACAAAGGCAGAAAAGGTTCTTAACATTGTGTGTGATCGCCACGGACGGCAATGCATACTCTGCAAAATGATGGTCAGGTCCTGCAGAAAATGTCATCACTTCTGTCTCTAAGCTGGTCGTAGGTTGTGTTCCAAAAACTCTTTCTTCCATGCTAGCCACAAGATTGGTAAGGCCGGTATTACACTATCATATTTCTTTGACAAAGAAACGTGATCAGCTATTTTTTTTTCCTGCAGAAAATGTCATCACTTCTGTCTGCAAGCTGGTCGTAGGTTGTGTTCCAAAAACTCTTTCGGCCATATATTTAAATGAGATGTGTGATCGCCACGGACGGCAATGCATACTCTGCAACGTTCTTCGATGCTAGCCGCAAGATTGGTAAGGCCGGTATTACACTATCATATTTCTGTGACAAAGAAGTGTGATCAACTATTTGTCAAAATTCTTTGACAAAAATATTAGCGTGGTGCTAAAAATTGGTTTTACACTGTCGGCATATTTTTCGTCAAATTTCGAGATGGCGGACAAGAACTTGTTATTATGTGCTGCAGTTGCTAGTACCACAATTGCACTGTGTTTGTAGATGGAAGAAAAGCAGCGGAACAAAAGGAAACATACTTGATGAAGCCGTAGGTATTACGTCGAGATAGTAATAGCATTCAGCAAAATTTGTTATGAGAGCGGCTATTGGAGGACGTCAAGTCTTATATACGAGGATAGGAACTTTAATAGTGGCAACTATTTATTTACAGCTCGTACAAAATAGATACGTGTTTAAGAGTTTTACTGACCTTCAAAGCAGTCACCAGCACTGGGTATAGCCCGTTGCCAGCGTTGTGGAAGTCT
This sequence comes from Schistocerca nitens, assembly GCF_023898315.1. Taxonomy (NCBI): domain Eukaryota; kingdom Metazoa; phylum Arthropoda; class Insecta; order Orthoptera; family Acrididae; genus Schistocerca; species Schistocerca nitens. The sequence continues at coordinate 340,336,342 of NC_064619.1, forward strand.
TAGGGTACTCGTAGCAGTGCCCAGCTATGTTGACAGTTCGAGCGGCGCGGCCTATTGCCTGACGAATTTGTAGCAGTTCTGAAGTGAATGCCGTGAAGTGTTTCCTTCAGTTTAGAAATCAAGCAGAACTCCCGAGGGCTTAAGTCAGGGGAGTGCGGTGGGTGGTATAGCACTTAGCAGCTCCATCAGTCAAACAAATCAGTAACAGCTTGCATTGTACGTGCTTGAGCATTGTCCTGCAAAATGATGGTCAGGTCCTGCAGAAAATGTCATCACTTCTGTCTCTAAGCTGGTCGTAGGTTGTGTTCCAAAAACTCTTTCGGCCATATATTTAAATGAGAGCGCAGTGCTCGTTAACTCACAAACCTCATCAGCTGGATTCATGACTTGGTTCTGATTTTGTGCTATTTTATTTTATGTACTTTGGTTATATATCATTTTTGATTTTCGGGCCTACTTACAAACTTTCTGTATGAACTTCTCCCATTCATTGTTCAAATTTATGTATAGTACAGGTAAACAGTACAACGTTATCCACAAAACAAAGGTGGTTTGGTCATGCTTCATTGACACATATCACACTTTCGTTTTCCCAATTTAAGGATCTGAGAACTACACCTAGGGTTGCTCAGAATAATTATGGTGACGATGAATGCCCATGCTTGACTCCTTTTTCAATTTCTCTCAGTCCTCATTAAGTCTAATGTAAGCTATGTCACTGGTGTGTATCTATTCTTCAGTACATTAACGTAGTTTGAATCAGTGCCTTCTTTGTCAAGGGCTGTCAATACAGATTTTGTTAAAACGTAGCCAAAAATTTTCTCAGAGTCTATGTATCTCAGATAAGGTGGTAATTCCTACTTTTCACTACATTCTATAATTTTAATCTTGACTTGCAAATAAGAAATTCGTAAATACAAGAAGACATAACAGGTAAAAGCTTGATACCTGAAGAAAGAAGTCTTTTGAGTCTTTCATTGCTTAGAATTTCAAGTTTTTTTTATGAAGTTGACGATAATATAGCGTATGTTGCGAGTATTGGGGCCAGAAGACTGACTGGTCTATGTGTTTTTTGTCTCTTTTTTTCGTGTGAAGTAGAATAGTTAAACTATTTTTCCAGTTTTAGGGAATTGCTTTTTTTACAAACACCTTTGCAAAGCTTTTTATTTTTTCTCAATTTTTAATCATTACTTTTGATGAACGATAACCTCTGTGCACTTTTTCATCGAATGACTTTATACAACTCATTTGTTACTACTTCTGGAATATTATTATTTTATTACTGAGGGATTCATCTCTCGAAGTATTCAAACATTTAAATACAATCTTGGACTGATTGTACCATTTTGTGTCTGTCGCCAATTATCGTTCAGTATGCCCTCCTAACTGATGAAATATCGTGTCTGAAGAACACAAAACTGAACGAGATATTCGGTGGTAGCACACTGGACTCGCATTCTGGAGGACGACTTTCACGTACACACTTAGCAATCCAGTTTTAGGTTTTTCATTTCCGAGTTTGTGCTTCGTCTCTAATGACCTCGTAATTGGCGGGACGTGAAACACTTGTCTTCTTTCCTTCCCAACATAAACTGCTGTTTTGTTTTCTTTATATTATTATTATTTTTTCTGTCATCTAATTATGGTTGTATCTTCTCATATGTAGCCGAAGCAATTAGCAAAAAAATAAAAAATTAAAAATTAAAAAAATAAAACAATTAGTTTATTTCAGCATATACTAACGTGTTCCCTTTACCGTATTTTTCAAACTATCAACTGCTCTTCAATATTTGGTTTCTTCCGTTCGATATTGCGGTTCCTTCTCTTTATTGATGTTTGCAGCATGTGCTGTTTACATAAATACCTTCAAAGGTAGAGAAAAAGGTTAAATATTTGCCCCGGTTCCTGGTAATACAGAGGGTGGTCACAAAATTTCGATTATTACCACGGGAAAATCAAATTACAACTACACACGTCAAAAAAAGTTTTGCATCATCCCGGTTCCCAGAATCTCTGAAGATAGACGTTGACTGTGGATATTGTATCACAGACACAGTCCCTTTGAATATTCAGAGATGTCACTAAACCCGCCCAAAGAAGATGTAAACAACCATACATGAGCAGCACCTATTAGACGGAGGCGGTCCGACAGCCGATCAGTTCCAGTGTCGATGACATGCCTCGCTCAGGCCGCCCAAGGGCTACTACTGCAGTGGATGACCGCTACCTACGGATTATGGCTCCAAGGAACCCTGACAGCAACGCCACCAGGTTGAATAATGTTTTTCGTGAAGCCACAGGACGTCGTGTTACGACTCAAACTGTGCGCAATAGGCTGCATGATGCGCAACTTCACTCCGAAGTCCATGGCGTGGTCCATCTTTGCAACCACGACACCATGCAGCGCGGTACAGATGGGCCCAACAGCATACCGAATGGACCCGCTTAGGATTGGCATCACGTTCTCTTCACCGATGAATGTCGCATATGCCTTCAACCAGACAATCATCGGAGACGTGTTTGGAGGCGACCCGGTCAGGCTGAACGCCTTAGACACACTTTCCAGCGAGTGCAGCAAGGTGGAGGTTGCCTGCTGTTTTGGAGTAGCATTATGTGGGGCCGACGTACGCCGCTGGTGGTCATGGAAGGCGCAGTAACGGCTGAACGATACGTGAATGCCATTCTGCGACCGATAGTGCAACCGTATCGGTAGCATATTGACGAGGCATTCGTCTTCATGGACGACAATTCACGCCTCCATCGTGCACATTTTATGAATGACTTCCTACAGGACAACGACATCGCTCGACTAGAGTGGCCAGCATGTTCTCCAGGCATGAATCCTATCGAACATGCCTGGAATAGATTGAAAAGGGCTGTTTATGGTCGACGTGACCCATCGATCACTTTGAGGGATCTACGTCGAATTGGGACAATACAGGCATGTATCAATGCAAAAGGACGTGCTACTGGGTATCAGATGAACTGGTGTGTACAGCAATCTGGACTACCGCCTCTGAAGGTCTCGCTGTATGATGATACAACATGCAATGTGTGGTTTTCATGAGCAACAAAAACGGCGTAAATGATGTTTATGTTGATCTCTATTCCAATTTTCTGTACAGGTTACGGAACTCTTGGAATCGAGGTGATGCAAAACTTTTTTTGATGTATGTATGTTACATAGACTAGCACTGGTCATAATTTGTTGTTAGTGTACTTTACAGAAGCAGCCGGAAGTGGATGATTCTGAAGTTGATGTTCACTGCCTGAAAAAAATAAAATTTTTTTAAAAAAATTAAGCCCCCAGAATACATGGTCAGATGTCAATACAACTTCTCAAAAGTACGCTTCATCGGCAGGTATGTAAATGATTAGAGTTGCAGTTACGTGTCACAGGTACAGCGAGCATTAGAGTGCGTTATCACTGTTCGTGTTTAGTGTCTTTACCAGCCCAGGCAGGGTATGCAAGGGGCGTGAATAACATCAGTGTGAATGACACGGAGACGCCACCTAATCGACAGTTTTATCAGTAGCTAACAGAGTTTGAAAGGGACTTCATTGTGGGTCACCATTTGGCTGGGTGATAGAAATGTGCAATATCCAGATTTGTGGGGCATTCAAATGTGACAGTAACACGACATTGGACGGCATGGAACGTGAAGGCAGCCATACAGGTTGTCAAGTGTCCGGTCTACCACAAAAGGGAGGATAGTAGTACTGTGCACCAGCCACACCACAATCCTTCACATCAGCACAACATCTCACAAAAGGTAATGGATTCCCTGCATCATTCTCTGTCATTCCACACCACTGGTGAAGACTAGCAGCAGCCGGACTAGCGAATCGCAGTTCCATGCGTATGCTACCGTTAACACCAGAACACAAATGGCTGCGTTTGTAGTGGTACCGTGATCGGCAAGTGCGGACTGCTGGTGAATGACGTCGAATTGTGTTCAGCCATGAATCGCAGTTCTGCTCTATGTCGGATGACCATCGTTGGCGGGTACTGTGGCGACCTGGTGAGAGGGCTTGTTCTTCCAATGTTTTGAAGAGGCACAGCAGTGTTACTTCTGGCGTCACGATATGGGAAGCCATCGGTTATGACTTCAGCTGATAGTGAGTGAGGGAATTTTGACGGCACAACATTACGTCACAAACATCCTGCGTCCTCATTTGTTGCTTTTCATACGGCAGTATCTTGATGCCAGTTTTTACCCGGACGATGTATATTCACACATGGCCCCTGTGATTATGAACTGACTGCGTGATGTTGAGGTACTCCAATGAACAACAAGATCACCAGATCTGTCTTCCACACAAGATGCGTGGCACCAGCTCGGAAATCAATTCCATCCCAGTGCAATTACGCAGGATAGCAAGGACCAGATGGAACAGTAGTGGGCCACCTCGTCTTAGGAGAGATACAACGGCTTCATGACACACTGCCCAACTGAATCAGTGCATGCATCCAGATCAAAGAGAGTGCATCACTAACAAATAGCCTCATATTTCCAAGTTCTCTGTAAATTCGACACAGTTTTGTAATCAGTGAAATAACATTACATATATTTTCAATCCGTGAAGTGTCATTTCGTTTCCTACTCCTCTTCTGGGAGCTTCACTTTTCTATATATTTATATAGATATGGTGTCTGTTCCTTCAGACATGTCCGAAAGAACAGACACCATTGACGACCTGAAGCCGTCTAGAACGAAATTAGAATTATATATTAATACCTTCAGCTGCTGACGGACGTTGAAATATATCAACGGCGACGGCGGATGCACACATATTAGGTGAACTCTTACGGGACTTGGTAAGAATGTCTTCCACGAGTAATGAGTGTGTTGGGTAGGGACATTACGAATGTAGTGTGTGGACATATAAGGCTAGAAAGTGGGTCTCGTGGGGGGCGTGCGCAAGATAATCCCTGCAGTCGCACTATCCTCTATGCCCTCGGTGGCTCAGTTGCCGGCACGGTAACTCAGCGTGTTCGGTCAGAGGGTTAGCTGCCCTCTGTAATAAAAAACTGAGTTAATGGATCAACGACGAAGTAAAACGGGCGTCTTGCGACGTCCGCCCCGAGCAGATACAACGAACGAAAACGAACAAAATGAGACTTAAAAAAAAAATGATGGATAGAGCGTCTGCCATGTAAGCAGGATATCCCGGTTTCGAGTCCCCCCCTGGGGGCACACATTTTCACCTGTCCCCATTGATATATATCAACGCCCCTCAGCAGCTGAAGGTATTAATATATAATTCTAATTTCCTTCACTTTTCTTGACAAACAGTTTAGTTTTTTGGGCTGTGAAAACTTTTCCACATTTTCATCTTTTTAAAATTCTGTCACAAGTTAACTGTTATAAAATCGTTGTTTGCGTCATCATTATGGTATGTGAAGTCCCCTAGTCTTATGTAGTCTCTCTCTCTCTCATTTCTATTTTGTTTGTTTAATATACAGATCGAAGGCACTGGTGGAGACACCCAGATGCTGAACAGCATTTCGAAAGACACTAGTGACGACCAGCGTTTAGGGTCAGAGGACGCCGCTGTCGCGAAGGTAAGCAATTGATGATTTTGTACTGTAAATACACACACACACACACACACACACACACACACACACACACACAGGGAGAGAGAGAGAGAGAGAGAGAGAGAGAGAGACTGTGTTCCAGATAAAACAATGAGTGAGAATCTTAAGTACATGGTGAGGCGAAACTTAAACATATTGAAATCGGTCCAATATACGTAATAGAGACTGATTTACACTGAAAATACATTCTAAAAAACAGTTGTACCCAGAGGGACATTTCAAAATGAAATGAAATTTAGGATAGATGGTCGCGAATGGAATTTCTTTAAAATCAGATGGCAGTTCATAATACTTATGCATCCGAGACATGCTTTTATCAGGAGATAGTAATAATACCTGAATTTCGTAAACAGCTCGGCACTGAAGACTAGTTTTTACTGGTTCCTGTGACATTTTGTGGCAGTCCGTCCAGGACGCCACCCACACTGCACACAGGTACTGGGTATTTCCCAGTGGAGGTGTGTTCTATTGGGCAAGTCCAATTCCCTCCCCAATATTTGCTATTATCGAGCACCGATATAGTGAAGCTGATAGGCGTGAGATGACGCCTTTGACTTGCTGGTAGTTGATACGTAAGTGACCAATTTAGGCGGTTTGTTGCACCGGTAGATATCGTAACACTTAGTTCAGTTGGGGTATGTAATCACTCAGATTCCAATTAACAGTATAATTATAATGTAAATACAATGTTTGCTCCAGTAATCCCTACCTTGTGAATGATAAGAAATGCAAATGATCTTGAAACAGCAATGCACCGAACGTATAGAACCTGGTTGATTGGTAGGAATGTCTGAAATTAATATAATCTGTTCTAATTATTAAATAATGAATTGCATAAGGCATTGCTACTTAATTTTCGTCCGTTAGTCTAAATACCTGAAATAACATGGTATTTGCTGCTGACAGTGTATAAAACAATTTTACATAATGTATGTCTTTAATTCCCAATGTAATTACATACTCATTCACAAAATAAGAACACCGTACTTTGACTGAATTGTATGTCTAAAACCAACGACAATACGTGGAACGATAATGTATGCAAGTCAGTTCATTTAGATGTAGTTATTTTTAATTGTAATATCGAAAATCTGCAATAGAAATAATGAAAATATTGTTTAAATCAAACAATGGAAAATCCAGGATGGAATGTAACAATATTATGAGAAGGAACGTTGCTACTCTCAATATAGCGGAGATGCTGAGTCGCAGATAGGCACAATAAAAAGACTTTCACAATTAAAGCTTCCAGTCATTGGCCTTTGTCAACAACAGACACACACACGCACGCACACACACACACACACACACACACACACACACACACACATGCAAACGCAAACAGCAGTGTGGTTTCAGTTGCATGAGACTGTGGTCGTGTGTGTGAGTTGCGTTTGCGTCAGTGTGTGTGTGTGTGTGTGTGTGTGTGTGTGTGTGTGTGTTGTTGACAAAGGCCAATGGCCAAAAGCTTTAATTGTGAAAGTCTTTTTGTTGTGGCTATCTGAGACTCAGAATCTTCGCTATATGGTGAGTACCAATTTTCCTTCTCAGAATATTTAAAATATTGTTTAGAATGTCAAAAAAGAACGGTAGCCAGCTCGCTGGCGGCCATTGTTGGTCAGAGGTGGTGTGACGCACCACATATGCCATTGTGTGCAGTAAATTTGCAATGAGATGTACATAGGCTTATCTGTTACTTATTTCACATTACGCGCTCATTGAACCAAAAATGTGACTCCAGTTCTCGGCAAGAACTCCAGGACAACGAGCAGATCTCAAGTTGTAGCTTGGCCACAATAACCTGACGATTTCGCTAGTGCTGCCAGATGCGGAGGAAATCAGCACTACTTGAAAGATGTTCATTTGTCTCCGAGCGCTGCCAATGTCAAGCTGGCCTTAGATGCGAATTATTATAAGAGACTTGCGTCCATTAGCAAGTAACTTCTGTAAGTAATTGCTGGGTTATCAACAATAGAAGAAAACAGTACAAAAATTGCTCAAGTCTACTTCTTCAAGTCATGGGGCAAGTTTATATCAGGAAATCGCAGCAAGCACTAGTTAGAAAAGTGCAGTTACCCTAAAAAACCAGAGTAGTCGCCACTGTTGTTGCATTATTATTGATGAATACAAATAGTGACGAAACACGAAAATAAAAAATAGAAAAAGTATTAGAGGAGTAGATACCGGTGATATCAAGAAACGCTATTCAATTAACTAAAATTCGACTAACTAAATGTGATTCAATTAACTAAAATCTTAGATTAAAAACTTTGAGGATATCGTATGCAAATTTCAAACATCTGATGTGGTTCTGTGTTTTATTAATCAACAGTCGCAGTAAAATGTATTTAAGTGAAATCGTATAAGACGATTCGGTAAGTCGGTATGTGGTGATTCAGTAAACAGAAGATGAATAGCCGCAGCTGTGCGAATTGTGTGGAGTGCTTTTGCTACATTTGTGGCAAGTGTAAGACGTCCGACCGGGGCAATAACATGACCAGAAAGCCACATATAGCTTACAAACATTACTTCCGATGTGAAATCGGAGATTAAACAAAATCCTGGGCTCCTCACCTGTTACTCACCGTCTGTTAGTCCGGCCTAACCCAGTGCTTAAACGTTAAGCGAAATCGAATGCATTTTGCCGTTCCCATGATATGGCGGGAGCAGAAAGATCACCAGTCGGATTGCTATTTCTACTTGACCATCATATCCGGATACAGCAAGAAGAACAAGTCAAAAATCGTGTATCCGGTTTGTCATTCTGCTCTAAAGCCTGTGGTGCATGGTACAGATTACGCAGTACCAATTCCTCCTCCATCCGGTGCAATGAACAACGAAGATACTGAAGGTAATGACAGTGACGCTGGAGCTATGGAATACACGAATGATCTCGAGAATCACATTAAAAAGCCACATTTGATCAGCCAAGCCGAAATACACGACCTAGTTTTCGATTTGCCCCTGCCGAAAGAAAAGTCTGAATCGTTGATTTCCAGACTGAAGGAGTGGAACTTTCTCGAGAGAGGTGCTACAGTTATTGTGTTGGCAGAAGAGCCAACACCGTGTTACTAGGGGAGGCCGAAATGCACGCGTTTTAACTCACGCAGGCTGGCGTGAGGAGGGAAGAACTATACTGACGTGAGGTCTGGAACATGACAAGGAATTAGAATTCAGAAAGCGGACGTAATTAGTTTGATACTTTAATCCATTAATGATGAACGTCGCTCTTGACGGTACATGATTCACAATATTATCTGTTCAGAAGACATAGTAACTGAATATGGCGCCTTGCTAGGTCGTAGCAAATGACGTAGCTGAAGGCTATGCTAAACTGTCGTCTCTGCAAACGAGAGCGTATGTAGTCAGTGAACCATCGCTAGCAAAGTCGGCTGTACAACTGGGGCGAGTGCGAGGGAGTCTCTCTAGACTAGACCTGCCGTGTGACGGCGCTCGGTCTGCAATCACTGATAGTGGCGACACACGGGTCCGACGTATACTAACGGACCGCGGCCGATTTAAAGGCTACCACCTAGCAAGTGTGGTGTCTGGCGGTGACACCACAACAGTTACGCATTTTCGAGATCGCCACGTGAAATTCTCAGCGTACTATGCTGTTGAACGCGGTGTTTGCTTCTGTCATGACGTGACAGGACTCATTAAGGAACTAAGTATCAAATACGTAGCAGAAGGGTGGAGACTTTTTATTGACTCTAGCTCGAGCAGTCCCAAAGCTGCACAACTACACAGTGGCAACCAGGAACCATCAGTTCCTATCCTTCATGCCGTGAGAATGAAGGAAACCTAGGAAACAATGAACATACCCTTGATGCTGATTAAATACTCTGAGCATAATTGTAATATTTGCGGTGATTTGAAGATTGTTGCCCTTCTGTTACTAATGCAGACTCTGTATACAAAGCACATGTGCCCTCTCTGCCTGTGGAACAGTCGCGATGACAGGAATCACTACGTAGTGAAAAACTGTAGTAGGACAGCACGACGTTCAACATGTACCTCTTAAGGTTAGTAATAAGATTTACCTACCTCCACTCCATTTCAAACTGGGTCTTATGAAACAGTTTGTTGCAGCGATGGATAAAACCAATCGTGGTTTTTAGTACCTAAAAGGCAAGTTTGGAAAGATGAAAACTGACGCAAAACTGAAAGCAGGAGTCTCCGTTGGACCAGAAATACGAAAGTAGATTTAAGATGACAATTTAGTTTGGAGCTCACGGAATGAGAACTAGCAGCTTGGGACGCGTTTGTGCTTGTCGTGCATAACTTTCTTGGGAACCACAGAGCAGAAAATTACGCAGAAATTGTGGACAACTTGTAGACAGCCTTCCAGCACTTTGGTTGTCGAATGTCACTAAAGATGCATTTCTTGCATTCGCATCTCACCTTTCCGTCAAATATGGGGGCCGTGAGTGGCTAGCACGGTGAAAGATTCCGCCAGGAGATGTCCACCATGGAAGCAAGATATCAAGCCTGCTTCAATCCGAGGATGATGGGGAATTGCTGTTGGTTTTTACAGAGTGCAACAGAAGACGTTCACAGGCGGAAAGTACTTTTAAACCAAGTCATTGTCAATCTTAGTGTTATTAAGGGTCCCTGACTCATTTCAGAGGCAAATAAACAGTTATAATTGACTTCTTAATTATAGTATTTAGTGTTTTCATCCCAAAGTACGGACATCAATTCCCCTTAAATTTCTCACATTTGCAATTCAACGAAGTTAATAGTATCATCCTTAATAACCTTTATACTTATATAACATTTTTCTGACATCCCAGAGCAGATCCGTCTGCAGTTCTGTATTTAGCGCATATGAATTACTATGAGGAATGTATTTTCAACCCAGTAGCAGGAAATAAAACCTATTTTGTTTCCTAGTGTAAGTAGCTCTATAGCCTTGCAAATCATGACATATTATGAAAAACCGCCCAAATATTTGCGACAAGCCGGAATAAAAATTTCGCTACTGTTCTTTTCACTCGCAGGAAATTCATCTTTTAGTTTTTAGTCGACTGAAGTTACAAAATCGAAGAAACTCATTCCTCAGAGAGAGAGAGAGAGAGTTTTTATATGTCAATGAAATCAAATATCGCAGTACATACTTGTGTTATACAGGGTGTCCCACTCAATCCTCCCTGATTTCAAGGACCCAGGAGAGAAAAACCACTGCAGATACGACAATGAAAAATTCTCCACATTGCAGAGCATCTCAGAGAATTCATATTCCCGCTTCAGAAGTGCCAAGTACCGTCGCCAGAGTGCAACATGGTCGCATGAAGTGAAAATGGCGACTCCACAGCAGCGTGCGCAAGCAGTAGTGTGGTTTGCAGAAACAAAATCGTCTATTACTGTGCAAAGAAATTATCGTCGTGTTTATGAATGTGATCCACCTAATGTGAAAACAATTAAGGAATGGTATAGGAAGTTTCTGGCAACAAGAAGGGCTCTGAAACATTCTGGCGGTGCACATTACGGAGTTTCAGAAGAGACAGTGGAGGACGTCAGACAAACGTTTCTCAGAAGCCCACGTAAGTCAATTCGTCAAGCATCCAGGCAACTTGATGTACCTCGATCAACATTGCACAGTGTAGTTCACCAGCGTCTTCGTATGTGTGCTTCACTCTGGAACATCTGACGCCGAACGACAACCAATGCCGACAACAATTTGCTGCGGATATGCTGCAGCTTATTGATATGGATGCCAGCTTCCTGGAAAGATGTTTATTCTCAGATGAGGCAACCTTTCATCTACCAGGAAGGCATAATGTTCATATTTGGGGTTCGCAGAATCCGCACATTGTCATTGAACATGTTCGTGATAGCCCTAAACTCAACGTCTGGTGCAGGCTAATGCACGACAGGATTGTTGGACGTTCTTCTTTGCGGAACAAGAGTGAATGGGACAGTGTAATTGGGGATTTTGGAGCAGTTTGTGTACCCTCAGATACAAGACTTGCAACCCAATATCATTTTTCAACAAGATGGAGCTCCGCCGTATTGGTCAACGGCTGTTCGCAAGTTCCTGGATAGGAAATTTCCCAGTCGTTGGATCGGACGTGGAGGACCCATTGCCTGGCCACCACGTTCACCTGACAGTGCGCCAGTTGAATTCTTCATGTGGGGATTCGTGAAGGACTGCACGGAACTTCGGATATAATCTTTCATTTCACAAGCTTCTGAAGGTTTTTGCGTATGATGTCATTAACTGACATTTAATTATAACAAATTATACCAGAAGTGACGTGTTCGTCATAAAGCTTCAATTCGCTGTTGCATTGAAGCGGCATACTGTCATAACACACAGCTTATAATTGAACACAATGAAGTACTACAAATACAGCAAGGCCGTCAGACTGCTACCGAGTTTCGTAATCGCATCGAGTTGCACTACGACGTCATGAAGGTTAGCCAATCAGCAAACCTAATTTCTCGGCATCATCAAGATGAAGCAGAGGTGGACGTGAGTCGAGGCCGCGGAAAGAGATTCTATTTATGTGCAGGTCATCGTCTGAGGGCTTTTCCATGGTCATTAAAGCTGTGGTTCTTTTGATACCTGCAACGATCGTTCACTGCAGCATGGGAATCTAGGATCCGTCTACCTTGAGGCTTTCCTCTTTCTTGTTGAAACTGCTGTCAGTGATTTGTGAATTTCTATGGCTTTCCTAAACAAGCGAGCGTCGTAGCTTTACTCCACAGTGAGAACCTTCGTGTTGGCGAATTATAAACGAGGTCGGTCTGACAAAGCGCGTGCTTCGCCACGATCAATTTCTTCACCTGTTCCAACCTACAATTTAGTTTATGTTCGACGATACTGGTGTTGATGGAGTATCCAGTCCTTCCAACATAGACTGTCTATATGTAAACAATATGCGGTACATTGCCAGCATTGCGAATGGGTTCTTTTGGCCTTAGCCGATTTCAGACACTCTGTGATCTTCTTTGTCGGTTTGTATATAGCTATGTATACACCTTGTTTGGGCAGTGTATGGCCGATTCTCTCCTTCATCTTGGGGATCTATGGCATAAAGGCCGTACCCTACGTTTTTTCTTCTGATGTGTCACTTCGCCCTGTGTTAGGTCTCGTGCCATTTCTTATGAAACTGGTGGCCTACCCGTTGTCCCTCAGAACCCATTTAAGGTGATGAATTTCGTGACAGGCGCTGCTGCTCACAAATTCGTATAGCATGCGTTAAGACCCTTTTCTGGCTTGGGAGATGATTTGACAGTGTGTGTAAATATGAGTCTGCGTGCCCATCCCTCGTAACTGGTACATCTAGAAATGGTAGCTGTTGATTCTTTTCTACCTCCATAGTAAATTTTTTGTTGGCATGAGCAGTGTTCAGATGTCTTAGGAAGTTACCAATCTCTTCCTCTCATGCCGAAGTTGTCGACGTATATGTACTACACCTTCGTTTTACAAGGTGCCAAAATCGGCCCATGTCTTTCGACTGTCTCCTTGAAGAAATTAGCAACCACTGTACTAAATGGACTACCTATCGTGGCGCCTTCTAGCTCTTCGTAGAACTTGCCATTCTGTATTAAGTAGCTCGTTGTAAGATATACATGAAAAAGTTTGGTGTTAATCTGCGTGAAACTGGAACATATATCCGCCAGACAGCGGCACTTTGGTAAACAAAGAACAACATCAAAGCGACCAAGATGACTTTTGGTCCGAGTTTCAGATTCTTCAGCCCCTCAATGAAATGTCCCAAGCGAGGAAGGTGGAGAAATCGGACGTAGCGGAGCACGAGCTAGATGAGATCGACCCCAAAATAGAATTCGCCGTCACGGAGATTTTTTTCTGTGGATTAGAGCTACCACGATCGTTTGTCCAGGGAAGGCATAGAAATTCACAAACATGACAGCAGCTTCAACAAGAAATAAGAAAGCTTCAACGTTAAAGACCGGAGGGAAATCAGCCATAGCCGTGTTGAAGGAACTGTGCCAGAATTCACCTGATGCAGGAAACCGCACGGAGAGACTGGATCAGGATGGCAGGATTTCGATCACAGTCTTCCCAAATACATGCCGGTAGTTTTCAGTGCTACCTACACATTGTTGCCGAGATACAGATATTTCAATGATCAATTATTGCGAAAAGCAATAAAAAAGCACATCCTTACTACACAAAACGTTTCCGATATATTTAGGCTCAAAAAATCGTAAGAACTTTAAAGTTTTAAGGAATCCACACAGTAACATGGATTAAGTGACCGCTACGGTCGCTGGTTCGAATCCTGCCTCGGGCATGGATGTGTGTGATGTCCTTAGGTTAGTTAGGTTTAAGTAGTTCTAAGCTCTAGGGGACTGATGACCTTAGAAGTTAAGTCCCATAGCGCTCAGAGCCATTTGAACCATGGATTAAGTCAACATGAGAGTTCAAACTGATTTAGTGAATGACTTTAATCTTTTTTTGTGAAATTTGCATGTTATTAGACACTCAAAACTGAAGGATTGATGATACATTTTTGGGCTATGGGGAAAGGTGGAGTTCAAAATGACATAAAATGGTGTAGCTTTTGGTACTGAGATAAGTAAGTACAAAATTGCCTGTTTTACGCTCATTTCTGTTCTGTTAATTTCTTCTCAGAATGAAGGCACAAGAGAAGACTCTCAGGGTTGGAGTGGCGTTGTAAATGACTCTGGTGACAAATTCAGTGCAGAATCGGACGATCTCGCCCTCGTTAAGGTAAGCAGACTAATAAGTACATCATAGTAGATGCAGAGAAAGCTATAGAGCTAAACGTGTACAGTCAATGCCGGCAAGTCTGCGAAATTCCGAAACATTTAAAAAGTAAAACAGTTCGATATGAGTCAACATGGGAACACATTGGCAGCAAATTTCTACGCGATGGTCAAACTCGTCCCGTGGGCGAGTAGGTATGGTGCTCGTGTGGTCACTATTGTTGTTATGTGAATTTCTCAGCTGGCCCACAGTTGTTGGAAGTAGTGTTCCACTACTACCCACAAGACAAAACTGAAGGCAGTGAGGAGGAGGATCTAGGTGTAAGAGGTTGGCAGTGCAATTAAGAAAGCAGTTATGATCCACGCACTGTTAAAAGAAGAAGCGTTGAAATTTTGCGCCTCGTTAACATTGAAGGCATTAGGGCGCTGCAGTAGATTAGGTATAGGAGAACGGGGAATGAATTCCATCGAAATCTTGTTAGTGGAACCATTATAATATCGGCCATGGCTTCGCTTAATGATCTAAGTTAAGGCAACCATGGGAAACCGAAATCAGGATGGCCAGTGTTGATTTGAAACCCGTGCTTCCCGAAAGTTCTTCCAGACCCTTAACCAATAAACAACCTGACATGATATGAATAGAGTGTCTTCACTCGTGGGTCAGCTGACGTGTACTGAAATGAAGAATATTTTATAGAAATCCTAGAACATTCGGGTACCAATACTGAGAGACACAATTCTGCTAATAAAAACAACGCTTTTCGAGTTTTGTTGCTGTAAAAAAACAGTATGTGATATACGTTGTCGTGAAGTTATATAAGAGAGTTGATTGAAAAGTAATGCCTCAACCTTCGTAACACTTCAACAGTTGGCAGCATTGGTATGCGACGGGTACTGGCTTGTTCCGTAGCCTTTTCTCTACAGCTCCAGTTGGCGGGAAGACTTAGCATTGAACGGTTGTTGGAACCCCGCGCTGACGATCGGTCAGTGCGATTTAAGCAACGTGCAGTCATTGGATTCTTGACAGCAGAAGGTGTCACCCCAAAGGAGATTCATCAGACACTGAAAGCAGTTTATGGTGATTGTGTTGATGTGAGTACTGTGTGTCGTTGGGCGAGTAAGTTTAAAGATGTTGAGGTGGGAACATCTGACCTGCTTGACTTACAAAGAGTTCGACGTCCTGTGACAGCAACCACCGAGTTTCACAAGCAAAATGTTGAAAGATTGATTCAGGACGATCGTCATATCACTCAGAGAGATACTGAAAGCACAGTAAGCACAATAAGAACTACCTACATATTCTCATAAACACTCCACAGCCCCTCCGGTTCGACGTTTGAATAGTCTTTTTACGCCTGAAATTACTCCTTATGGAGTTTTGGTGTCAATGTCAGTTACTGTGAGCCGTGGAAGACACATCCAACGCTTCTCAAATAGGGGAAAGCAAATTGAAATTTGTTTCTGGAG
Source organism: Schistocerca nitens (assembly GCF_023898315.1). NCBI lineage: Eukaryota > Metazoa > Arthropoda > Insecta > Orthoptera > Acrididae > Schistocerca > Schistocerca nitens. The sequence goes on from NC_064619.1 coordinate 340,352,114, forward strand.
TGCCGGGAAGTGAAGAAAGCTATACAACTGAGGTTTTCAGTTAACATTCAACCACCACCAAAATAAAACCGTAACAATTCGGATCTTCTTGTGTGTATCATGTATAATTATCGAGTATGAGATGAATTTCACTATCGCTTAGTTGGAAATCTGACAATCAAGGAGGGGTATATTGGGTATATAAGTCGAATGGAAAAAGGCAGATGGAGAAAAGTAAGTAAACAGTTTATTACTTCGAAAGTAATCGCCATAAGTGTTAATACATTTACCCCACTGTGAGACAAGACGATCAGTACCTTCATGGCAAAAGATTGCGGTCGTCTGCGGAACCATGATTGCAGCCAGGAGTGACCTTCTTCCGAAGCAAATCGACGGCCTCGAATATCTTTCTTCACGGTTCCAAAAATATCTAAATCGCATGGGGAGATGTCGGGACTGCGTGGAGGATGTGTGAGGGCTTCCCAGCGAAACTCCTGCATCGTACTGCAAACAACCATGGGAAAATGTCACCGGACATTCGTGGCTCCTTATTTGCTTCGGACGAAGAGGTGCATGCCTGGGTGCAACCAAGGTTCCGTAGGCAGCCGCAAACATTTTTCCATGAAGGCACTGACCGTCTTGTGTCACGGTGGGATGAAAGTGTTGACAGTCCTGCCGATTACTTTTGAAATGATAAAAATTTTACTTACTGTTTTTGTATCTGTGTCCTTTCCATTTGACTGACCCTTAGACATATCAGTCTAATCAAAACACAGACGTGTGGTTTAGAAGTTTCTCTAAGATTGTATATTCTCAGTCGTGCACCTTTTTTTTACTGAACAACATGTTCATTTTAGAAGACAGTCTTTGGAATTTTGAAGAGTTTTTCTCAGAATAGCAAAAAAAATTTGTTGTGGTGCTGATACTAATCTAATATCGTCATTGCATCTCTAATACGCGTTTTCATTATATTTTCTCTTTCTGTCTCTTTTGATTAAGGAGAGCAAAAATATCGAAGCAGAAGCAGACCAACAGAAATCAAACAGCATTTCGAAGATCACGAGCGACGTCCAGCGTCCGGAATCTGAAGAACTCTCTCTCAGTAAGGTAATCAGCAAAAAACCCTTACATGCATTGTTCTGATGAACAGTACCTGTCGTAGTGAGTGTGACACACACACACACACACACACACACACACACACATACACATCATTTGCAAAGTACCTATAAAACATGAAATCTCGGTAAATCTACGGCAACAGAAAGTGAATCGACAAGGAAGTGCACTAATATTTGAATGCTTAATTCTGCTTTAACGTCATATTCATTTGTTACCAGAGTTTAAATGATTAACGGAAAATCTCATATAAAGATGTGAAACAAATACTAACAAAGAGATAGAGGGGCTGGCCAGTACTTAGCTCAGTACAGCGGATAGATACACTAAACAGAACAGAAAATTTACGTATCCTAGATTTCGGAACTTCGTTCCTTCGTCAGGGAGGAGAGAGGGGAAAAAAGGGGAAGAAGGGGAAGTGATTCAGTTATTCACAACCCAGGCTATGAAGCAACAGGGGAAAGGTAAACAGGGAGGGTAGCAAAGACGGAGGCATGGGTGTCAGAGGGAAGCCAAAGATATTCTACTGTAAGTACTGTACCAGCTTGAAACCAAAGAGGATGCATACAGAAGTAAAGAGGAATATAGTATAAAGATAAACACAACTATGTAGGATGAAAAGATGCGTGAATGGCTAAAGAGGAAAGGGAAAGAGGAGAAGGCTGAAGAGTAAATGGGAGTGAGGTTGGTTAACAGAGTTTCAGTCCAGGGGGATGGCGGGATGAAAGGATGTGTTGGAGTGCACGTTCCCATCTCCGCAGTTCCGAGGGACTGGTGTTAGTTGGGAGAAGCCAAATAGCACGTACGGCGTAGCAGGCTCCTAGGTCCCTAGAATTATGCTGGAGGGCATCCTCTGCTATTGGGTATTGGACATCTCCTAGGCGGACAGTTCGTCTGTGCCCGTTCATGCGCTCAGCCAGTTTAGTTGTCGTCATACCAATGTAAAAGGCTGTACAGTGCAGGCATGTCAGCTGATAAATGGCATGTGTTGTTTTAGATGTGGCCCTGCCTTGAATTGTGTATGTTTTACCAGTAGCGGGGCTGCAGTAGGTGGTTGTGGGGGGATGCATGGGGCAGGTTTTGCAGTGGGGTCGGTTACAGGTCTAGGAACCGCTGGGTAGAGAAGGTGGTCTGGGAATATTGTAGGGTTTGACAAGGATGTTACGGAGGTTAGGGGGGGGGGGGGGGAGGGACGAAAGACAACTGTGGGCGGTGTGGGGAGAATATTGTCAAGGGGTGATCTCATTTCAGGGCTTGACTTGAGAAAGTCATATCCCTGGCGGAGTAATTTGTTGATGTATTCGAGGCCAGGATAATATTGGGTGACAAGGGGGATGCTTCTGTGTGGTCTGGGGGTAGGAACATTGTTGTTGGACGGGGAGGAATGTATTGCTCGGGAGATCTGTTTGTGAACAAGGTCTGCAGGATAGTTGCGGGAGAGGAAAGTTAGGAACGTAAATTTTCTGTTCTGTTTTGTGTACCTATCGGCTGTACTGAGCTGAGGTAAGTACTGACCAGCCCCTCTATCTCTTTGTTAGTATGTGTTACCAGAGTTTCTTAGTTTATGTGTAAACATTAAATCAGGCACTAATACTTTGTATTAAATTCGCTGAATGACAAAGTTTCTGGAGTAAACAGCGTGTATCTTAATTAACAGTGAAAACTGACACGGGTGGAAGTATACGAAAACAGAAAAAAAAATTTCTTGCAAACATGGGCCCGCAAAGGGAGCTGTTTGCGAGATAATTGTGGCTTTATGCTTACGAGCCGGCACTAACTTCAGTATGAAATATTTTCCTAGCTGGTATTGAAGAACACTGCCGAAAAAAAAATTTGTGTACCTGTAAAGACGTAATTGATTTTGATTCGATGACGGCATATTCCAGCTGCGACATAGTACACTACTGGCCATTAAAATTGCTACACCAAGAAGAAATGCAGATGATAAACGGGTATTCATTGGAAAAATATATTATACTAGAACTGACATGTGATTACATTTTCACGCAATTTGGGTTCATAGATCCAGAGAAATCAGTACCCAGAACAACCACCTCTGGCCGTAATAACGGCCTTGATAAGCCTGGGCAGTGAGTCAAACAGAGCTTGGATGGCGTGTACAGGTACAGCTGCCCATGCAGCTTCAACACGATACCACAGTTCATCAAGAGTAGTGACTGGCGTTTTGTGACGAGCCAGTTGCTCGGCCACCATTCAAATGTTCAAATGTGTGTGAAATCTTATGGGACTTAACTGCTAAGGTCATCAGTCCCTAAGCTTACACCGACCACCATTGACCAGACGTTTTCAATTGGTGAGAGATCTGGAAAACGTGCTGGCCAGGGCAGCAGTCGAACATTTTCCGTAACCACAAAGGCCCGTACAGGATCTGCAACATGCGGTCGTGCATTATCCTGCTGAAATGTAGGGTTCCGTAGGGATCTAATGAAGGGTAGAGCCACGGGTCGTAACACATCTGAAAATTACGTCCACTGTTCAAAGTGCCGTCAGTGCGAACAATAGGTGACCGAGACGTGTAACCAATGGCACCCCATACCATCATGGCGGGTGATACGCCAGTATGGCGATGACGAATACAGGCTTGCAACGTGCGTTCACCGCGATGTCGCCAAACACGAATGCGACCATCATGATGCTGTAAACAGAACCTGGATTTATCCGAAAAAATGACGTTTTGCCATTCGTGCACCCAGGTTCTTCGTTGAGTAGACCATCGCAGGTGCTCCTGTCTGTGATGCAGCGTCAAGGGTAACCGCAGCCACGGTCTCCGAGCTGATAGTCCATGGTGCTGCAAACGTCGTCGAGCTGTTCGTGCAGATGGTTGTTGTCTTGTAAACGTCCCCATCTGTTGACTCAGGGATCGAGACGTGGCTGCACGATCCGTTACAGCCATGCGGATAAGATGCCTGTCATCTCGACCGCTAGTGATACGAGGCCGTTGGGATCCAGCACGGCGTTCCGTATTACCCTCCTGAACCACCCGATGCCGTATTCTGCTAACAGTCATTGGATCTCGACCAATGCGAGCAGCAATGTCGCGATACGATAAACCGCAATCGCGATAGGCTACAATCCGACATTTATCAAAGTCGGAAACGTGATGGTACGCATTCCTCCTCTTTACACGAGGCATCACAACAACGTTTCACCAGGCATCGCCGGTCAACTGCTGTTTGTGTATGAGAAATCGGTTGGAAACTTTCCTCATGTGAGCACTTTGTAGGTGTCGCCACCGGCGCCAACCTTATGTGAATGCTCTGAAAAGCTAATCATTTGCATATCACAGCATCTTCTTCCTGTCGGTTAAATTTCGCGTCTGTAGCACGTCATCTTCGTGGTGTAGCAATTTTAATGGCCAGTGGTGTAATAGGGAATGCTCACAGTGAAGGCTCAACGTGGTACAAACATGTGAAACAAGCAGGCAACCATGCCATGGAGACGCACTCGTGCTTCTTACTACAAACTGCGCGAGTTTGAAAGGGGTTGAATTGTGGCCTTATGAGTCACAGGATGATCCTCTCGAAGAAACGCCATACAAGTTGGACGTGCTGCGGCATTTGTGCAACGCTGCTGATACTGTGGTCACGTGAACAATCTCACACCCTTAGACGAAGTTCTGGACGTCCACGCAGCACAGACGCCCGCCAGGAACGTCGTATTGTAAAGGCAGCAGTGTCAGATCGTACAGCTACCACAGCCCAGCTAAAAGGGCTTGTGAGCCCAGACATGTCAACACGAAATATTGCGAAATGGTTATCAGCAGTGTGTCGACCGGTACGCTAGCCCGTCTTCCACCCACGCCACAGCATCGACACTCGCCGCTCGACCGGTACCTTCATAGGATTATTTGGTAGATGAAAGGGCGCGCCATTGTCTTCAACGATGTAAGCACATCCCGCCTGCACTCAAATGATGGTCTCTTACTACTACGACGTCGAGCTGGTGAGCGCCGTCTCGTAGAATGCATTCGTCCGAGACACACCACCCCCACCCCAGGCCTAATGGTCTGGGGTGCTATAAGCTACAACTATCGTTCACCATTAGTGTTTTTGGGGGACGTTAGTAAGTGCTCGGTATGTGCAGAATGTTGTTAGACCCGTTCTTTTTTGCAGAAGGAAGGTGGTTTATTTGTTTAATCGTATGTCTAGGACTCCCCGTGGGGCAACCTGTTCGCCGGGTGCTGGTCTTTCAATTTGACGCCACTTCGGCGACCTGCAGTCGATGAGGTTGATAGGATGATGATGAGGAGAGCACAACACCCAGTCCCTGGGCGGAGAAAATTCCCCGACCCTGCCGGCAATTGAACCCGAGCCCAGAGGATTGACAATCCGCCACGTTGACCATTCAGCTACCGGGGGCGGACAGGAAGGTAATATGTTCTTCCAATAGTATAATTCTCGCCCACTCACTGCCCGTGAAACTCAACGTGCTGTGCAAGACACGCAGCAACTTCCATCGCCAGCACGGTCTCCAGAGTTGGAACATAGGACATGTGACTTGTCAACCAACAACTCTTACAGAACTACGTGAACAGACCGAGCAGGCGTGGCATAACGTATCCCAGGACAGTATTCGCCATCTGTACAATCTACTGGATGCCAAAGTCAGCGCCTGCGTTGCCGCCCGCGGAGGCTACACCACGTTCTAATATAAGTTTTTCAGCATGGGTCGATAACTGGTACCTCAGAACCGCTTGTGCTGTTGATATGTAAATGTAATAATTTCGTGCACTTCATATACACTGTTTCAACAATAAATATTGAGTGATTTGGAAACCTCTAAAAGAGTCTACTCATTTTTTTTTCCTGCAGTATATTTGTAATGTAAACTTTCCGATTAACTACCTGTAAAACTGAACCCAAATTTCACCTCTCACCCATGGTTGTGGACTGAAATAGATGCATGATTGGACAGCGGCACATTATGCTGCTGATGTCAAATGACATAAAATAAGCTAATGTGATGTGGCGTGGTAGGGTTTGTAGCATATCGACCAGAATCGCCTGTGCTTAAAACTCCCGATTTTTCATTCTAAGGTCATTTCAACAGCAATGAGCACAAGCATTCGCATCGATATAGGTTTCAGAAATGGGGCAGCAAATTGAACAGTCTTGTTAACATTAACGAGGTGACCTGGCAGTGTTTGAAAGAATTCGTAACACGCTGTGTAGACGATTGTATTATTGCATTCTATTGAGAGATCGAGACGTGGAACAGCTCCTTTAACAGGTACGAGTGTACCGTAAGCTGTAGAATGTAACATGTCGAAGTACTTCTGTTGTTCTTGTTAATGTAGGTCATAGGTGAACCGTGAGCCCAATTAGGTGGAGACCTAACAGAAAAATTTACGTTTAAAATACCGTTGTACTAACCAGGATAACATTTCATACCGAAGTCAATGGAGACTTGTAACCACACATTCGCAATTATCTCGAAAACAGCTCTTTTGCGGACGCATGCTTACACAACGTTTCCTTCTCTGTGTCATATATTTTGTCCCGTATCATTTTTCGCCTTTAATTATGATACAGTCTACATAGAAGTTGCGAAGATACATTTGTTCTGTACCAAACATGTGTTACGTTCAGTATTTTCTTTTTAGAAAATCTCTTGGAAGATGTATCGCTAGCATTTCTGCCGATAACTACGTACTTACGTTTATACCTTTTTATAGACGTTGATGAGGGACATTGTATATATACAGCGCCTGACAGAAATGTGAAGCACCCCAGCACGCGGTCAGATGCCATTGTAACTTCGTAAGCGCACACACCATTGACATGTGTGGAAATGATTACAACTGCAATTATCTGTGACATGTAGCACGACCATGAGAGTAAATTAGTGCTGTTCGTATTTAGCGCCTGGTAGAGTATATAAGGTGCGTAACGGCGTCAGATGTTAAGTGATCACTCTGAAGGACACGAATATGACGCGTACTCGTGTGAGACAGCGCTGTCAGCACCTGACAGGGTTTTAAAGAGACCTCTGTGTGGGTATCATTTTGGTCGGTTGGTCACGTTGTGCATTATTCAGATTTATGTGACAGTGGCCTAGTGTTAGACTGCATTGGAACGGGAGGGCAGGAATGCTCGTCAAGGTTCTGGTTGACTGCTTCTGACTACCATATACATCTGCATCTACATCTAGATCTACACTCTGCAAACCACAGTGAAATGCACGGAAGCGCGTGCGTCCCATTGTACCAGTTATTAGGGTTTCTTTCTGTTCCATTCACATATTGAGCGCGGGAAGAATAATTGTTTGAATGCCTCTGTGCATGTAGTAATTATTCTAGTCTTACCCTCATGATTCCTGTGTGAGCGATACGTAGGGGACTGTAGTATATCCCTAGAGTAATCATTTAAAGCCGGTTCTTGAAACTTTGTTAATAGACTTTCTCGAGATAGCTTACGTCTGTCTTCATGAGTCTGCCATTTCAATTCCTTCAGTACCTCTGTGTCTCTCTCCCAGGGATTAAACAAACTTGTGACTATTGGTGTTGCCCTTCTAGTATATGTTCAATATTCCCTGTTAGTCCTATCTGGTATGTGTCCCGCACACTTGAGCAATATTCCAGGATGGGTCGCACGAGTGATTTGTAAGCAGTCTCTTTTGTAGACTGACTGTACTTCCCCAGTATTCTACCAACGAACTGAAGTCAACCACCATCTTTACCCACGACTGAATCTGTGGGAATGTGCCATTTCATAACCCTACAAAGTGTTACAACCAGGTACGGATGGCACTGAGGAGGTCATTGTGTGCAAGATACCTCATTATGTTTGATCTCAGAATACGTTCTAAGATTCTACAACAAATCGATGTCAAGGATATATGACGGTAATTTTGTGGATCACTTCTACTACACTTCTTGTAGACGGGTGTGACCTGTGCCTTTTTCCAAGAGCAAGGGATGATTGCGCTACTGTGAACCAAGCACATCGTAACCCTCTGACAGCCGGACCTGTCATCCGACAATAAGTATTGGACTCATTGCATCTTTCTCCGTCATCTCGCCCCGTTTTTCTGAGACCGGGGAATGTGCAAAAACACATTGATCATCAACGACGGGATGTAAAGCAATGACTTTCATCTTCAATTTACTTTTCTCCTTGGGCCCAGTAGTATTTTCAGTGTTGTCAATGGCCATGTAAACAACAGCGCGTAAGGGCCGTACACACCTAAAACGACGCATGTCGTGAGTCTTTCAAAGCAGTTGCCTGTGCAACAGCCCGAACACAAACGGTTGTGTTTGGAATGGTGCCGTGAGTGGGAAGCATGGACTGCTGGTGAAAGGCGTCACATGTGTTCAAGAAGAAGATGACCATCGTCGGCGAGTATGGCGGCGACCTTGACAGAGGCCCCGTTCTTCCAGTGTTTTTGGTAGGCACAGCGATGTTAGTCCTGGCGTCATCGTGTCGGAGTTCATTTCTGGTCACGGTTGGTAGTGATTCATGGAACTCCGAAGACACAACAGTAAATCACGGACATTCTTCTTCGTCAAGTATTGCGTCTCAACTTGCAGTATCGTGGTGCCATTTTTCAACAGGACCATGCTAGTTCGCACATGACGCGTGTCTCTATGAGCTGTCTGCTTGATATTGAGTTACTCCCATGGCCGGCAAGATTCCCACGTCTGTCCAGGTGTGGGACTAGCTCGGACATCAACTCCATTCCAGTGCCTGTATCCACGATATCGAGGACAAGTTACAACAGTTGTGGCCAGATAGCCTCAGGAGAAGGTACAACGGTTTTGTGACACCTTTCCCAACCGAATCGGCGAATGCATCGAGCCCAGTGGGGATCCAACGTCATTCTTTGTTAATTTGATTCGATTTTGTATTCAGTCCTAGAACGCCACATTCCCTCGCAGCCCAGTGAAGTTGCATTTCATTCCCTCTTAACCCGTGAAATTTCATTTCGTTCCCTCTTCCGGGTGATGCACTTTTTTCCTCAGGCAATGTATAACCACACAGACGAGGCTGCTTGTACCAGTATTATTGTTTATTTATAAAGCCCAGACCTGTATCGAGCTACAAAAATGGTTCAAATGGCTCTGAGCGCTATGGGACTTAGCATCTGTGGTCATCAGTCCCCTACAACTTAGAACTACTTAAACCTAACTAACCTAAGGACATCACACATATCCATGCCCGAGGCAGGATTCGAACCTGCGACCGTAGCGGTTACGCGCTTCCAGACTGAAGCGCCTAGAACCGCACGGCCACACCGGCCGGCATCGAGCTACATGCTAGTCTTCAGCGTTCATACAATTTACTCTTGTTCCCTTACAGAATTTCCGTAACTTTTCGGAAATTTTAGTTTAACTTTACTTTTACCTGGCTTTACTTGCACGTGTCTGACCCAGCTGGGCGCCACAGTGGATACGAAATTGGGCTAATATTCCTAGGGTTCGAGACTCAAACGCCCCTATCACGTCGATTTTCCTGAAATTATGCCAGAGAGATGTCAGAATATATCTTTAAACAAAATCACACCGATATTCTCCATGCTTGTAAAATCCAAGCGCGTATTCTCTCTCTATGGACCTTAATTGTTTGAGTACTTGTTAGTACTCGCAACAAGTTCATTTCAAAACGACATGCACACAGTTAGGTTTTAGTCAAAGTAGGCTTTCATTGTACCGCTTGCATTTATCTGCCGTTTCATTTTCCATTTCTCAAAGCTTTTATTAGTCTGATGTCAAGGACATGCTTGCGGAAGTTCTGACCTGGATGACAACCAGTTTCATTTCAATTAATCTAAGAAAGACTCGTTTCATTCACTTCACGCAAACCACAAGCACCCATAAGGAGTAGCTCTTGAGGTTGATGACCAGGTAATAAAAGCAAGTGTTTTGCTCCATTGGTGATCTCTTGTTTTGGTGACAGCATTTTCTTCAACCCAGCTGATTTAGGGATAGTACTGTGGATCAACACGCCGACAAAAAAAAATATTTACAGCACAGAAAAGAGAAGTTCGTTTTATATGTGCAGGCGCCCCTCGAACCTCACTCCGTAACCTTTTCAAACAATTTGGTGTAAAGAAATTTCTTGGCAGATTGAAACTGTGTGCCAGACCGGGACTATATCCCGGGATCTTTGTCTTTCGGCGCAAGTTCTCCAATGGTAGAAAACCTGCCCGCGAGAGACGCACAGTTTTAATCTGCCATGAAGTTTCATAGCAGTGCACATTCCTCTACAGAGCGCGAAATTCATTCTGAAAATATCCCCCAGGCTGTCTCCACAATACCCTTTCTTCCATGAGTTCTAGTCCAGCATGTTTTGCAGGAGAACTTCCGTGAAGTCTGGAAGGTAGAAGATGAGGTATTGCGGGAAATAAAGCAGTGAGGACCTGGGTATTTGATTGTAGGGGAGAAAGCTACAGTAGCATTTGAATACCATTCCTAACATCACTCACTCATAGTATTCCGCGTCTACATGTATGCAAGATTTTTTTCAGTTGAAAGCATATCTGTTCATCTGTTCTGTCGGTGCTGAATGGTGTTAATGTACTTACATCTGTCACCTTGGGATGAGATTCTTCTGCTTCAGTAGCTTAGTTGGTAAAGCATTTTCCAGTGAAAGGTAAAGTTCCCAGGTTAGAGTTCCGATTCGGCACACAGTTGTAATCTGCCAGGAAGTTTGATACCAGAGCTTTTGATAAGCATGCGAAAGGAGATAAAGCACCCTGGCGCAAAAACGTCCAGCTCTCTGCTGAATAAAATCATACCGTAGCACATAAAGTTTTTTTCTTTGTTTACAACTAATACAAACATTATCTGCTTGTAACCCCATTTTACACTACGGAACAATTCTTCTGCAGTTATTAAGCTTTGTATAACGCTCTCATTTTTCATATACAACTGGAAATTCCTGTTTATTATCTGTGACGTTATATTTTTTAATTTAGGGTACCAAAGAAAAAAATCCTGCTAAACACACAGCTTAATACTTACAATTTTTTTTTTCAGTCTACTGACTGGTTTGATGCGGCCCGCCACGAATTCCTTTCCTGTGCTAACCTCTTCATCTCAGAGTAGCACTTGCAACCTACGTCCTCAATTATTTGCTTGACGTATTCCAATTCTGTCTTCCTCCACAGTTTTTACCCTCTACAGCTCCCTCTAGTACCATGGAAGTCATTCCCTCATGTCTTAGCAGATGTCCTATCATCCTGTCCCTTCTCCTTATCAGTGTTTTCCACATATTCCTTTCCTCTCCGATTCTGCGTAGAATCTCCTCATTCCTTACCTTATCAGTCCACCTAATTTTCAACATTCGTCTATAGCACCACATCTCAAATGCTTCGATTCTCTTCTGTTCCGGTTTTCCCACAGTCCATGTTTCACTACCATACAATGCTGTACTCCAGACGTACATCCTCAGAAATTTCTTCCTCAAATTAAGGCCGGTATTTGATAAATGGTTCAAATGGCTCTGAGCACTATGGGACTCAACATCTTAGGTCATAAGTCCCCTAGAACGTAGAACTACTTAAACCTAACTAACCTAAGGACATCACACACACCCATGCCCGAGGCAGGATTCGAACCTGCGACCGTAGCAGTCCCGCGGTTCCGGACTGCAGCGCCAGGACCGCACGGCCACCGCGGCCGGCTCGGTATTTGATATTAGTAGACTTCTCTTGACCAGAAATGCCTTTTTGGCCATAGCGAGTCTGCTTTTGATGTCCTCCTTGCTCCGTCCGTCATTGGTTATTTTACTGCCTAGGTAGCAGAATTCCTTAACTTCATTGACTTCGTGACCATCAATCCTGATGTTAAGTTTCTCGCTGTTCTCATTTCTACTACTTCTCATTACCTTCGTCTTTCTCCGATTTACTCTCAAACCATACTGTGTACTCATTAGACTGTTCATTCCGTTCAGCAGATCATTTAATTCTTCTTCACTTTCACTCAGGATAGCAATGTCATCAGCGAATCGTATCATTGATATCCTTTCACCTTGTATTTTAATTCCACTCCTGAACCTTTCTTTTATTTCCATCATTGCTTCCTCGATGTACAGATTGAAGAGTATGGGCGAAAGGCTACAGCCTTGTCTTACACCCTTCTTAATACGAGCACTTCGTTCTTGATCGTCCACTCTTATTATTCCCTCTTGGTTGTTGTACATATTGTATATGACCCGTCTCTCCCTATAGCTTACCCCTACTTCTTTCAGAATCTCGAACAGCTTGCACCATTTTATATTGTCGAACGCTTTTTCCAGGTCGACAAATCCTATGAAAGTGTCTTGATTTTTCTTTAGCCTTGCTTCCATTATTAGCCGTAACGTCAGAATTGCCTCTCTTGTCCCTTTACTTTTCCTAAAGCCAAACTGATCGTCACCTAGCGCATTCTCAATTTTCTTTTCCATTCTTCTGTATATTATTCTTGTAAGCAGCTTCGATGCATGGGCTGTTACGCTGATTGTGCGATAATTCTCGCACTTGTCAGCTCTTGCCGTCTTCGGAATTGTGTGGATGATGCTTTTCCGAAAGTCAGATGGTATATCGCCAGACTCATATATCCTGCACACCAACGTGAATAGTCGTTTTGTTGCCACTTCCCCCAATGATTTTAGAAATTCTGATGGAATGTTATCTATCCCTTCTGCCTTATTTGACCGTAAGTCCTCCAAAGCTCTTTTAAATTCCGATTTTAATACTGGATCCCCTATCTCTTCTAAATCGACTCCTGTTTCTTCTTCTATCACATCAGACAAATCTTCACCCTCATAGGGGCTTTCAATGTATTCTTTCCACCTATCTGCTCTCTCCTCTGCATTTAACAGTGGAATTCCCGTTGCACTCTTAATGTTACCACCGTTGCTTTTTTTAATGTCACCAAAGGTTGTTTTGACTTTCCTGTATGCTGAGTCTGTCCTTCCGACAATCATATCTTTTTCGATGTCTTCACATTTTTCCTGCAGCCATTTCGTCTTAGCTTCCCTGCACTTCCTATTTATTTCATTCCTCAGCGACTTGTATTTCTCTATTCCTGATTTTCCCGGAACATGTTTGTACTTCCGCCTTTCATCAATCAACTGAAGTATTTCTTCTGTTACCCGTGGTTTCTTCGCAGCTACCTTCTTTGTACCTATGTTTTCCTTCCCAACTTCTGTGATGACCCATTTTAGAGATGTCCATTCTTCTTCAACTGTACTGCCTACTGCGCTATTACTTATTGCTGTATCTATAGCGTTAGAGAACTTCAAACGTATCTCGTCATTCCTTAGTACTTCCGTATCCCACTTCTTTGCGTATTGATTCTTCTTGACTAATGTCTTGAACTTCAGCCTACTCTTCATCACTACTATATTGTGATCTGAGTCTATATCTGCTCCTGGGTACGCCTTACAATCCAGTATCTGATTTCGGAATCTCTGTCTGACCATGATGTAATCTAATTGAAATCTTCCCGTATCTCCCGGCCTTTTCCAAGTATACCTCCTCCTCTTGTGATTCTTGAACAGGGTATTCGCTATTACTGGCTGAAACTTGTTACAGAACTCAATTAGTCTTTCTCCTCTTTCATTCCTAGTCCCAAGCCCATATTCTCCTGTAACCTTTTCTTCTACTCCTTCCCCTACAACCGCATTCCAGTCGCCCATGACTATTAGATTTTCGTCCCCCTTTACATACTGCATTACCCTTTCAATATCCTCATACACTTTCTCTATCTCTTCATCTTCAGCTTGCGACGTCGGCATGTATACCTGAACTATCGTTGTCGGTGTTGGTCTGCTGTCGATTCTGATTAGAACAACCCGATCACTGAACTGTTCACAGTAACACACCCTCTGCCCTACCTTCCTATTCATAGCGAATCCTACACCTGTTATATCATTTTCTGCTGCTGTTGATATTACCCGATACTCATCTGATCAGAAATCCTTGTCTTCCTTCCATTTCAGTTCACTGACCCCTACTATATCTAGATTGAGCCTTTGCATTTCCCTTTTCAGATTTTCTAGTTTCCCTACCACGTTCAAGTTTCTGACATTCCACGCCCCGACTCGTAGAACGTTATCCTTTCGTTGATTATTCAATCTTTTTCTCATGGTAACCTCCCCCTTGGCAGTCCCCTCCCGGAGATCCGAATGGGGGACTAATCCGGAATCTTTTGCCAATGGAGAGATCATCATGACACTTCTTCAATTACAGGCCACATGTCCTGTGGATACACGTTAAGTATCTTTAATGCAGTGGTTTCCATTGCCTTCTGCATCCTCATGTCGTTGATAATTGCTGATTCTTCCGCCTTTAGGGGCAATTTCCCACCCCTAGGACAAGAGAGTGCCCTGAACCTCTATCCGCTCCTCCGCCCTCTTTGACAAGGCCGTTGGCAGAATGAGGCTGACTTCTTATGCCGGAAGTCTTCGGCCGCCAATGCTGATTATTTATCAAAATTTAGGCAGTGGCGGGGATCGAACCCGGGACCGAAAACGTTTTGATTATGAATCAAAGACGCTACCCCCTTTGTTTTTTTTTTTTTTTTTTTTTTTTTTTTTACCTTTCGTGGGCAAGTGCTCTACCAACTTTTTTTTTTTTAAGGCGTCTTTCAGTTACGACAAACAAAATTAGAATGTACATCCGTAGCAACAACAGAACAAGAGTTCCTTCTAAACTATGAAATAGAATTTGAAACCAATAAGTGTGATGATAGATAATAAACAAAGAAAAATGTAACCAAATCCCGCACGCCATTCCATGTGCATGGCCCATCTGCGTACAGATTCCATGTCCCAAATTGGTACAACATTTCGCAGCGTGTGGAGCCCCATGAAGGCGGTCATCCTCTGCCCGGTACTCCCCAACTGTGAGGGGGGTTATCGAAGACACTGCGCAAATAGTTCGCAAATAGTTGTCGGTATCGGGGTGTACACTCAAGTATGCTGTGACTGTCCTGGAGAAATTGCCAGTAATCAAGCACCATCTTCTCATCATCTCGAAAGAGGTAGTATATGGACATGACTTTAAACCATGTAAGAGCGTGAGTCTTCGCAGGCCGAAAAGAAGTATCCTCTGGACAAAGGATGAGCCGTGGCTCAATTGTGCGAGGCGCGATACGTAGGTAGCAGGCGAGGATCTTCTGCACTAGCAGCCATACCTCTAACGCCGATCCACATGTTAAACGGTGTTCATCAGTATCCACGAGGTGGCAACGTGGGCAAAGGGGGGAATCCGCCATCCCAATAGCGTGCAGCCTTTATCGTGTTACAACCTTCCCGTTCACCACCTGGTACCACGCGGCTCGTACCCGCGTGGGGAGGAACGACTTCTGGACCGCTCTCCACACTGCAGGCCATAGGGTCGTAGGGCTCTTCCTCTCAATCACATTGCGAGGCATGGACCTTAGCAGCAGTCTGTAAAAGTCTCTCGCCTTGGGAGTGCGAGTGTTGGGAAGGTCTGGGTGCACGTAACTATACTCAAGAATAAATGCCGAGAGGTGCGAGAGTGAGGGTGTAATGTGCGCAACCGTGACAGGTGGCAGAAGAGACGCCGGCAGCAATTCCTCTAACAGACGACCCGTAAGGGAAGCATCTTTGTGGGTCCACAATTTCATCATTGTGCACAAGTATAATGCTGTAGCCCTCGCTCGTACATTTATAAGTCCCAGTCCGCCATCAAGCGGAGGGAGGGTGAGTGTTTCGTAGCGGACTTTGAATAGGTGTCCGGCGGTAAGGTAATATCCAAACGCTGCTTGCAGTCTGTGTGACATCGCTGTCGATATCGGTAGGACCTGGGCCATGTGAATCATCTTAGTCGCCACGTGAAGGTTGAGGTATTCCACACGCTGTAGGAGGTCCATCCGTCGAAGTAAGATCCGGCGAACTTCTGTGCGTATTGCCTGTAGTAATCGTGCATAGATCATGGCAGCCCTGCGGCGCACATCCTGTGTAAATGTTATGCCCAAGAATCGGATCTTGTTAACTGGTGGGAGTGGGGCTAAAGCGTCCTCCTGTAGACCTCTCCCAATGGGCATCGCTACCGACTTGGCCACATTCATGAGGCTGCCCGCTGCTAAACCATAGCGATTGATCCATTGTACCACCGAGCGTACCTCGTCACCAGATCGGACAAGTAATAGAAGGTCATCAGCATATATCCTGCAGTGAAAGGTGTGATCCCTCAATGACATGCCCGAGAGCCTGTTTTTCAACCCTCCGACAAGTGGTTCGAGTGCGATCGCGTAAAGGATCGTGGAGAGTGGGCATCCTTGTCGAACAGACCGTCGGATCGGAAAGGGACCCGCAATCCGTCCATTCACCAGTACACGGGATGCAGCTCCACGGAAAAGGCGCTGAAAGATGTCGAGAAAGTCAGGCGGGAAGCCCATACGGGCCATAACGGACAGAAGGAACTTGTGGCGAACTCTGTCGAAGGCGTGGTCGAAATCAATGGAGATCAGAGCAGCTCGAAGGCGACAGGATGTGGCGATGGCTATTAAATCCCTGCATTCACTGGTTGCTGTTTGCGTGTTGGTCACTCCGCCGTGTGTCGTTTGCTCCATTGAGAGAAGTAGAGGCAGAACCTTCTTTATGCGGCTGGCGAGTAGTCGGGCGAAGATTTTATAGTCCGAATTGAGCATTGAAATTGGCCTGTAGTCCTCGACCGTCCGACCTCTGGAAGGCTTGTGTATCGGTATAAGGAGACCTTCCACGAATGCAGGTGGCACGTGGGAACCGGGGGTCATCAGTTCTTGGTACATGATGATCCATTGGGGCATCATGAGATCGCGGAAAGTACGATAAAACTCGAGGGGCAGTCCGTCTGGCCCGGGAGATTTGTTGAGTGCTCCGAGTGCTCCCTTGTTAAGCGCGTCCTCGATGTCGTCTCGTGTAATCCCAGCTAACAGCGTCGCCGCTGCTGCATTGTCGAGGGTGTGCGACACATGCCGCAGTATGTCGTGATCGTCCGCTTCCTCGTTCTCTGTATTCACCTCGTCGTAAAACCGGCGATAGTGATCTGCGAACGCTTCTGTAACTGCCGCCTGAGTCATTACGACCCTACCACCCGGCAATACTAGGTCCGTGATCAGCTGCTGTCGGCGTCGGCGGCTTTCGAGCACGATGTGATGCATAGACGGGTTTTCTCCTTCCACTCGGTCTTGACGTCGCAATCGCACTACGACCCCCTCCAAACGTTTCCTCGTATGAGATAATATTTTACTTTTAATTCGGTGGCTTTCCATTTGTCGGTTTGGAGATGGTGGTTGGCTGTCGAGTTCGCGAAGCATCGTGTAATAAAAGCCCAATGTGTGACGATGCCAAGCTGCGATATCTTTTCCGAATTGTGTTAGCACACGCCGAAAAGCTGGTTTTCCACAGTCCACCCACCATGCTAGAGTCGACGAGTATCGGGGAAGACGACGTTCGCAATCCAGCCATGTGTTGGCGATAATCTGACGGCATTCCGGGGCTTGAAGATGTGCCACATTCAGCTTCCAGGGTCCTCGGCTGCGCCATATCCGCTGCTGTTGTAGAGTGAGTGTGCATATGAAAGCGCTATGATCGGAGAAGGTAAGCGGCTAACGTTCGGCGTCCAATACTCCCGGTGCTAGAGCTCGTGAGACATAAATGCGGTCTAGGCGACTGGCGAAGTGACTAGTAAGGTATGTCGGCCCGGGACGGTCACCGTGCACTGTCTCCCAAGTATCGGTGGGAGGCAGATCTCGAACCAGGAGCCGAAGTTCTTGACAAGTCGAGAAATGTGGGACTTGGTCTTTGGGGTGGAGCACACAGTTAAAATCACCGCCGAAGATATATTGCTCGAAGCGGCTGATAAAGAGGGGGGCGATATCCTCCGAGTAGAACAGCGATCGTTCGCGGCGTTGGTCAGTTCCTGATGGAGTGTAAATGTTAATGATACGCGTGCCCAGTGCTGTGATCGCCAGCCCCATTCCTGACGGAAGGTAAGTCACTTCTTCGATGGCAATTCCGTCGCGCACTAGTATTGCTGTACCGCTGCCATTCCGGTCCGCCGGTGACACATATGTCACATAACCGTAGAAAACGGGGAGGGCCGCTTGCAACAGGGCAATGTCAACATCCGGAGAACGAAGCATCTCACGCAGCAACTGGATCTTCACTGCCGTTCGTATCATGTTGAGGTTAAGCGTGGCGATACGATAAGCTTGTTGCCGAACCGCAGGTGTTAAGTTATCCATTAAGACTGGAATTACCTATGACGCTTCTGACTGTTTTGACACCTCCGCAACCCCCAAACCTCACCTGCAGTCCTTTCTAGAGAGCCGGCGCCAATGCCGTGGGCCCTGTTGGCGTAACTTGCATGGTTCCGTCGTTGTCGTGGTCATCCGCCCACGTCGGGGAACTGAAAGCAAGATCGGCGTCCCTAGCTTCCTCAGGACACGGCATGGGTGCCTGCACTCCAGAAGGTGGTGGGCAGCATCTGTCCTGCATCTCGGCATCCGATTTTGCCACTGTAGATATACACTCCTGGAAATGGAAAAAAGAACACATTGACACCGGTGTGTCAGACCCACCATACTTGCTCCGGACACTGCGAGAGGGCTGTACAAGCAATGATCACACGCACGGCACAGCGGACACACCAGGAACCGCGGTGTTGGCCGTCGAATGGCGCTAGCTGCGCAGCATTTGTGCACCGCCGCCGTCAGTGTCAGCCAGTTTGCCGTGGCATACGGAGCTCCATCGCAGTCTTTAACACTGGTAGCATGCCGCGACAGCGTGGACGTGAACCGTATGTGCAGTTGACGGACTTTGAGCGAGGGCGTATAGTGGGCATGCGGGAGGCCGGGTGGACGTACCGCCGAATTGCTCAACACGTGGGGCGTGAGGTCTCCACAGTACATCGATGTTGTCGCCAGTGGTCGGCGGAAGGTGCACGTGCCCGTCGACCTGGGACCGGACCGCAGCGACGCACGGATGCACGCCAAGACCGTAGGATCCTATGCAGTGCCGTAGGGGACCGCACCGCCACTTCCCAGCAAATTAGGGACACTGTTGCTCCTGGGGTATCGGTGAGGACCATTCGCAACCGTCTCCATGAAGCTGGGCTACGGTCCCGCACACCATTAGGCCGTCTTCCGCTCACGCCCCAACATCGTGCAGCCCGCCTCCAGTGGTGTCGCGACAGGCGTGAATGGAGGGACGAATGGAGACGTGTCGTCTTCAGCGATGAGAGTCGCTTCTGCCTTGGTGCCAATGATGGTCGTATGCGTGTTTGGCGCCGTGCAGGTGAGCGCCACAATCAGGACTGCATACGACCGAGGCACACAGGGCCAACACCCGGCATCATGGTGTGGGGAGCGATCTCCTACACTGGCCGTACACCACTGGTGATCGTCGAGGGGACACTGAATAGTGCACGGTACATCCAAACCGTCATCGAACCCATCGTTCTACCATTCCTAGACCGGCAAGGGAACTTGCTGTTCCAACAGGACAATGCACGTCCGCATGTATCCCGTGCCACCCAACGTGCTCTAGAAGGTGTAAGTCAACTACCCTGGCCAGCAAGATCTCCGGATCTGTCCCCCATTGAGCATGTTTGGGACTGGATGAAGCGTCGTCTCACGCGGTCTGCACGTCCAGCACGAACGCTGGTCCAACTGAGGCGCCAGGTGGAAATGGCATGGCAAGCCGTTCCACAGGACTACATCCAGCATCTCTACGATCGTCTCCATGGGAGAATAGCAGCCTGCATTGCTGCGAAAGGTGGATATACACTGTACTAGTGCCGACATTGTGCATGCTCTGTTGCCTGTGTCTATGTGCCTGTGGTTCTGTCAGTGTGATCATGTGATGTATCTGACCCCAGGAATGTGTCAATAAAGTTTCCCCTTCCTGGGACAATGAATTCACAGTGTTCTTATTTCAATTTCCAGGAGTGTATGTGGTTTGTCCTCAGTTTCGTTCGATGGTGCCACACTGCAGCAAATGGCGGCTGCCTCTGTGGTAGCGTCGTCATTGAAGGTGGAATCGTCATCCTCTGGAGGCTGTGTCGCATCCCGTTCGGAAGTTGCTCTACGCCTCCGCTTCCGTCGCTTCGGAGAGCGTTGCTTCCTGGTGTGTCTTTCTGTGTCATACGATGGCAAAGATTCACGGCGTTCCGGCACAAAGGCAGCCGTAGGCACAATAAGCGAGTCTACGGCCATGCTATCGTCATGTATGTTGTTATCCGTCGACGGGGGCGGCGGCATCGGAGTTGAATCCGTAGCTTGTGGAACGGGTGTGTCGTCATCGCCCTGTATTGGAGCATAGAGCCGCGACCCAACAGTGGATGTCGGCTGTCGTGGTGAAGTGGTAGCTGTCGTGAGGGCTGCTGCATAAGTCACAGGAACCAGCGTCGGCTGCGATGGCGGGTCCGCTTCAGCCGGCGGCAGTTGAGTGATTCGACGTTGCATACATTCTGATCTGAGGTGTTCCTCCTTCCCACAACCAGAGCAGGTCTTCGGTTGCCCATCGTAGATGACGATGGCACGGCAGCCACCGATATTCAGATATGAAGGTACATGTCTTTTAAGTTCTATTCGGACCTGGCGGACGCCGTTCAGCACAGGATACGTCTGGAATTGTGTCCATTTTTCCGCAATATGATCATGGACAGTGCCGTAGGGGCGCAGCGCTGTCACGACGTCCTCCGCCGGTAGTTCGAAAGGAAGTTCAAAAATTCTGATCGTCCCATGCCAGAATAATCAACGTGCACAGTCCCCACATTGCCATCAGCATGGCAGAAACGGAGGCCCTGTTTCGTGTCCCGAATGATCCGTTCACATGTTGCGTCGTTGATGATCTTGACATATACGATACTACTCACAATGGACAAGTGAATGCCGAGAATGTCGGTCGCCGGGATTTTAACTTCTTCTCGTAGAAATCGTTCGACTTCGAGTGCTTTGGGCCGTGCAGATTCGTTGCGTAACGTAAATTTGAGCGTCCGTTTTCTGTATTGGTGCGCCATAGTGATCTATATGCTGAGTAGTACTATGTAAACAACACGAGCGCTCGCTCCGCGGCAGGAACACAAACAGCGCATCCTCACCGCAGCACAGCCAAAGGCCATCTACGCCCCCTAGGCCGTCCATGTGTTATGTTGCTAATTTTTCCCAGGGAAGTCAACATTTTTGTAGGGGAACACTCAATCAGTGATATAAATGTTTATCCAATAGTGAATGGCCTCTCTAATTATGATACACAACTAACCATACTAAATAACTTATCTGATAACAAGGAAGAGGCATCATGGAAAAAACACAGTTTTTGAATGAAGTCCTATAGGCTGTTAAAATATTATCTATTGCGATTTAAATTTCTACACATGGCCATTGTTAAGTATTATGAAAGCAATCAGTCACCAAATAAAATAAAAGTAATTAAAAATTACCAAACCTCGAAACATGAAATTTTCAAAGCTACTCTTACGTGGCATGTTGTTACCTACTGAATAACATAAATCTGTGACGTACTGCAACATAGTTCCCAGCAGTGTAAAAATAGTGGCGGCGTAAATTTGTTAGCTGTTCCATGCACCCATGCGAGCACACGTGAGAAAGCTGGTGAAATAACGACAGATGTGATCAACAGTTAAGTCAAAATCTCGTGTAGCAGCTGTGGTAGATGGACCACAATAGCGGCAAAAATTTGACGAGGTCTGTGGACACAGTTCTTATCAAAGTTAGAGTCTTACCGGCAAAGTGTCGGATGAAGACATTGTAAAGAATGCTTAGGCAGTGTATTGAATGCCTAGAACTTTCTGGTGAGATGTTTAACTTAATTTTATTTAACACTTTTCCTAGTAAATGTATAAAATTCCAAAGTATTTTATAAAATGCGAAACGGAATAGGGAAGGTATAAAATTACAAAGAAATAACTTGCTCAAACTAGAAGTTTATTTATTTGTTGAAAAATTAAACTTGAGCATGAAAATTGTCACAACCGTGTGTGTCTGAAAATTGACTTGTCTAATGTATGTGTATTTTAATAGCTTTCCAACAGTCACTAATAAGTAACAAATAATTGAAAAACAGTCTTTTTAACAATTATTACTAACTTATTGAAAACAATAATTGAATCTAAATTTCCTATTTTATGTAAGCCGAAGCTGTACTTCTTTTATGCTTTATTTATAGCAGCAAGTAGAACTGAAATGACATTATAATTGTAAATAACTTTTCTTTTTACATACAATCACCTTAGGTTCTGACATTTATTTTTGTGCATGCACTTCACAAATCTTTGTCCAGTCTCGGTAGTATGTTGAGTTGCAGCTGACCGGAGAGATATTTCTATGTCCATCGGAACATTGTCAGACTTTAAGAGGGATTTCTTGCATGCTGTGAACTGTGATTTGTGTACAACTGCTTTAAAATTCCTTTTTTGGCACCAAGTTTATAAAAATACCATCATTTGTCACATACACTGCGACAGGCAAAATGTCGCAAGCGTCCCCATAACCATTATCAATTACAGAAAGAGGAGCTCTAAATGTAGACTCTTTTGCAGCTAACGGGAAGATTTTGTCGAAGTGCACTTTCATTTACTTCGCCTAAGACTCTATATCTTGGTTTAGTCTCGCCGACCAGTAATGGACATTTTGTTATTCATGCGAAGGCGGCATATGATACGCATACCAAATCCTTCTTCCTCCAGTTGAGTAGAATTCCCGTAGATGACAGTGTATCGTTCACATCTTGGAGAATGACAAACTGGACTGAAACCGTCATAACAATGATGTCTGTGGATTTTGTAACAGTCGAAATATTTAAATTATCTTTGTTTCTCACTTTGCCTTAACCGTAACTGGCATTCTATCAAATGCTTAGGCAAAGTATTAAAACAAAGATGCATTTCATACCTGCCTAATGATTTTTGGTATTCTATAAATTGCTTAGGCATTCATATAATGCCGGATTTCACAGTTTGTCTGTAACCAAGGGCGTTCATATCCGGGGCAAGGGGGCCCAGGCACCCCAGTCCCCTGGCTTTCATGGAAAGAAAAAAAATGTAAAGTATTCGGGTGTTTTTCGTTGGACAAAATGATTCAAAAGTCGGTATTACGCAGGTCATTAACAGGATCGGAACTGAAACTTTTTTATGGCTACTTACAAGTCGCTATTGGTCTTCCAGAACATTAAAAATACTTCATTCCCCCTCTCCACGGTTTGCCCATCCCCCTATCAACCACCATATGGGCGCTCTTGACTGTAACAAGAGTAATCAATGAACACATGACAGAAAGTTTCAAAACAGCCTTACAGGAAGTTGATTGGAAGGATGTGTTTAACATGTTAGACGTCAATTCTAAATTTGATGTATTTATACACGGGTTTCTATTAGTCTTTAAAAGCTGTTTCCCCATGAAAACAATAGAGTATGGTAGAAATGTGGCATCAAAAAATGTCTTGGATTACAAAATGATCCAAAATATCACGCGCAGGGAAATTGATATTGCTTGGACAGAGAAGAAGAACTGATTTCCTACTAAAAGGAATACTGCACTATATTAAGGAAAGTGATTAACACATCAACAAACTGTATAATGTCTGAAATCAATCATTCAAATAATAAAGTTAAATCTGTGTGGTCAAAGGTCAAAAGAGAAACACGAAATCGGTTAAGGAATGTGAGGACTTTTGAATGGTTCAAATGGCTCTGAGCACTATGGGACTCAACTGCTGTGGTCATAAGTCCCCTAGAACTTAGAACTACTTAAACCTAACTAACCTAAGGACAGCACACAACACCCAGCCATCACGAGGCAGAGAAAATCCCTGACCCCGCCGGGAATCGAACCCGGGAACCCGGGCGTGGGAAGCGAGAACGCTACCGCACGACCACGAGATGCGGGCTGTGAGGACTTTATTAGTAAACAAAACAGTCTAATGATAGCAGACGGGTGGTCAATGTTTTTAATAATGACTTACTTAAAACAGCTCAGAAAATGTCATGGACAGTTCAAAGATACAGAAATAGATTGAAAGAACGAAACAGTGCCCCAAACATACAAGCAAATTACAATTACTCTAGGCTGTGCCAAAGAAATTATGAATTTAATTAAGTCATTAAAAATCAGAAACTCTCATGGAGTAGATAATATCTCAAGTAAAGTACTAAACTCCTGTTATTCACACACACGCAGCGTTTTCAGTCATATATGCAACACATCACTGTTACAAGGAATATTTCCTGCCAGCTTGAAATATACTTTTGTGAGACGCCTTTACAAAAAGATAGTAAAACATACATTAATAATTACCGATCAATGTCCCTGTTTACCTCCTTCTCAAAAGATCTGGAAAAATTACACGTGCACAAACCATGCCACAAATCTCTCAAAAAAAAAAAAATACTTACCCTCAGTTTTCATTTCAAATAGGTCTCACCATTAAATATGCTTTTTCTGCGATTCAATAATCAAATTAAAAAAAAAAATTAAATGACAAAATATTGCTAACTAGTATTTTCCGTGATTTGTCGCAAGCATTTGATTGTGCAGTTCACATGTTCTCCTAGCGAAGTTCAAATATTATAGATTTGAGAGCTTGCTGGTAACTGGTTTTCGTATTATCGAACTAAAAAGATAGACCCACAGAGAGTTGAAATAAGAAACTCAAGGAATGTACACAATGAAACACCGTGTCCAGAATGTGGAATAATCACTACCAGTGAACCACAGAGTCCAATAGTGTGTTAGCTATTGACCTTTTTACACGCATGTGACTTCTTATATCTTATAGCCAAGAAGCAGAAATAGTTGTCTTCGATAACAACGCAGGTATTATAATAAAGGCTAACGGAGTAACTCCAACACTTCAAAAAATAAATAATATTTTCAACTGGTTCTCTGCAAATGGACTGTCACTGACTTTAGATTAAACACAATACATGCAATTCAGTACTGGACATGGCCTGACCACACCATCAGAAATAATGCACGAGGGTAAACAATCAACGAGATAGAATGTTCTCAATTCTTAGGTGTCTTTATTGATAAGAACTTTAACTTGAAGTCACACGTTACACATCTTCTTAAACGTCTTAGCTCTGTAACTTTAGCGTTACAGTAGAACAGTTTTTGGAGATGATTACGTAAAATGTTGACTTACTTTTCCTATTTTCAATCAACAATGTCTTAGAGCATCATATTCAATGCTAACTCGTCATGAGGAAAAAAGTATTAGTGGCACGGAAACGTATAACGTGTGCTATCCATTATAGAATCTCTTATTGACAGCTCTTTTAACACTGGGCATACTGACAACAGCTCTGGAACACATTTAATCCTTGATGAAATTTGTTGGCAACAATCAATCGCAGTCTGAGGACAACAGGAACATTAATAATTGCAACACTAAAAATGATTTACACTATCCAACACTTAGCATTATTGTGGCACAGAAAGGCGTTAGGCCGGTATTACCATGGAGGTATAAGGAGGGGAGATGGCACTATGGCCGTCTGCTGTACGTCTGTTTGAAGCCGGTGGGCCGCCATGTTTGATTGGTCAAAACAGTGACAGAGCTCTTGTTAGAATTGCGTGTTCTTCATATTTAACGTTATGTCTGCGAAATAATTTCAGATGATGAGTGTTACAATGTTTACATGCATAACACAACGTCAGAATAGCTTTTTCAGGTGTTTTCGTTTTGTTTTTAATGCGTTTTTGCCCCAGCAATACAACTGATTTGGTCTCGTTAACTTAAGTGTTTCTTTTGGATACGAACTTCGAATGATGAAAAATAACAGTGTACATAGCTCTTTTCAAACTCAAATCACCTTTTACTGTATTTGTGTCGATGTAAACTGAAAGCAGAACCCGAAAGCTATGCTAGTTTACATACCGGATGATATTTCTTACTCGTTTACACACTTATACAAAATTTCATTTGTAAATACAAACATCGTTTGTGCTTTGTCAAGAAAAATAAGCATATGAACCCACAGAGCCCTACGAGCTTCATTGATCGGAAATCTGAAATAAAATAAGAAGAAAACAGTTTCACAAAACGTAAACAAGGCCGCACATCTCACGAATATAAACGACAATATTTTACGAACGGGGCCACTTACGCATGGAACGTGATTCCTTTTAACTTGATAGCACTATTCCAACGGTTAGTACACCCGTAAACAACGCAAACCGGCATTTTAAAATGAATAAACCTTCAGCAGCTCTAGACAGTAGCACAATCGGAAACGAGTCTTCCGACCAAACTGCAATGGCGGAGCTCGGTTTCTGTCGGCTTCAAGTTTGTGACGTCATGGCATCTCCCCTCCTTATACCTCCATGGGTATTACACTATCAAATTTCTTTGTCAAAGATTTGATCAACGAAGAGATCAAATATTCCGCCAAATATATTTGACAAAGATCTTTGACATAGCGCTAGAAGGGGTATTACACTGTCATATTTTTCGTCAAAGTTCAAGATGGCTGACAACAACAACTTGTTATTAACCGCAGCAGTTGCATGTACCACAATTGCACGGCGTGCACATGCGGAAGAGAAGTGGGGGAAAAAAAGGAAACACACCTGGGTGAAGCCGTGGGTTTTATGACGACACGATAAAAACATTCAACAAAACTTGTTACGTGAGTTTGTGTATCCTCATATCACAAAGCACAATATTCACTTAAGAACTGCTACATCTGCAGAAGACAGAATCACTGTAACACTCTGATTCCTTGCTACAGGAGAGGGTTAGGTTAGGTTAGGTCAGGTCTCCAATCTTCGTAATCTATTTTTGTATTCAGCGTGCCTCACGTTGTAAAGCGCCTCATCAGCTTCATACATCTCTAGTAATTTTGTAGTTGTCGGCATACACCAATTGTATTTACCGGCAATGTTTATAAAAACACTACAGACGACAGAATACAGCGATGCTAGCGCTCCATGTGGTAACATGTCACATTGCAGTGAACAGAAGACAAGCGACTTCTTTGATCAAATCTACAGCGAGGCCCTAGATTTGATCAAATATTGGACGACATTTGACAAAGTTCCCTATTACACCATCAAATATCTTTGACAAAGATATTGGACAAAGATATTTGACAAAGAAATTTGATAGTGTAATACCGGCCTTAGGTATTCAGCCGACTTTGACCACCTGCCCGGTAATATGGAGAATTAAATGAATAATTTCCCGCTGAGAACAAGTACCATAATTCTAAAGCTGACCCTTTCCATATCGTAGCGGGAGGGAGTATTATAATCAACGAAACATGCAAATAAGTAAACTAACTTCCTAAAGCTCTGCATACTACTAGTGTATAATTGTTGTTGCTGCGCTCATTTTTACTTGCAGAAGGCGGACATAAATATGGAAACACCACAAACACAACACTTTACCATGCCCATGCACACGGTGTTGTAAAACCGTTGGAATTAAAAACAGTCTCCAGTCGTCTCGGATGGATAAATGCAGATCTTGTACCGTCTTCAAGGGAATTTTTATCATTCTCCTGCAAAAAAGAGCAAGTTCAGGTAACAATGACGGAGGTAGATAGCGATCACGCACTCTTTTCTCCAAATTAGACCACAAAGACTCAATGATTCTGAGATATAGTGACTGTGGTACCAGGGGAGATACGAGAATTCATCCTGGTGCTCACAAAACCAATCCTGGACGCTTCGAGTTGTGTGAAGAGGAACCCTGTCATCCTGGAATATAATATCACCGTTGGGGATCAAACATTGTAGCGTGGTATGGAACTGAGCAGCCAAAATGGACACACAGTTCTTGGTAGTAATACAACCTATCAGAGTAACCATGGGGCTCATGAAATACCACGATATGGCTGCCCAAATCGTCACCGAACCCACCGTCACATTTCACGCTTAGGGCGCAAACTCGGCCAGAAGTTGTGAACAATGTGAAACAATACTCGTTCGACCAAAAGACGTTCTCTATTACTCTATAGACCAGGTTATATAGCTTCGGGACCACGTTCTCTGTTAAGAGCATTTTTATCACCGATGAGTGGTTTTGGAATTCAAGCTCGTCCTGCAATTCCCTGTTTAATAAGCTCCCCTCGTGTTGTTATGGTGCTGACAGGGTTCATAAGTACGACATTCAGTTCTAAAATCAGTTTTGTAGCTGCCGTCCTCTTATTTTTCACCACAATCACCCTCAATGACGGTCTGTCACGACCAGTCAGCACACATTTTCGTCCGAGTTGTGACTGAGTGGATGATGTTTTTCCGCTTTCCCTGTGTGCGGTATAAATCTTCGATACGCTGCCTCTTGAAACAACAAACACTTCAGCTACCTTGGTTACAGAAGTACCCACCGTACAAGCACGAGTAGGGCGTAGAGAATCTGTTAGAGGACGGTTTCCAATAAAGAGGCTGTCCATACCGTCTCATATTTCAAAGACTTCACTTCTCAACATTATCATTGGGACCACCTTGGCTTGAATCCTGTTGACGATACATTGTGTGAGCTCCTCAATTTAGCAGGATATGTTGCAGTTTATTGGAAGATATTCTGAGCACAAGCATGCTAGAAACACGAACTCCTATAATTGTGTCTCATTCATACTAACTCAGACCTCTCCATTGACTCAGTTTGATAGAAAATATACCAATGATTTTCGCTGGTATCGTAGCTAAACATCTGGCTGGGTCTTACCAGTTGCCCAGAATTCTTCACAAAGAAAATAGTGTAATATTTGACATGTCGTCCTGCCAAAACTATTGCAGTTTGTTCTGCTGACAAAGAACAGTTATGTCTTCAACAGTAGAGTATCCCACTGCACTTTGACATTTGTGTTAAGAATCGTTTACGGTCCTTGCATCGGTAAGGGTGGACCTGTTCTAACGCCCAGGAATTGCTAAATACGAGGACATACGAAATAGCAAATGTACGAAACATTATCATGTATGAGACTGATTCTGATCTATCTTCCTACCACAGTTGCGCAAGGTAGGAAGATACCATCTCACACATGCAGCATTCAGAGAGTGCAGCAGTACGGACAGTGATGTAATCAGACAATGATCTCAATGTTGGTTCCACTATACTCCCTGTAAAGGAAATGTTATCACTAACAGAAATTAGTGTACGGGTTCAGGCGTAATTATATGCTAGCAAAAAATGAAAATCTTGGATTTTCGTTATTCAGGTTTATATTTTCGCTAAGTATGACTTCATAATATCATGATTATAATATATACAGAATAGTAAAATATTGATATTTGGTGTTCACAACTGTTGTTGTTGTTGTGGTCGTCAGTCCTGAGACTGGTTCGATGCAGCTCTCCATGCTACTCCATCCTGTGCAAGCTTCTTCATCTCCCAGTACCTACTGCAGCCTACATCCTTCTGAATCTGCTTAGTGTATTCATCTCTTGGTCTCCCTCTACGATTTTTACCCTCCACGCTGCCCTCCAATGCTAAATTTGTGATCCCTTGATGCCTCAAAACATGTCCTACCAACCGATCCCTTCTTCTAGTCAAGTTGTGCCACAAACTTCTCTTCTCCCCAATCCTATTCAATACCTCCTCATTAGTTACGTGATCTACCCACCTTATCTTCAGCATTCTTCTGTAGCACCACATTTCAAAAGCATCTATTCTCTTCTTGTTCAAACTGGTTATCGTCCATGTTTCACTTCCATACATGGCTACACTCCATACAAATACTTTCAGAAACGACTTCCTGACACTTAAATCTATACTCGATGTTAACAAATTTCTCTTCTTCAGAAACGATTTCCTTGCCATTGCCAGTCTACATTTTATATCCTCTCTACTTCGACCATCATCAGTTATTTTGCTCCCTAAATAGCAAAATCCCTTTACTACTTTAAGTGTCTCATTTCCTAATCTAATCCCCTCAGCATCGCCCGATTTAATTTGACTACATTCCATTATCCTCGTTTTGCTTTTGTTGATGTTCATCTTATATCCTCCTTTCAAGACACTGTCCATTCCGTTCAACTGCTCTTCCAAGTCCTTTGCTGTCTCTGACAGAATTACAATGTCATCGGCGAACCTCAAAGTTTTTACTTCTTCTCCATGAATTTTAATACCTACTCCGAATTTTTCTTTTGTTTCCTTTACTGATTGATCAATATACAGATTGAATAACATCGGGGAGAGGCTACAACGCTGTCTCACTCCTTTCCCAACCACTGCTTCCCTTTCATGCCCCTCGACTCTTATAACTGCCATCTCGTTTCTGTACAAATTGTAAATAGCCTTTCGCTCCCTGTATTTTATCCCTGCCACCTTCAGAATTTGAAAGAGAGTATTCCAGTTAACGTTGTCAAAAGCTTTTTCTAAGTCTACAAATGCTAGAAACGTAGGTTTGCCTTTTCTTAATCTTTCTTCTAAGATAAGTCGTAAGGTTAGTATTGCCTCACGTGTTCCAACATTTCTACGTAATCCAAACTGATCTTCCCCGAGGTCCGCTTCTACCAGTTTTTCCATTCGTCTGTAAAGAATTCGCGTTAGTATTTTGCAGCTGTGACTTATTAAACTGATAGTTGGGTAATTTTCACATCTGTCAACGCCTGCTTTCTTTGGGATTCGAATTATTATATTCTTCTTGAAGTCTGTGGCTATTTCGCCTGTCTCATACATCTTGCTCACCAGATGGTAGAGTTTTGTCATGACTGGCTCTCCCAAGGCCATCAGTAGTTCTAATGGAATTTTGTCTACTCCCGGGGCCTTGTTTCGACTCAGGTCTTTCAGTGCTCTGTCAAACTCTTCACGCAGTATCTTATCTCCCATTTCATCTTCATCTACATCCTCTTCCATTTCCATAATATTGTCCTCAAGTACATCGCCCTTGTATAAACCCTCTATATACTCCTTCCACCTTTCTGCCTTCCCTTCTTTGCTTAGAACTGGGTTGCCATCTGAGCTCTTGATATTCATACAAGTGGTTCTCTTCTCTCCAAAGGTCTCTTTAATTTTCCTGTAGGCAGTATCTATCTTACCCCTAGTGAGACAAGCCTCTACATCCTTACATTTGTCCTCTAGCCATCCCTGCTTAGCCATTTTGCACTTCCTGTCGATCTCATTTTTGAGACGTTTGTATTCCTTTTTGCCTGCTTCATTTACTGCATTTTTATATTTTCTCCTTTCATCAATTAAATTCAATATTTCTTCTGTTACCCAAGGATTTCTATTAGCCCTCGTCTTTTTACCTACTTGATCCTCTGCTGCCTTCACTACTTCATCCCTCAGAGCTACCCATTCTTCTTCTACTGTATTTCTTTCCCCCATTCCTGTCAATTGTTCCCTTATGCTCTTCCTGAAACTCTCTACAACCTCTGGTTCTTTCAGTTTATCCAGGTCCCATCTCCTTAAATTCCCACCTTTTTGCAGTTTCTTCAGTTTCAATCTGCAGTTCATAACCAATAGATTGTGGTCAGAATCCACATCTGCCCCTGGAAATGTCTTACAATTTAAAACCCGGTTCCTAAATCTCTGTCTTACCATTATATAATGTATCTGATACCTTTTAGTATCTCCAGGATTCTTTCAGGTATACAACCTTCTTTTATGATTGTTGAACCAAGTGTTAGCTATGATTAAGTTATGCTCTGTGCAAAATTCTACAAGGCGGATTCCTCTTTCATTTCTTCCCCCCAATCCATATTCACCTACTATGTTTCCTTCTCTCCCTTTTCCTACTGACGAATTCCAGTCACCCATGACTATTAAATTTTCGTCTCCCTTCACTACATGAATAATTTCTTTTATCTCGTCATACATTTCATCAATTTCTTCATCATCTGCAGAGCTAGTTGGCATATAAACTTGTACTACTGTAGTAGGCATGGGCTTTGTGTCTATCTTGGCCACAATAATGCGTTCACTATGCTGTTTGTAGTAGCTAACCCGCATTCCTATTTTTTTATTCATTATTAAACCTACGCCTGCATTACCCCTATTTGATTTTGTATTTATAACCCTGTAATGACCTGACCAAAAGTCTTCTTCCTCCTGCCACCGAACTTCATTAATTCCCACTATATCTAACTTTAACCTATCCATTTCCCTTTTTAAATTTTCTAACCTACCTGCCCGATTAAGGGATCTGACATTCCACGCTCCGATCCGTAGAATGCCAGTTTTCTTTCTCCTGATAACGACGTCCTCTTGAGTAGTCCCCGCCCGGAGATCCGAAAGGGGGACTATTTTACCTCCGGAATATTTTACCCAAGAGGACGCCATCATCATTTAATCATACAGTAAAGCTGCATGTCCTCGGGAAAAATTACGGCTGTAGTTTCCCCTTTCTTTCAGCCGTTCGCAGTACCAGCACAGCAAGGCCGTTTTGGTTAATGTTACAAGGCCAGATCAGTCAATCATCCAGACTGTTGCCCCTGCAACTACTGAAAAGGCTGCTGCCCCTCTTCAGGAACCACATGTTTGTCTGGCTTCTCAACAGATACCCCTCCGTTGTGGTTGCACCTACGGTACGGCCATCTGTATCGCTGAGGCACGCAAGCCTCCCCACCAAAGGCAAGGTCTTGGATTTTCGTTATTCAGGTTTATATTTTCGCTAAGTATGACTTCATAATATCATGATTATAATATATACAGAATAGTAAAATATTGATATTTGGTGTTCACAACTGTGAAGCGAAATTCCCAACTGTTCTAAGGTTCTTTAATAGTATGATGGTTGATGACTGTCTGGGGGTCGATAAAATACAAACAAATTAAATACAATTGGGGTCAGAGATTTCAATTAAGCTAAAAATACACAATTAAAATAACCAATTAATGGATGGGGTCGGTAAAGAGCACTCAGAATGAACACACAATTAAAGCAATTCCACAACTTCAGGGTATAAAGCACTCTAAAATACACTCCTGGAAATTGAAATAAGAACACCGTGAATTCATTGTCCCAGGAAGGGGAAACTTTATTGACACATTCCTGGGGTCAGATACATCACATGATCACACTGACAGAACCACAGGCACATAGACACAGGCAACAGAGCATGCACAATGTCGGCACTAGTACAGTGTATATCCACCTTTCGCAGCAATGCAGGCTGCTATTCTCCCATGGAGACGATCGTAGAGATGCTGGATGTAGTCCTGTGGAACGGCTTGCCATGCCATTTCCACCTGGCGCCTCAGTTGGACCAGCGTTCGTGCTGGACGTGCAGACCGCGTGAGACGACGCTTCATCCAGTCCCAAACATGCTCAATGGGGGACAGATCCGGAGATCTTGCTGGCCAGGGTAGTTGACTTACACCTTCTAGAGCACGTTGGGTGGCAGGGGATACATGCGGACGTGCATTGTCCTGTTGGAACAGCAAGTTCCCTTGCCGGTCTAGGAATGGTAGAACGATGGGTTCGATGACGGTTTGGATGTACCGTGCACTATTCAGTGTCCCCTCGACGATCACCAGTGGTGTACGGCCAGTGTAGGAGATCGCTCCCCACACCATGATGCCGGGTGTTGGCCCTGTGTGCCTCGGTCGTATGCAGTCCTGATTGTGGCGCTCACCTGCACGGCGCCAAACACGCATACGACCATCATTGGCACCAAGGCAGAAGCGGCTCTCATCGCTGAAGACGACACGTCTCCATTCGTCCCTCCATTCACGCCTGTCGCGACACCACTGGAGGCGGGCTGCACGATGTTGGGGCGTGAGCGGAAGACGGCCTAACGGTGTGCGGGACCGTAGCCCAGCTTCATGGAGACGGTTGCGAATGGTCCTCGCCGATACCCCAGGAGCAACAGTGTCCCTAATTTGCTGGGAAGTGGCGGTGCGGTCCCCTACGGCACTGCGTAGGATCCTACGGTCATGGCGTGCATCCGTGCGTCGCTGCGGTCCGGTCCCAGGTCGACGGGCACGTGCACCTTCCGCCGACCACTGGCGACAACATCGATGTACTGTGGAGACCTCACGCCCCACGTGTTGAGCAATTCGGCGGTACGTCCACCCGGCCTCCCGCATGCCCACTGTACGCCCTCGCTCAAAATCCGTCAACTGCACATACGGTTCACGTCCACGCTGTCGCGGCATGCTACCAGTGTTAAAGACTGCGATGGAGCTCCGTATGCCACGGCAAACTGGCTGACACTGACGGCGGCGGTGCACAAATGCTGCGCAGCTAGCGCCATTCGACGGCCAACACCGCGGTTCCTGGTGTGTCCGCTGTGCCGTGCGTGTGATCATTGCTTGTGCAGCCCTCTCGCAGTGTCCGGAGCAAGTATGGTGGGTCTGACACACCGGTGTCAATGCGTTCTTTTTTCCATTTCCAGGAGTGTAGCTCATCAGTTCTTTTCGTTGGATCGGAAATCTCGCGTTTCTGCTTCAATTAAGCTCAACCATCGTAAATATGCTTGACTACAGGTCATGGTTGAATCTACGAAAAAATACGAGAAACGGAGACGACCACAGTTCCGAGTGTGAACTGAATATCACATGCTGGCGTAGCGCTAGCGCGCGTGTTTACCTTTCGTTGGCGGCGGCAGTGGCGGCTTTCGGCGCGAGCTGTGAACTTGAGAATCTATTCTAAATCTCTCTTCCCTGTTAAAACCCCAGTCTGATGCATTTCTTACATCATCGGTGAAGCAGATGTTTTGTAACTAAGTATAATTGGCATGGTACACGCTATTTGGGTGGAATAGCGTGTACATCATTGCTCTCAAATCGCTCAAAAGTGTTAACTCTCAGTGCTCGGTGCGATTCTCCGTACTAGGAGACTTTGCAGTTTAACTTCTTATGAATTAAGACGAGTTTGTGAACAAATGTTCACACAATGATTCTCGCAATCGTCTCAGTGAGGTGCGAGTCGCCTTGCTCAAACACTCAACGATTTGCTGCAAGAGAAAGAGCGAATTTCTCTGTCTAAATTTGCCTATATCAATGTTGGTGGCCACGCGTCTCCTTTCTGGCCAATCAGAGCGTTCGTACTTGTTATAACTCCACCGAATAGAGTTTTTGTAGCCCATCACATGCCTCTTTTCTTTCGTAAGGCACAGTTTAACTTCTGCTACGAAATACGGAAATAAACAGCTTTTTCTTTCATGCAAGTTTTAATGCAGGTGGCTACAGTGACTCGTCAATGTTTTGAGTTGGGTTTCTCCAGATGTTTATCAGCCATCTTCTACCGTGTTCCTGTAGAAATGCTTTGCGAAGGGTCGCCGTTAAAAGCAGGGACAAGGGCGGCTTTTGCCGATGGCCTGCACAGTGGTTCCAGTGTCCCATTGGGTGGGTTTCGGCTAACATTGGGATGGGTGTTGCCATCGTAAAATTCTCCTTCTCTCAGAACTGCGTCTCGTAGTTCAGGTCTGGGAAATTACGTGCGTGCAATTACTTGTGTGAGTGTTAGTGGCTTATATTCACGAATTGCTGATTTGTTTATTCGCTTTGTCTATTAATATGTACATTTTCACGTAACTATGTTGAGTGACATATCAAGTTAACTGGAATTATTTCAGGAATTCAAAGTAAGGTGTGTTATTTGTTAGTCACCTTACAACTCCTGATAGATGTACATATCTTTTGGAAATTACAGTGATGATTTTCGAAACTGCTGGCCTTTTTGAGTGTGTTATAAAA
The DNA here is from genome assembly GCF_023898315.1 of Schistocerca nitens. NCBI lineage: Eukaryota > Metazoa > Arthropoda > Insecta > Orthoptera > Acrididae > Schistocerca > Schistocerca nitens. The sequence goes on from NC_064619.1 coordinate 340,387,780, forward strand.
CCATTACTATGCTGATTTTACCTGGATATTTGACAGTAAGAGAGAAAGCTACAATAACATTGCTACACACAAAAACAATTTTAGTTCCGTTTCTCAACATCACTTACTCATACGTAACTCAGCGTCTACATATCTTGACGATTTTTTCATCTGTTCTGCCGTCGCTGTACAGCATTAACGTACTTATATTTGTCACGCCGTGAATGTGCCATGTGTCTGTTCAATTAAGAAATTAATTCTTTGAAGGATGGGAAGGTTTGGTCATCAAACTACCTTAAATGACGTATTTGCTACTGATATTTAAATAATTTACACTCATTTCCGTTTTGTACAGAACGAAGGTAGTGGAGAAGAGGCGAATGAACTGAGTCGCACGTCAAAGGACACTAATGGTGAACAGAATGCAATGTCACAGGATCTTCCTCTGCAAAAGGTAAGTAGAAAACATGCCTATATTTTATTGGGGAACATTACACACACACACACACACACACACACACACACATACACACAGTCGCGCATCCACTCGCTGTACCATTGGATGAGCAGCCATGTGTAACAGTCGTGATCAACAATACCTAGGTGAAAGGAATCACCATATCTCGGATTGTTACGGCATACACACTGATCTTAATGTAACAGATCATTCGCTCATTTGATTTTGGAAAGCAGCAATGTGTCAGCAGTCTCGTCACCTCTTCGCTATTGATACGTGGGGTACAGAAATCTTCGTCCAACATAAGAACCTGAGCCAGTCACACAATGCTGGACATAAAGATAAATGAGAACTCTGATTTCGTACGTTTACTGAAGCAATAAAGTGGTTTAGACCGTTTAAGTCAATGCTCATATTGATCATTTCAGTGACAGAAAATGAGTACGTCAAAAAGCAGATGGTACTGCCTTTTGAGGTATTATCGTATTGCGAAACAACCACCTCTGGCCGTAATAACGGCCTTGATATGCCTGGGCATTGAGTCAAACAGAGCTTTGATGGCGTGTACAGGTACAGCTGCCCATGCAGCTTCAACACCATACCACAGTTCATCAAGAGTAGTGACTGGCGTATTGTGACGAGCCAGTTGCTCGGCCACCGTTGACCACACGTTTTCAATTGGTGAGAGATCTGGAGAATGTGCTGGCCAGGGCAGCAGTCGAACATTTTCTGTATCCAAAAAGGCCCGTACAGGACCTGCAACATGCGGTCGTGCATTATCCTGCTGAAATGTAGGGTTTCGCAGGGATCAATTGAAGGGTAGAGCCACGGGTCGTAACACATCTGAAATGTAACGTCCACTGTTCAAAGTGCCGTCAATGCGAACAAGAGGTGGCCGAGACGTGTAACCAATTGCACCCCATACCATCACGCCAGGTGATACGCCAGTGTGGCGATGACGAATACACGTTTCCAATGTGCGTTCACCGCGATGTCGCCAAACACAAATGTGACCATCATGACGCTGTAAACAGAACCTGGATTCATCCGAAAAAAGACGTTTTGCCGTTCGTTCACCCATGTTCGTCGTTGGGTATACCATCGCAGGTGCTCCTGTGTGTGATGCAGCGTCAACGGTAACCGCAGTCATGGTCTCCGAGCTGATAGTCCATGCTGCTACAAACGTCGTCGAACTGTTCGTGCAGAAGGTTGTTGTCTTGCAAATGTCCCCATCTGTTGACTCATGGATCGAGACGTGGCTGCACGATCCGTTACAGCCATGCGGATAAGATGCCTGTCATCTCGACTGCTAGTGATACGAGACCGTTGGGATCCAGCACGGCGTTCCGTATTACCCTCCTCAACTCACCGATTCCATATTCTGCTAACAGTCATTGGATCTCGACCAACGCGAGCAGCAATGTCGCGATACGATAAACCGCAATCGCGATAGGCTACAATCCGACCTTTATCAAAGTCGGAAACGTGATGGTACGCATTTCTCCTCCTTACACGAGGCATCACAACAACGTTTCACCAGGCAACGCCGGTCAACTGCTGTTTGTGTATGAGAAATAGGTTGGAAACTTTCCTCATGTGAGCACGTTGTAGGTGTCGCCACCAGCGCCAACCTTGTGTGAATGCTCTGAAAAGCTAATCATTTGCATACCACAGCATGTTCTTCCTGTCGGTTAAATTTCGCGTCTGTAGCACGTCATCTTCGTGGTGTAGCAATTTTAATGGCCAGTAGTGTATAATCAAGTAGAACCTTATATACATGTGTCTTTGCCTACACAGAGTTGTTAGCAAAACAGTTTACTTGCACTATAAGTATTCAAATTGATCAAAGAAATAATCTTTGTTTCTTACAAGAAAATCGGATAACAAATCGGTCACTCTCAGGAGATGTCATCATAATACCATATGATACCTTCCCCCATCTCCCCCCCCCCCCCCCCCCTCATCCTTGAAAATGGCCTCAATTATTCGCCAAGGAATTTCCTTCAGGTCTGCCATATCCAGCTCAAGCCACGTATTGACGGCTAGATCCCACACTGCTTCCAAATTACAGGGGTGTTGATTCTTTCGTATGGTTCAAACCAACTGTAAAAATTTTCTATGGGGTTAAAATCAGGTGGTTTAAGGGGCCATTTGAGCTAGAGTAAAATGCATGACGGTTCGTCAAATCAGAAGCATAAGCGTGCGATGTAGTGAGCACGGTTGCTGCAGTCAGGGAAGAATAGAATGGCCACAAGATATACATCGTGAAGATGTAGAAGAAAGTACAGCAGTTGGTCACCAAGAATGTTGAAATACATATCCTGGTTCATGCCACTATAAAATGTATGAGTAGGTACAAGTCGTGCTACGAAAACCACTCGCAAAAACATCGAAGAACCGCCTTTGGCTTGAACTACACCCTTATACAATGCAGCGTAAACCCTTCTTTGAAGTGTCGGTTGAGTGCGCGCTTAGTATCATTTGAAAAGAAACAAAATCGCGACTCGTCACACCACGCTGCACGCCTTCACTAAGCTGTGTGTTGCTGGCCCACTGAAGATGTGGAGCTTTATTTGTCGCTTTGTATAAAGGTCTTTTACGAGGTACCGGACTCTGAATGTCCACTGCATGAAGTTTCCTTCCCAGTATTCGCCCTGAAACTAGTTGAGAAGGATCTGCATTCACTGACAGCACAAATTCCTACTGGGTTTGTAAGCGATTGTCACTGATGAGTTGTAACGTCTCCGGTCACTGTCGGTTAGGATCTTTTTATGTCCATGCCTGCCAGTGGCACGCCATTCCTTGTAAACACATCGAACAGACAGCTTCGATATACCAACAAATACGGCAACTTAATTCATGGTGTATCACGGGCATGTCCAAACACGATACTTTCGGCTTTCTGTCACGTCTCCACGTAGATCTATCTTACTGCACTGCTTCGATGTAAGGTAGCACATATACACTACTTCCCTGCCAGTGGAGGGTCACTTGACTGTGTGCAACCAGTTTCTACACCATCTACAGCGCTCCAAAGCGACCAGGGTGCTCTTTTGAGGGGGGAGGGGGGGAGGGGGAGGGGGGAGGGGGGGAGGGCAGGATGCCCATTATTTTGTTCAGCGACCTTACGCGAGTTAACAGGATGCCCATTATTTCGTTCAGTGAGCTTACACGAGTTAATACTCCTTTAAGGTTTTCACATTTTTGTTTTCCACAGAGAGACGGATTTGCCGAAAACTCGCCAGGATGGAGTAGCATATCAAAGGATAGCAGTGAAGAGCGTCCAGAATTGGAGGAGTATGCCCTCACGAAGGTAAGCAGGTAAAAAGATCATGGTGTTCTTCTCGAAAAGCAACAAGTAGGGAGAGAAATCCTAAAAATTCTTAACAGCAGTAGGAGATTCAAGGGCTAGAAATATGTCAACTCATCATTATCGTCGTTAGCGCTGTCCTCATTTCCATCATCATCAACAACGTTACCCTCATCTCCACATCATCTTCATTATCATCATCACAGAGTAGGTTGTATTTGTTAATGTTTGCTTGCTCGACCGTAAACAACTTCAATAAAAAATGTTCTAGGTACAAGACTGCGTCATCACGCCGTAATGTGGATCACCGTTGTGGTCACAGTTCCAAGGGACAGTCATTCTTGTATACGCCACCATGACTAAGACAACTTGCAACACAGGCCAGAACGTTGATCCATGCTATGATGATTCGATGACATACTCAGAACAGTTCTGTTGACATTTAGACCTGAGGTTCTTTCCGAGTCGTCCGCGCCCTTTTGGAGTGAAACGTTTTTCTTCACAGTCTCGTAGTGCGTAACAATCGCTTTGAAGGGACGTAATAAAATTTATTAACAATTTAAGCGTGTTATATTCTGCAAAGTGTGAAAAACACCGATAGAGTCTATGCATCGATTTGGAGATGTAGGACAATGTTTCAGTTCCAGAAAAAGACAAATAAATGCCTGCTATTGCCTCACAACTCTATCAAAACCACTCCTTTTTTATTAAAAGAAAGAAGAGTCCTAAGTTGGACTGAATGTAGTTACGCAAAACGTCAGATTTATTGCATGAACTGGAATGTATATTTTTACTTTCTCACTTACTCAGCACAATTCTTTTATAGGGGATCTTTGTACATACGGCACCAGAGAAAAGGAAGTTGTAGACAGGGACATCATTTAAGAGATACTTACACGGAATTTTGAAGGACTTGCTTCATATCTGGCTTCCAATTTTCTAGTTATTAGTGGTGTTCATATGGTTCTATTGGGTGCTCTTTATGTCTTCTGCACCGTATGGTTGTGTTTTCTTCTTGCTGCAGAATGAGGGAGACAGTGAAGGCACACGGATGTGGAGAAGTATGTCCAAGGAGACTGATGATGGACAGCAGTCAGAAGCACAGTATTTCCCAGTCGCCAAGGTAAGCAGATACACAGAAAGAGACACGAACAGAGAGTTACTTTAGCTCCACAAATCCAAACGATTCTGATGGGAGAGGAAGCTTTCCGGAGTATGAAATCTATCTCCTTCCAGAACGAGAGTAGACACTAAAGAATTCATTAATAAAAACAAACATGATTAGTGATGTGATCGAAGTACTTGTCACCTTTGATTTTCAGTCACTGCTGTTGCTCCATATAACTGTACCTCGTACTTTCAATTACAGCGAACTACTTCTTGAATTATTTTTGTTGATGTCACGGTACATTCTGTTTCGATTTCCCACTGATTGTCAGCGTAGCTGCTTTGCTATGGTTCATAAGGTTCTCCAGGGTTCCAGATAAGTACATGTCCAACTGTGCTCAGTGAAAGTATAATGTAGGTGAAACTCATTCGCATGTCTTAGAATTTTGCGGTGTAACTGGGAATGCTGCAAAATGGTTCAAATCCTATATCTTTGACAGGAAAAAAGGTGTCATTAGAAAGACACATTTATTAAACTATCAGGCATCATCCAACTGAGAACTAATTACATGTGGTGTCCCACAAGGTTCAATATTAAGACCCTCACTTTATCCTTAGTACCATTTTCAGGTGCCAAATTTATTTTGTTTACAGATGATAAAAACATTGCAATGAATAACAAATCAAGAGTAGTCGTAGAGTGGTCGGTAAATGATTCCTAGACAATTCTTTGTTCCTAAACTTAAAAAAAAAAACACTGCATTCAGTTCAGAACTTGTAAGCGATTTCCACCAGTATATGCCTAAAATATGATGACAAACGGATAGAAGAAGCGGACAGTGTTAAATTCTTGGGACTGCAGCTTGATAATAAATTGACCTGGGAGGAACACATCACAGAACTTTCAGTGCAGTGATGCGATCATTGTAAATAAGTCCTTTAAAATTTAATGTTTATCACTTTTTAAGTGAAGATACGCTTAAGATCTTTTTTAGTTATTCCATAGCCATGAGGATCATTTCACTTGCTTTACGTGGAAGGTATATTAACTGATTAGTATACTTGTTTTTATTGTAAATATTTATTGTGTATTCTTGTTTTTCTGACATGTTCTTCATACTTGAGGATTCCTGGCTATGGATCAATTGGATCTAAGATTACATTTAATGTAATGTAATCTAGTGAGACTGTTCTCAAGCTGAGCTATTTCGTCTTAGTGGTAAAGTGATGGTGAGCTGGAAGTTAAGTTCGTTCTCACCATATCAGAATGCTGAATGAGACGGTTGTACATAGTTTGCTCAGATAGCCTACTACTAGCCACTCAATATGTCTAGGATACTGAATGGTCTAGTTATATCCCTGAATAACAATCTTCATCAGCACGTTGAATGCCGGTAAGCTACTTTCCTTTTTCAAAAAAACATGCCGACTGTCTCAGCTCCATGACATCACCGAGCGAGGCGGCTCATTGATATGACGATGAACTCGTATTCGTGAGGGCGGCGGTTCAAATCCCCGTATGTAATTTTCCTAAATCACATGGGGTGAATACTGCGATGGCTCTTCTGAAAGGGCATGCCCAATTTCCTTCCGCAAAACCCATTTTTGCTCCCTCGCCTATGGCCTTGTCGTCGACGGGATGTCAACCCAAAGTCTTTCTTCCTTTCTTCCAGGTCGTGCAACTATCCCGATTTGCTTCAACTCTGTCTCGTTGTAGAAACAAATTTTACAACGAATTTCTCATCCTGTTGCACCATATTCCAAAACTGTTACCTCTCTTCAGTTAATGCTTGTCAAAGTAGTGGCACAAGGCTGTCAAATCTACATTTACATCTGTACGCAGCTGACCATTGTGAAGTGCACAGCGGAGCGTATTTCCGTTGTGTTGCATCTCTTATTAGGATTTGTTCCTGCTCCTTCCACACATGGACAGCGGGAACAATGATTGCATGTGCCCCAGTGCACGCTGTCATTAATCTACAAATACTCCCGTCTTCACGGTCCCTGCGGGAGCGATACGCAGGGGAATGTAGTATGCTGCTAGATTACTCACTTAATACCGTTTCCTGAAACTTTGTGAGCATACTTTAGCTGGATCGTTGGCGTCTATCTTCTAGAACACGCAAGCACAGACCGCGGCCAGCGATATGATAGCGGCGCGCTTATCGCCATTCGTTCTTCACAAGATAAAGCCATTGCTAGACTTGTTTAGGAACTTTTTGCCATTTTGTTTGAAAATGTGCAAAATTTTAAAAAGAGCCATTAGATCCAAATGCCTAGGAATGTTGACGGGCGGCGTCTTTTGTTGCACGATAATGCCTGGCCAGATGATGCGAAAGGTAGTTTCGAGTACGCTCCAGAAGTCTCTCGGGGGAAGTCCTTACATATCCTCCATAAAGTCGCGATCTCACTCCCCCTTCCCCCATGCGCTTTCCGTATTTTTTGGAGCTTCTGACGAATAAGTGGACCCGTTGGTACAATCAGGTTTCCGTAGACAACCACAAACATTTTTTCATGAAGACATTGACAGTCTTGTTCACAGTGGGATCAATGTACGAACAGTTACGGGGATTACTTTTGAAATAATAAACAGTTTACTTACTTTTCACATCAGTATTTACTTCATTTGCAGACAAATAATTGTAGCTATTAGGTGTAGTATTTTTTAGGTTGGTTAATACTTTCAGATACATAAGGCAAGAGCAAGCCATTACTGTTTGTTTTCCCCGGGGCAGTGGGTCGGGTCATTGCAGAGAAAACACAACCAACACACTAATGTATGTACGTATCAAGGTAGCACATACGAGGGTTGGAACATAAATAGTGGCAACTATTTATTCACAACCGATACAAAAGAGTTACATGTTTTCACCTGTTACTGTCCTTCAAAGTAGTCACCAGTGTTGTGTAGAACCCGTTGTCAGCGATGTGGTTGGCGTAGTATACCATTAGAGAGCCTGTTCTGTTGATGGTGCGAATGGAGCTGTCTACTGCCTGTCGAATCTCTGAAAGAGATCTGAAACGAATGCCACGAAGTGGTTCCTTCATCTTTGGAATCAAATCAAAGTCACAAGGACTTAAATCCAGGGAGTATGGTGGACGGTACAGTACTTCCCAGTCCCATCGACCGAACAGAGCAGCCACAGCTTGCGCTGTGTGCGCCCGCGCATTGTCGTGCAAAATGATGGGTGGGTTGCGTAGAAAATGTCTTCACTTCTTTCGCAAAGGTGGTCGCAGGTCATGCTCCAAAAACGAACAGTAATACTGTGCATTGACGGTCTTCCATGGAGGAATGTAATGCGTTAGGATAACACCATTAGAGTCGTACACGAGAATCACCATAACTTTAGACCGCTCCATTCGCATCATCAACTGAACAGTCTCTGCTAACGGTATACTACGTCTTTCACATCGCTGGCAACGGGTTCTACACAACGCTGGTGAGTACTTTGAAGGACAGTAATAGGTGCAAACATGTAACTCTTTTGTATCGGTTGTGAATAAATAGTTGCCGCTACTTAAGTTCCAACCCTCGCATAAAAATATCTGCCCTTATTTCCCTTACATCTTGTAAGGTGCCCCCCCCCCCCCCCGTCCCCTTGTTAGTCAAACAAATATGTAAGCAGTCATGTTGCTTTTCTTTGTATACGTTCAGTATCCCCGATTTTTACCATCTACTTAACCATTTCATATTCTTATATACAGGATGACCCACTCAAACGTCCCTGATTTCAAAGACTCAGGAAAAAAAAAACACAGTAGGTACGAAAATGAAAAATGCACCACATTGTAGAGCATCCCAAAGAATTTATTTATTTATCATCAACACACCTCCACATGTGAACCATTTGTAGCACAAAGAATATCGAGTCTAAATTCGATTTCTTGCCAAGTTCCTTGTAACATTTTCTCTGTTATTGTTGCAATTGCATTAGTGATACGACGTCGCAGCGTAGGAATATCGTCCACTTTGGTCGCATGCATGCAGTCCTTCAGGATTTCCCATTGAAGGAATCAAGTGGCGCTCTGTCAGGTGAACGTGGTGACCAGGCAATGGGTCCTCCACGTCCGATCCAACGACTGGGAAATTTCCTATCCAGGAACTTGCAATCAGCTGTTGACTAAGGTCCGCAGCTCGTGGTCGTGCGGTAGCGTTCTCGCTTCCCACGCCCGGGTTCGATTCCCGGTGGGGTCAGGGATTTTCTCTGCCTCGTGATGACTGGGTGTTGTGTGCTGTCCTTAGGTTAGTTAGGTTTAAGTAGTTCTAAGTTCTAGGGGACTGATGACCATAGATGTTAAGTCCCATAGTGCTCAGAGGCATTTGAACCTGTTGACCAATGCCACGAAGCTCCATCTTGTTGAAAAATAATGCTGGGATGCAAGTCTTGTGTCTGAGGGTACACAAACTGCTCCAACATGCCCAATTACACTGTCTCATTCACTGTTTGTCCCGTAAAGAAGAACGGTCCAACAATCCTGTCGTGCATTAGCCTGCACCAGACGTTTAGTTTAGGGCTATCACGAACCCCAAATTCGAACAGTATGCCTATTAATCCTTCCTGATAGATGAAAGATTGCCTCGTCTGAGAACAAACATCTTCCCAGGAAGCTAGCATCCATATCAGTACGCTGCAGCATATTCGCAGCAAATTGTTGTCGGCGTGGTTTGTCGTTTGGCGTCAGATGTTGCAGAATTTGCACTTTGTAAGCTCACATACGAAGACGCTGGTGAACTACACGATGCAATGTTGATCGGGGTACATCGAGTTGCCTAGATGCTTGACGAATTGTTTTACGTGGGCTTCTTGGAAACGTTTGTCTGATGTTCTCCACTGTCTCTTCTGAAACCCGTAATGTGCACTGCCAGGATGTTTTAAAACACTTCCCGTTGCCAGAAACTTCCTATGCCATCCCTTAGTTGTTTTCACATCAGGTGGCTCACACTCATAGACTCGACGATAATTTCTTTGCACAGTAATCGGCGATTTTGTTTCTGCAAATCACACCACTGCTTGTGCTCACTGCTGTGGAGTCGCCATTTTCACTTCATGCGACCATGCTGCACTCTGGAGACGATACTTGGCACTTCTGAATCGGGAATATAAATTCTTTAGATGCTATACAATGTGGAGCATTTCTTTAAAACAACAGCATCATCTACAAAAATCTGTAGCTATTATTAATGCTGTTTGCTAGGTCATTAATAGGAACACAAAGGGTCCCTAGGCATGCCTGAAGTTACATGCACATCTTTCGATGACTCCCAACCAAGGCAACATGCAGCGCTCTCGCTATCGAGAAATTCTCAATCCAGTCACAAATTTCTTTTGAAACCCCATATAATCGCACTTTCTTTAATGACTGTTGATGTGATATTGAGTCAAAACCTTTTCTGAAATCTAGAAATAGTTGACGAATGCATTGTACACAGTACAGCTAATCGACTCTCCACCGCAAATTACTTGGCAGACTTCTGCGACGAATATGAAAATATCCCTACAATACAGTCCGCGAAGTAGAGTTTGTAGCCATGCTAATCTCCCAAGATGGCAACTGTCCAAATTCAGCGAGGAGGCATACTATTTGAACACTTAATTCATATTCGAAGAGAGTGGGCTTCAAAGTAAATTTTGACCATCCTAATTTACGTTTACTATGGTTTCCCAAAATGACTTAAAGCGAACGACATGACAGTTCTTGCAACGAGGCGGTGGTGGATTTTCTTTGCGATCCTTGCGTCTGCAATCCGACTCTGATTACCTTCGTGCTACCCTAAAAATGAAAAATTTTGTAGTTGTGTATTACACAATCGGTCATTCACAGACACTAAAAGTTATCATTGGCCTAACTAAAATTATACTTTGCATAGCTTAATTAACGAATTCATCTCAATGAGAGGAGCCTTTGGCACAGCTTAAGGGCATTCATGCGCCGACCTATGCCGAATCGAACTAACTTTTTTAATTCGATGTCGAGGCGTGTAGAAACTCCAAGTCATGAAAACTTAAAACACTGTGAGGTTAAAGCAGCGATTTGTTGGCCGAAAACGTTTATCACTTGTCACTGTAGTCATTTGTGTCATCAGCATCCTTACCTCCTGATGATTTTGATTCGTATTTTTTTTATCAAGCAGTGTCTCTTTTAACGTGATAGGTGCTTGCTGTCTTCTGAAGTATTGTATTTTAAGTAAGGAGGAAATAAGATTTGAAGAGATCATGTATGGCTGGTAGCTGAACATGTTTCATTCCAAAATTAACACCTGAACATTTTGAGCCATAGTAAGACAGTCATATTACACCAGAGTTGCTGTTGAGATTCGAATGGCTCCTAATACTGTCAAACTTATCTGGCGCTTCAGTGATGCTTATTTGTTCTCCAGGGCGATGGCATTAGCGGAGACTCTGAAATATTGAGCAGTATTTCAAAGGAAACAAGCGACGAACAACGCCCAGAGTCGGATGACCTCGCTCTTGCTAAGGTAAGTAGGAAATTGTTCCGAAGTTTTAAAACTTTTTAAATAACCATATTTTGATGAGAATTGTGTCCGAGCGACTTAAATATTTTAACCCGGCGCTCCCGCTGTTCTGTCTTCGAAGCTCCATACTTTAATATGTTGCATTAATTTTGCTTCCGAACGAAGGTAACGCATAGTGTCTCATACGTCGCAAGACACTATTGGTGGACATCAGCCAAAACCCCAGGAAAAGCCTTGCACTAACGTAAGAAAGTACCTGCCCGAATATATGCAGTGGAGTGGCGCTGGGTGCAGGGTCTGGCAGATGACATTAGGCATAAAGAAGTCTAATGTATTGCTCATGAATAGGCAGAAAGAAACATCACGGCGGCACCGAAGTTTTTTTGGCCGCTTGCGCTGTGGGCAGCACAAGACCTAATTTGAGACTTCCTGGCAGATAAAAACTGTGTGCGGGACGGGACTCCAACCCGGGACCTTTGCCTTTCGTGAGCTAGTGCTCAACCAACTGAGCTACCCGAGCAAAACTCACGACCCATATTTAATGCTTTACTTCCCCAAGTACCTCATCCCATAACTTCCAAACTTCACAGAGGTGCTGCCACCCATTTCATCAACAAATGGTCTTACACTCAGCCCGACAGAAAAATTGAAGCACACAGTAGACAACGCCGAATATCCACGTAACTTCGTACACGTACACAACACTGGCAGGTACGTAAATGATTAAGAGTAGTAGGGCATCACTGCCTTTACGAAATCATCTTCAAATGACTTTAGGTATCATATTACTGTCGATGCAGATGTGACTGTCATATTGAACGCCTCTGGCGAGACGTCTGAAGATCCCCCCTAGAGGGGAGGGGGGTGGGGGAAGGGAGGGTAGGTAGAGGTCGACCAATAGCATTAAACTGAAGTCAACATGCTGTCTGTCAATCGCTGTGGGGCCTCAGAGTATAGGTGTCTGGGACAATGGCTTACAATCTCAGGTCCCCACCCTTTGATCAATTTTAATTTTTATAATTCGATCACCATCATTTGCTGTATGCACTTCATGTTGTTGAGGGGATTAAGGGGCTGCACTGCTTTCGGGCAATATGCTCTCCATTCTAGCTGAGTTCTCTGTAGTGAGGGGGTTAGGGAGTGGGCATTTGTTATAACAAATTATTCCTATCACGTGATTTCCGTCGTTCGCTGCAGTGAGAAGGAGAGACAAAAATGGCGAGCAAAGATAGTTTGACAGAATAAATGAATGACATCGTAGCATAATAGGCAAAATAGCAGAAAATGTTATAATCGGACTATTAAGGTGAGGTTATGCCTGTTTTTTCACTGCCTGCGGACGTACACATCGCTGCCTGATATAAATAACATACCTTTATGGTTGACAGTGCTAGCCGAGCGGTGTTTTAATTTCCGAACACGTCGAGACGATGCGTATATACGCAGATTGGAACAAAATTGTGTGCCTGTCTGACATTAAGAAAACATATTAATTTTCAGCCGTCCAAGACAATGAGTTGCAATATCTGTCAGTAAGTATCTACCCATCTCCAATTATTACTATGGGTCAATTCCAAACACAGATGTACACATCAGAGCAGCAACAACAGTCCATAAGTGCATATGCACAGTCTTCTGCATCAGGATATTAGAGTTTATTTGGATTTCCAAGCAATCAAGAGAAATATCGTTCAATAGAACAGCTTTCACCCTCATAATAGACCTAAATATTAGAAGTACACCCCTCCACACGCACACACACCACTTCAGTCACTCACCGAATAGAACCTGTGACGATGCAAAATAATAACTGTCGGGTATACGGACAGAAAATCCCTGTTTCGATGTTGTTGCATTCGACCTGCGTAAGTTAAAGAAAAGATATGAAACAAAACAGACATGATAACACCATTCGCTACATACAACGCGGTTTAAAATATGAAACTGTATGTGCCAGCACTACCAGCTAATTGAGCTTGTGAAAGCTTGAGAGCCGGCCGCCGTGGCCGAGCGGTTCTAGGCGCTTCAGTCCGGAAGCGCGCTGCTGCTACGGTCGCAGGTTCGATTCCTGACTCGGGCATGGATGTGTGTGACGTCCTTAGGTTAGTTAAGTTTAAGTAGTTCTAAGTCTAGGGGACTGATGACCTCAGATGTCAAGTCCCATAGTGCTTAGAGCCATTTGAACCATTTTTGAAAAGCTTGAGAACCTTCTAACCGTCGGATTTTGACTGTGGCACATTGCAGTATTCTATAGCTGTATCACGTTAAAAAGGGTGTGTTCGTTGAAAAATGGTTCAAATGGCTCTGAGCTCTATGGGACTTAACATCTGAGGCCATTAGTCCCCTAGAACTTAGAACTACTTAAACCTAACTAACCTAAGGACATCACACACATCCATGCCCAAGGCAGGATTCGAACCTGCGACCGTAGCGGTCGCGCGGTTCCAGACTGTAGCGCCTAGAACCGCTCTGCCACCCCTGCCGGCGGTGTGTTCGTCCTCATATGTATGTCTAATAGGGTTGCTAGAAGAAGACTAGTACACACACAGTGCAATCAGTTTACTACATTGGTTTGAACTTGTGACGATGGCCGTAAACGTCAATACTTACCAAAAGTAGAGGCGATGTACCAGCTCTGTAACGACGTCACAGCAATCTTGCTGCAACATTGCTGCTACGTCACGCGGTGTGTGTCCATCTCGTCCACTGGTAGGTCTCGACAGACGGCATTCGCAGCCATGGTGGCCTTGGCACATGCGCCGCAGCGCCCCTGATACATGCAATACGTGCAGGCGAGTGTGTTTGCAACTATCTCCCTTCCGCCAGCCTTAGTGTTATGCGCCAGTGTGAAGAAATAATCATTCAATATAAGCCGTCAAAGTACCGAATTATTTGTTTCACATAACACACTGCCATCGTATTTTTTTGTTACATAATACACTGTCGTAATTACTCATCATTCTTTCACATCCCGGCGGAGGTTAGAGTCCCCCCTCGGGCATGTTTGTGTGTGTTTGTTCTGAGGATAATTTAGGTTAAGTAGTGTATAAGCTTAGGGACTGATGACCTTAGAAGTTAAGTCCATAAGATTTCACACACATTTGAACATACTTTCACATGCACCATATGATGAGCGACACATGTACGGCACATGGGAGCGCAGTATGATACCCGACCTGCGCGCTAGAGTGATAAGACCGCTGCACCGTTCTCGTTCCACTTAACTCTGTAGAGACGAATTCTACTTGTGGACATAATAATAAAAATTGGTTGTCTTCTACACAGCCTCCCCCTCCTTGATGATTAAACATATCTTTTAATATTACCTCCAGCGTCGAAAAAATAGTTATTATATTAAGAAATATAGGACCTATATTTCGTATATTGTAGCGTTAACCTAGTCAAATCACACGGCATTATGAATAAGTAAGTTTTCGAAAGCAACTTGTGTAGCTGCCCCCACAGCGACAGCAACCACATTACAATACTTTCACATTGACGCATCGATGCCTATGAGAACACATTTCCTCCCGTATCAAACAATAGAAGTTGTAGCCAGCGGACTTCCCACCTTATGTTGAGTTTCATTCATACAGCAATATGCAGAATAAAGCAACCCTCCTACTTCTTCTCACAACATATGGTGTGTTCAACAGAAGGAAACCCTATCAATGGCATTACAAAAACCCTGTCTCATAAACTATATAGGATCAAAATTAATATGAGTTTAATCAACGAAAAACGTTGCCTTCTTGGCTCTCTCTCTCTCTCTCTTCTTCTTTTTTTTTTTTTTTTTTTTAAACCTGATGTTAAAGAGGAAAAGCGCCTCACATTTATCCCAGTCCGATATTTGCGTAATCGGGATGTATTGTACTCCTATATACCAGTAATCTATCCGTGTCAGCTAATTAAAAAAATTGACTCTACAATCCTCGAGCGTGCAGTGAGGAATTTTGGCGCTACGGATAACTGTTCTGTAGAATGTTGTTCAATTCCTTCACATATAGCAATACACAAATTGTTTTATTATTCTGAACTGTTTCGCAAGCAACAAGCCATGAGATCTCAGCATAGCTACCTTCCCAGGTATTGTATGGTTCTTGTTTTGTGTTCGCGTGGAAAAGATGGTTGTCGATAAATCTCTTATTTACACGCCGACTAAACGATCGAAGTTGTGTACCTCATCATATCGTTGACGGTTTCAGAGAACTACATAGCTGTTCGCGTATATGTCTTGTACTAATCCAGAAGCCACAGGATGATGCGTGGCAGAGAATATCTGATACCACTACTAGTCATTTCCTTTCCTGCTCCACTTGCAAACGGCACGAGGAACCAAAACCAAAAGACTGTCTATATACCTCCATTCGAGCCCCAATTTCTCTTATCTTTGTGATCCTTACGCGAAATGTAACAAATCTAGCAGCCCGACCTAGTAGGGAATCCAAACAATTGATCAGTACTTAAAAGGGAATCGCACTAATGATCTATACGTGGTTTCTTTTACAGATGAACCTCACTACCCTAAAATTCTTCCTTACATGTTCGTTCGCCTAGACTGTTCCAAGCAGCACACTGTGTTCGAACATTACAGCATCTTTTCTGCCTAGTTATCCGCTTTTAGAGTTATTTAGCTGTCATTCATCAAATCCACTATAAATTTTTGTGTAAGTCATCTTCTATCCTCTTGCAGTTGCTCAGCGACGACACCGCAACGTCGTCCACAGATTCCTACTGAGATTGTCCGGCAGATCATAAACACATATAGAGAATAATAATAACGGTCCTAACGCACTTCCCTGGGGCACTTCTGACGATACCCTTGTCTCTGAGGGCGACGTACTGGGCTCTACTACTTAAGAAGTCTGGGAACCTGTTCACTATGATCGTTCTTTTGTTAACAGTCTGGAGTGGCACTACGTTTTCAAAATTCTAGACTTATGGAATCTGCATGTGGATGCAAAACACATAAACCTGCATCGTCGTCTTGCAACAACCAAAAATGAAAGCCTCTCAAGTTTAGTCTTGTTCGATGTTCACATAATCGAGATGAATTAACAGCTGGTCAACACTGCCGCATAGCAAGGGACAACAAACCAGTAATCTAACAATTTCAATTATATGTGTCATCTAGCTTTTTAGAAGTAAATTTTACTTCCGGTGGCGTCCAAGGTCGAGCGGAAGGCACACGGACGCGATGTACGATTCCTGTCGGCCCCCTTCTGCTTCTGAGAGGTGCGGTCGCACAGCAGTATCATACACGTGTGCCGTAGTGCCTATCAGTGCTGCGCCACTTAAAATAATAATAAAAAAAAAAAAAAAAAAAAAAAACACCTAGAACCTGGCTCGCACCACTGCTACTGTTCTTCTAGCAGACATCAATAATAAAAAAAGTGGTCATCTTCTTTACAGGCCCTCCTCACTAATTAAACATCTGTTCATATTCAGCTCCGACACCGAAAAAAAATTATTTTATAAACAAATGCAGTACCCGCATTTCATAGATTGTAGCGGTAACTTAGCCAAAGCACACCACAGTATTTAAAGTATTTAAAATATTGCTAAGAATAACAGCAATTCGAATATCGTGCATCACAGTGCACGCGTGAATTACTGGATTGGGGGGAAATGCAGTCAGCGGCTTTACTCTTCGCTCCCTCAAGCGTTGTACACATCACTGTGAACAGGCATCCAAATGCAAGTTCCGTAGATGGCTTCCACAGCGTCAGCAACCGCATCACGGCACTTTTGCACCGACACATATGTGGCTATCAGAAAACAATTGCATTCGTATCCAACATTAGATGATGTAGCCAGCAGACTTCCCGTTTAAAATGGAGTTTTCAAATTGTTCCTAAAGCAATACGCTCAATGAAACATCACTACTTCTTCGGCTTTCGCACTATTTACAAGATAGGAAGTGCTCTACTGAAGGAATGACCATATATGGTAGAACAAAAACCCTGTCGATATAATTCGCCTAACTATAAGTGCTTCTGTGGTGATTACTGTTGTGGACTGTTAAGGCAGCCAGTCCACAGTGAAGTAGCCGAAAGGGCACACGTACACACACGCCGACTGGCGCGAAGTCTGGAACAGGATTCGTAATGAATGTGATAAAGAAAAGAACGTAGCTACTAGAACACTTAACTTTTATATCGTCCTTTGGTATACAGCATTCTTGATGATACAAGTGAGACTATCTTGAGATACATGCAATGGTACAAATGGCGCCTTGCTAGGTCGTAGCCATTAACTTAGCTGAAGGCTATTCTAACTGTCTCTCGGCAAATGAGAGAAAGGCTTCGTCAGAGTAGTCGCTAGCAACGTCGTCGTACAACTGGGGCGAGTGCTAGTAAGTCTCTCGAGACCTGCCGTGTGGTGGCGCTCGGTCTGCGATCACTGCCAGTGGCGACACGCGGGTCCGACATGTACTAATGGACCGCGGCCGATTTAAGCTACCACCTAGCAAGTGTGGTGTCTAGCGGTGACACCACAATTATTTTATCCAATACATACATGGCACTTATTGTAATGATTATTGCTTCAACTGATAGTAAGGAGAGCTTTTGGTTTACGTTCGTTGTTCATTTATAGTGATTGTTTAGACTGAATGTGTAGCAGTGCAACACTCACCCCAGTCAACAGATAAACCGTGTGGCGAGTGGAAGCTTATACTTTCCTGGCACATTGATAGAATGCATAAAAGGATGAAACTGACAGATAACGAAATAAGAAATTTGCTTGAGAACTCAGACAATGAATTTAGTGAGCAACTATCCGACAGTTCAAGCAGTGAAACTGAAGATGTAGTCGTGGAACTTCCAAATCAAGTAGTTTCTGACAGCAGCGAGTCGGGTGAATATGAACAGGGTAATTATTAATATTTATCACTGTTTGCAGATATTATTGAGAATACTATAATGTCTGCCTCGGTAGATGAGCCGTTAGGGTGCTAGCTCGTAGATATTAAAGCAACAACCCAGGCCGGAGGCACAAATTGATCCCCTTGACAGAGAAATGGCGTCCCGGTCAAGTATATCCTGGAAGACAGAAGCTTATCTAAATCAAAGGCGGAGGTCTGCTGCTGACATGGTGAGAGCTCCAAAAGGAACCAAGCCCCGGCTAGAACCCGATGTACTTGGATGATAACATCTTGGATAATATTGTGATGCACGAGTAGACCAACGAAAAGCTAGACATTCTTTGGGAATCATGTGAAGAAATTTTCGTGAAAAATTCGAAAGCTTTTGAAAGAGAAGAAATTGTGTCAACAGTTGGAATTCTGTTAACTGTGGAGTCCATAGACAGTACAAGGACAATTTTTTTTAAAATTCCTTTATTTCAAAGAACAATGTGATACTTAACAACCCACTACCTCACTCATTAGTGGGTCGTAATTCTAAATCTGCATTTACAATTACCACAGTTAATTTGTTATTACTACAGGATATGTATTCTTAGTCCACTATGGACATTTCTTGTTTTAACTATCGTTGTTTACGTGTAACATTTACTGCAAATTTATCTACTTAGTTAGTAAGCTAGTATTCTTTGCTAAGTTTTACACAAAATGATACTTAGGAAACTAATCTATACTACATGCAACGTTCCAGGAGTGCCAGTGAGACATCTACACTGGTGGCCGTGCCCACCGAGCAATTCCAGTGGGCGTGTCTCTGGCACAGGGCTGGCCCAAGATCTTGAAATTCACTGCAGTTTACCTACAATTAATTTATCGTATCTTAATATACATCTTACCTATAATACTACAGTCATAATCGTGCGTTGTCCAGTTGGTAGTTGATGCACCCTCCCCCTGAGCACCAAACGTGGAGGATGCCAGCCATAAGGCAGCTAGCCACGCCCACACCCCAGTGGTACAGGACAGGTGCATTGTGTCTTAGTTGGTATAATTATTGTTCCTTAGAAACTCTTTTAGGACTCTGGTAGGTATCTCATTGGCAAGTTCACTGAGGATCTCAAATGTGTCTTGTTGCCTGAACAGGTGGTGCATGTCGTGATTGGGTAACTGTTGCCTAAGCCGAAATGCTACTAGGGTCACTCCAAAGGAAATGCACACTACTATTGTAAAAATGCAGTTTTCATTCTGCATGTGTGAAAGTTTTACAATGTGTAGATACATCCTTCCCGCTTGTTTTCAAACTTAGTTCAACCTGTTCCCGTGAGTGGCGCCGTCACAGCATGTCTTCAGGACGGCTGCTACACTAGACGTTCGTCAGAAGCAACGTGCTGTCATACAATTCCTGTGCTGTGAAAACGAGACAGTGGGAAACATCCACAAGAGGTTGGAAATGGTGTATGGAGATGCTGCTGTCGATCGCAGTACAGTTAGTCGATGGGCAAGCAGGTTCCGTGATGAAAGCAGACACGGCAGTATTGAGGATTGTCCTCGCAGCGGCACGCCTCGTACTGCACACACTCCAGACAATGTGCAGAGAGTTAACGAGTTGGTGACTGCTGACAGCCGCATCACAGTGAACGAATTGTCACGCTACGTTGGGATAAGCGAAGGAAGTGTTTGCAGAATACTGAAAGTGTTGGCGTTAAAAAAGGTTTGTGCCAGGTGGGTTCCCAGGATGTTGACTATGGCTCACAACGAAACAATAAAAACCATATGCAGCGACCTTTTGGAACAGTACGAGAATGGTGGAGATGAATTTCTTGGAAGAATTGTGACAGGTGATGAAACATGGTTCCATCATTTTTCACCAGCGACAAAGAGGCAATCAATGGAGTGGCATCATGCAAATTCAGCCAAGAAAAAAAAAATTCGAAACCACACCTTCTGCTGGAAAAGTTATGGCTGCGGTGTTTTTCGATTCCGAAGGACTCTTGCTTGTGGACATCATGCCATGTGGAACCACCATAAATTCTGATGCATATGTGACGACACTGAAGAAACTTCAAGCTCGACTGATTATAAAAACGCAGATTACTATATTAATCACTAAAACTTCCAAGAAACTTCGTATTCACAAACAGTAGCAACTAGCGTGACACTTTTTCCAAGAAAACAAATTTTGTTTACAAGCGCGCCTGTAGACGTTGAGCTATCGAAATGCGCTGTAGCAGGTTAACCAACAAATGAACCACATATCTCTCTACAAAACACAAAAAACCTAATTCTCCAACTGTGAAAGGGCCGGAGATATAAGACTTTCTATGAAAAGATCCGGAAAATTAATACATCGTGGCAGATGTCATTAAAATTAAAAAAAATTATTATTGCAGTTATAACTGATGGACAGTAATAAATAATACATATAAATGTTGACAAAAGAACATAGTATCTAATAACGCAAAAAACTAAAAGTTGATTGTTTGAAAAATTCCAGCTTATCGTTTCACCTACTCTACTGGCGTTGGCCAGTGCAATAAAAAGCAATGGTATGCAACTGTTAACATGAGATTTGTCAACAGAAAGTACACGTCTGATATCACGCACGAGTCGGTCGCGTACCAACTTTTCCTTGAGTACAGCTGTGTATCTGAGGAAAAGATATACGACAACTGTTCCCATTTTAGCGATATGCAAACTATGTAAACTATTTATGATCAAAAGTATCCGGAATCCATATGAGAACTATCTACGATTCGAATCGGAAAGTTATTTTACAAGCAAACACTTGCAGTTGATGGTTTCCTTAGATGCGGTATAAATCTTCGATATTATGCCTCTTGAAACACCAAATACTTCATTTCTCTTGGTTAACGAATTGTCTTAGCTCTGGCGTAAATCGTTCACAAACAACTACTCAAAGAATACTATTCTCACCACGACTGACACTTGCAACGTACTGAGGACACTGAATACGGACTGTTTATGATCAAATACAACACTGAAACCTGCAAGCTTCGGTCAAGAATACCATCATAACGACCGGGAGAGCGGTGTGCTGACCCCACGCCCCTCTTATCCGCATCCTCCAAGGCCTCTTATTTTTTCAAGTGGTCTGCGAGCTCTCTCAAATCTATACCTGGAAGGAGGTGCAGCAATCTGCTGACGATGTGGTGGTGTCGTCGCTGACTGATTATAAGAGGATAGGAGACGACTTACACAAAAATTTTTAGTTAGTGTGATGAATGACAGTTGAACAAATCTAAATGCAGATGAGTAGGGCAGAAACGATGCAGTAACTGTAGAATACAGCATTAACAAAGTGCTGCTTGGTACTGTCACAGTTATTTAATATTCTGAACAGCCAGAACATTATGACCACCGACCTACTGTCGATAAAAACCCATCCAAGCAATAACAACGTCTCCTGGCGAGGAATGACTGCTAGTCAGACACATGCACGGTGTATGTAATATCAGTGAGCGTGCTGCTCATGTGCAGAAAGGGGAAGGTGCGCGATCTTTCTGAGTTCGACCGAGGGCAGATTATGATGGGACGGAGGCTCGGCACGAGCATTTAGAAAACAGCACAGCTTGTCAGTTGTTCAAGGAATGCTGTGGTATCTTCAACACGTGGCGAAACCAAGCTGAAACGAAGTCCAGACGTCGTGGCGCTGGGTGGCCACCTCTCATTACAGATGTCGGACGTTGTAGGCTGGGTAGACTGGTAAAACAGGACAGGCGGTGAAATGTAGCGGAACTAACATTGGACTTCATGCTGGGGAGAGTACAAGTGTGTCTGAACACACTGTGCACAGAACACACCTAACGATGGGCCTCCGAAGCCAATGAGCCATGCACGTGCCAACGTTAACACAACAACATCGGCAACAACGACTGAAATGGGCATTTGACCATTGGCACTGGACGTTGGCGCAGTGGCAGAGCGTTGCACATAGTCTGATGAATCCCGATACTTTCTTCATCATGCCGTTAGTAAGGGGGGGGGGGGGGGGAGCACGAATCCATCGTCTTCTGGGGAAACAGCTCCTTGACACCTGTAACTCGGGATGGAGACTAGCTGGTAGCGGCTCCATTATGCTCTGAGAAACATTCACATGGGCATCCATGTCGGCAGTTGAAATCGCAAGGCACTATGACGCCCAAAGAGTACCATACACTAGTTGCAGACCACATACACCTCTTCATGACGATCACGTTTCCCGTCGACAGTGGCATTTTTCTACAAGATAGTGTACCATGTTACAAGGCCAGAAGTGTGATGGTGTGGTTCGAGGAACACAGTGACGAGTTTCAATGGATGTGCTGGCCCTCTAAGACACCAGATTTGATCCTGATTGAACACATCTGGATGTGATTGAATGTGGCGTCAGAGCTCATCGCCTCCTCCTCAGAATTTACGGGAATTAGATGATTTGTGATTGCAGATGTCGTGCCAACTCTCTCCAATGACCTATCAAAGCCTCACTGCTTCCATGTCATGACACGTCGCCGCAGTTATCCGTGCCAAAGGTGAGTATACCAGCCACAAGGTAGGTGGCGATTATGTTCTGGCTGATGTGGCGCGCACCACACTGCGTCTTCCGTACCTGTACAAGATATATTAGTAAACAGCTACGTAATGTCTCTGACACCGTTCAACAATATGATGAGTTATAGAACTTTATCGATTAGTCGGCGAGAAAATAAGAGATTTATCGACAACCATCTTTTCCATGCGAGCACTCAGTAAGATCCATATATTACCTGGGAGAATAGCTACGGGGAAATCTCACTGCTTGTTACCTGCAACACCTCACAGAATAATAAAAACCATCTGTGTATCATTATATGTGAGGGTATCTAACGACCTTCTGCAGAACAGCTTCCCACAGCCCTAAAACTCCGCACAGACACTTAAGGATTGTAGTGCAACTTTTCATAGTCAGTTGTTTTTAATTAGCTGACGTGGATAGGTTATTGGTATATTGGCGTACAATACATCCCGAATGGGCGAATATCGTACTAGACTAAATGTGAGATGCTTTGCCGCTATAGTTTGTGCGATAGGGTTTTTACTATCTGATAGAGCCTATTCCTTCTGTTGAACACATCCCCTGTTCTGAACAAAAGAAGAAGCAGGACTGATTTATTCTGCGTACTGCTGTAGGAATCAGTCCGAAAACACCACACAATTTGAGAAGACCTCTGGCTACAGCTTCAGTTGTTTAATACAAGAGGAAATGTATTCTCATTCACATCTATACAACAATGTGAAAGTAAAGTAATGTAGCTGCTGTCACTGTGATAGCAACTACACAGCTAGTGTTTGGAAACCTGTTCATACTGGTGTGTGCTCTAACTGAGTTAACACTACAGTATATGAAAGGTAGGTCCTGCATGTCTTTATAAAATAACTATTTTTTCGACGCTTGTGGTAATATCAAAAGATATATTTAATCAGCAAGGAGGGGAGCCTGTGTAGAAGATGAGTAACTATTTTTTATTAATATCTGCTCGCAGAATTTTTCTCTGTGTATGGAATGAATTGGAACAAGAATAGTGCAGCAGCCTTATCACTCTAGAGAGTCAGGCCAAAGTATCACAACACACTGTTGTGTGTGTGTGTGTGTTTTGGCTTATTGTGCAGTGTGTATGTACATATGATCAATTACTTCGAGAGTGCATTGTTTAACAGATATAATTACAGTGGTACACCAAGTCAGTGCATTATTTAAAATAAATAATTTGGGTGCTTTGACGGTTGACGCTGAATGATATTTCCTTCACGCTGACACATAGCGCTAGGCCTGCGGATAAGAGACAGTTGCTGACACACTCGCCTGCACACGTAGCATGTATCAGGGGCACTGCAGCTCATGTTACAAGGTCACCGCAGCTGCGAACGCATGCGTCTGTCAAACATCTACCAGTGAGCGAGATGAGCACACATTGCATGAAGTAGCAGCAATGTTGGAGCAAGATTGCTGTGATGTCGCTAGTGAGCCGGTATATCACCTCATTTTTGATAAGTGCTAATATTTACTAAAATTTTTATTGCATCATCATAAGTTCGAACCAAAGTCGTAAATTGATTGTGCTGTGTGTGTACTTGTCTTCTTCTAGCATGAAAATCTGTTGTTCATAAATATGAGGGTTAACACACCCTAAATTAATGTGATACAGCTATAAAAACTGTGATGTCCCAAGGCCAGAAGCTGACGGTTAGAAGGCTCCAACGCTTTTACAATTTGAGCTAAGTATTATTGCTGGCACGCACAGGTTTGTAACTCAATGGGTGACATTTATTAGGAATTGTATATCATATCTATTTTGCTTCATATTTTAATTTCGTTAACATATGTAGATCGATGACAGCAACAATTAAACGTGCATTTTCTGTCCATTTACCCAACGAAGTTATTATTTTTCATCATCACAAGCTCAATTCAGTGGAGGGTTGAGGTATATTGACAGTGCTATGTGTGTGTGTGTGCGTGTGTGTGTGTGTGTGTGCGCGCGCGTCTGTTTGTGTATGTGTGCGTGTTTACTTGCATTGTGGAATTCAGATCTATTAGTAATATGTGTGAGGGTGGAAAGTATTCTATTGACCGATGTTCCTCTTGATTGCTTGGGAGTCTAAATAAACTCTTATGTCTTGATGCAGAAGGCTGTGGATATGCACTTTTGGACTTCTGTTCTGCTGCGGTGTGTACATCTGTGTGTGGAATTCACACATAGTAATAACTGGAGATGGGCGGATACTTACTGTCAGGTATAGCAACTCATTGTCTTGCTGGGCTCAAAATTAATTTTCTATTTTGACGTTCGGCACGTACGCAATCGCATTTCAATTTGTTTATTTACACATCATCTCGGTACGCAATGTCGATATGTTACCTCATTCAATACACTGCTCAGCTAGCATTGTAAGTTATACAGACGTGCAGGTAATTCAGGTATTGACGATGTACCGGTAGCTATATATCTTAACTGTTGAGGTATCTGAATATATGTGATTTGTTACTCATTTTAGATGGCGTATTTACACATCGTCACATGGCATTCGTTTCGTTCTCACGCATTTTAGGTGGCGTATTTACACACTGTCTCAGCGTTTTCACAAAATAATACTCAGCTAAGGTAGCATTGTAGAGTATGAAGAAAAGTTACCTGTATCAGAGATAGTGAAGTGTGGAGACACATACAGTGTGAAAGCAAATGTAACATTACCTTATTTATTTATCATGTCAGTGTGTGTGTGTGTGTGTGTGTGTGTGTGTGTGTGTGTGTGTGTGTGTGTGTGTGTTTTGACATAATTTTACACAAAAGAAGACCAAAAGTTGGACAGTTAAAGTGCATTTGGTGCAGCTCTCATAAGGTCTTGCATGGTGCAGGTGGTTTGTGATGAGGAACACTGAAGGAAATGGCTGTTAGTCTGCTCAACGCCACACTGGCAAAGAACAGAGTCCACAGAGAAACCCCAAGTCAGCAGATTGGTCTTGCATCTCGTTGTGTTTGATTGTAATGTATTGAGAGACCTCCATATTGACCACGGATGTTAGTCTGCTCACCGCCACACTGGAAAAGACTTGAGTCCACAGAGAAACTCCCTAGTCCGCAGATTGGTCTTGCATCTCGTTGTGTTTGATCATAATCTATTGACAGACCTCCATATTGACCACGTCTCCGAATGTCCAGGGGGAAGTTCTTCCTTTGGAGCCATCCATTCTCCCAAATCTCGACATTTCTCCTGCCATCGCGATATCCTTGCCGCATGTGGATTCTCGATGAGAGCCTCAGTAGTTGTCAAGAAGCTCTTTCTTGATTTCAGCCTAGGATGTGCGGGCTGACGAGCATATAGTGGATGGGCTTCCTTCGTTGTGGCCTTACTTTTCTCATATCTCGCAGCTAGCTCACGTCTGATTTCAGGAGGAGCTATACCAGCGAGGCAATGGAGTTTGTCCACAGGAGTAGGTCTTAAGCAACCAGTGGTAATCCGGCAAGAATCATTTAGAGCCACTTCTACTTTCCTGCATGACTGGACTTGTACCAAACCAAACATGCATATTCAGCAGTGGAATAACAAAGAGCAAGCGCACATGAGCGCAGTGCATGTATTAGCACCCGATGATGTACCTGTCAGTTTTCGCACTATGTTATTTGTGGCTGCCACTTTGTGTTTGGTGTTTAGGCAATGCTTTTTATATTTTAGCGCGTGATCCAGAGTTATTCCAAGATATTTGTGAGTAGGATTATGTTCGAGTACGATGCCTCCCCAGGATATATCAAAGACATTGTATCAGGAACATTACCTTAATAGTCCGATAATGTCTTTTTTGATAAATAATTAGAGCTAATTCTCTGAGAGCAGGGGGTCCCTCAACATTTGCCACTGTGTTGTAGACTACGCTATGATGTCATTATCGTATACTGTCAAAGTATCATACCTCGCTATTTTACAGCGAATGACAGAACTCATGTTATTGGAATAACATTTGTAACAAATACCCACACCCTGATACTCTCAATACAGAGCACTGTGCTAGAATGAAGAGCATATTGCTCGAAAGCAGTGCAACCCCTTCACTCTCTCAACAACATGAAGTGCAGACAGCAAATGATGGCAAGCGAATTATAAAAATTAAAACTAATCAGAGAGTGAGGCGCAACTTACACGCCGTTGGCTTAGAAGTCAACGTCCCGGGAACCCACAGTGACTGGCAGACAGCATGATGATTTTAAGGTAAAGTGACTGGTGCACCTCCACCTCCCCACTCGTCCACCCACTCCTCCCTCTACACTCCACCTCTCCCACGTCCCCTGGGAAGGGGTGTGTGAGGAACCTAGGGGGTGTGAGGAACCTTGACACGTTTCACTAGTGACCCTGAATATGACACTTGCATTGCATTGACAGTAATATGACACCAAAGGTCATTTGAAGGTTATCTGATGCCAGTAGTGATACCCTATTTAGAGGTGCAATTTTCTGCAGTAGGTAGAATAAGCCAAAGTATGCTAGCGCTCTTTAGTGTTTTACAGGCCTGGTAGGACGTAAAGAGGCGTGAACAGTGTCAGATGTTTATTGATCACTAAAGGACAAGGAGATGATGTGTACTCATGTGAGACTGTGTGATCAGTATGTAACAGATTTTGAAAGGGGTCTCACTGTGGTTTTCCTTTCGACCACCTGGTCTAATCGAGGGATATTCAGATTTTTGGAGCATTCAGGTGTGACAGTAACACTATTGGGGACTGCAAGGGAATATGAAGGCAGGCATACTGGTCGTCAAGTGTCCGTGTCATCATGCATCATCAACACTATGTGGAAGCTCTGTATTATGCACCAAGGACATACTAACCCCTTCGCATCTGCGCCTAACGTCTGAGAGCAACTAATGAACTCCCTGCAACATCTTGTGTCATCCCGCACCCTTGGTCAGAGGTTAGCAGCCGGACTGGGGCATTACTGTCCCATGCATACGATGTCATTAACTCCACAACACAAATGGCTGCTTTTGCAGTAGTGCCATGACCAGGAAGTGTGTAATGCTGATAAATGGCGCCACATTCTAATCAGTGATGAATTGGGATTCTCAACTAACCTAGATGACCATCATCGGCGAATGTGGTGACAACCCATGGAGAGGTCTCATTCTTCCAATGTTTTGGAGAGACCTAGTAGTGTTTCTCCTGATGTCATGGTGTGGGGAGCCATTGGATATAATTTCAGGTCACAGCTGGTAGTGATTGAGGGGACTCTAATAGCAGAACAGTGTGTCATGGATATCCTACGTCCTCATATCTACCTCTCTTGCAACAATATGTTGGTGCGATTTTTCAACATGTGTCAGTATGAACTGACTGTATGAGTTAAGTTAATGCTGTGGGCAGCAAGATCGCCAGATCTGTCCCCATTCAACATGTGTGGGAACAGTTCATATGTCAACTAGGTATCAGTACCTGCATCCAGGATATCAAGGAACAGCTACAACACTTGTGGACAGCTTACCACAGGAGGCCCATCCGGCTAACTACGCGGTCTGATGCGCTGCTTCCTGATTGGGAAGCCGTGCCGGGCCCCTGCACAAATCCGCCCAGCGGATTATGTGTCGAGGTCCTGTGTGCCGGCCAGCCTGTGGATGGTTTTTAAGGCAGTTTTCCATCTACCTCGGTGAATGTGGGCTGGTTCCCCCTATTCCACCTCAGTTACGCTAAGTCAGCGATTGCTGTGCAAACACCATCTCCACGTATGCATACACCATAATTACTCTACCACGCAAACATTTGGGGTTACACTCGTCTGGTATGAGACATTCTCAGGAGGGTCCACTGGGGGCCAAACTGCACAATAACCCTGGATTCGGTGTGGGGCGGCGGTGGGCTGGGTGGACTGCTGTGTCCTGTTGTGGGGTTGTGAACCACTGAGGGCTACAGTGGGACGAAACCTCTCCATCGTTTCTAGGTCCCCAGTTTAATACATGCATGCATACCTCAGGAGAGAATAAAATGGCTTTATGACAACCTTCCAACAGAATCAATGTATGCATCCAGGCCAGAAGGGTGGAACGCCATGCTGTTAAGTGGACTCATACTGTCATGTAATCAGTGAAATAACATCACATGCCCTCTGAAGCCGCAAAGTTTCATTTTGTTTCCTCCTCTCCTTCTGGGTACTTCACTTCTTTTGTCAGCAGTATGTATTCACATCAAGATCCGCCTCTGCGATCATTTCTGTCCAGCCATCCTTCATATAGCTTTCAGTAATATCCAATGTTGTATATCTTGAAGTTTTCCCGGCGTATTGATTGGTCCATCATATTTCGGGCTTGCAGCCGGATCACGTTGACATCTTGGCACGATATTTCGGCTAACAAACATGCAGCCATCTTCAGGTGAGTACAAGACTGAAGATTACTGGTTTTTTTTCCTTTATTGAGTTTCGATTCCCCCTAAAGGGGGCGGGCTGGCAGCAGCTTATTACGCCGCTCTTCAGCCTACAGAATTTGTTGTAAAAAGATGAAGATAATAAAAAAAATAATAACAGTTGGCGATAACATTGGTGACTTAAAAGTAAAATGCCAGAAAATTCTGGAGCTTAAAACATAAAACACAGGGTGGATGATGCTAATAAAATACACAGGAAGCAGAAAAATAGTAGACAGACAATTAAAAAACACGGCGACAGTCTGGGTTCTGTTCGCAAGAGATATAAAAAGCACACCCAGTGACAGCATGATTTCTGTTCGCAACACTGTGGAAAGACGCACAACACTGAACACTCACTTAAACACTGCACGAAAAAATTGGCACAAATATGACATACCACACCCGAGAGCAGGTGAGGGGAAACTGGTCAGATGACGGGAAAAAATGGGGGGGGGGGGGAAGGAGAGGAAAAGTGAAGGGGGAGGGGGGAAGGAGCCAATGGAAGATGAGGATACATAAAAGGGGGGATGCTGAGCAAACGTGCCAGGGAGTGGGGAAGGCAGAGGAGGGGAGGACAGAAGGACACACACAGATCTGTATTTGCAGGCGGCAAGCTGCCACCACCCTGCACAAACCATGGGTTTGCTGCGTACTCTGGTGCACCGGGCACATGTGGTATCTGATAAGGACAGCCTTCCTAAAGAATTAGAACACTTGCAGTCCGTCTTCAGGGAGAGTGGATATTCCACACGCCAAATCCGCACAGCTGTAACAAAGAAGAAATGTAAAGAGAAACAAGAAGAAGAAGACAAAGAGGTGGTCAGGTCCAGGGCGTTTCTTCCGTATGTGGGTAACCTCTCCTCTAAAATAGGAAGGATTTTAAAGAAGCATTGTGTTAAAGTGATCTTCCGACCACCTACGAAAATATCGGCTTTCCTTGGCTCTGTGAAGGACGATCTGGGTCTGAGGAAGGCGGGTATTTATAAGATCCCTTGTCAATGTGGCAAATCCTACATTGGCCAAACTACTCGCACAGTACTGGAAAGTTGCGTGGAACATGAGCGCCACACACGTCTACTACAGCCCAACAAATCAGCCATAGCAGAACACTGTATTTCGGCGGGACACTCCATGGATTATTGTGGAACAAAAATTTTAGCGACAACTAGATCTTTTTGGGAATCCATTATCAAGGAGTCCGTGGAGATACGATTGGCAGAAGATCTTATTAATCGAGACGGCGGCTTTCAGATGGATAAAGCATGGGATCCTGTAATTTCTTTAATCGCTTCACAGAGACATGGGTCTGCATCTAGTGCGACGGCTGACGAAAATTGATTTTATACTTTCGACTACCGCGCCTCAGCTGCGCGAAGGCGCTTTACGACAGATAGCGCAAATGTAGGTACACCACTACGCATGCGCGGCCCGCTTCTGCTGCAGAGCGCCCCAAATTAGATAGGGGGCCCGGTATTAGCCTTCTCCACTGCGCAGGCGCCGCCGCACCAATTTTCGGTATATATAGAACGACGCGCACCAGTAATCTTCAGTCTCGTACTCACCTGAAGATGGCTCCATGTTTGTTAGCCGAAATATCGTGCCAAGATGTCAACGTGATCCGGCTGCAAGCCCGAAATATGATGGACCATGTGGTGTCACCGCTAGACACCACACTTGCTAGGTGGTAACTTAAATCGGCCGCGGTCCTGTAGTACATGTCGGACCCGCGTGTCGCCACTGTGTATTCGCAAACGTAGCGCCACCACAGGGCAGGTCACAAGACACGGACTTCACCTCGCCCCAGTTGTACGGACGACATAGCTTGCGACAAGACGTATCACGTCTTCCTCTCAATTGCCGAGAGACAGATTAAATAGCCTTCAGCTAGTCCATCGCTACTACCTAGCAAGGCGCCATGTGTATCATTGCTAATTGCTTACTACTATGCAAGAGATGTATTTCAACAAGAACAAGACTACATTAAAGTTAAGTATATTAAAATCTCTCTTCTTTTCTTTATAGTTTTTCATCCAGTCTCCTGTTTCAGAATTTACGCCCGTCTGCGTTAGTTTCGCGTGCACCTAGCCACTCATTGTGTCGAGACCTTAGGGAATCGACACAACAATATTTTGGCGCCGAGGAGTGGTGCCGCGCCCACGTTGCAGTCTTTGTGTTATACTTGCTCTAATTTGCTTGTGTCATGGCTTCGCCGCATTCTCCAGATGTACTGTCCGAATTTTTTCGCTTGCAGAATCAGCAGACGCAGGCGTTATTGGAAGCCCTTGGACAGCTCGTCCAGGGTCAACGTGCGCTGCAAACCGATGCGGCGGCAGCCGCTTCATCGCTACCGCAGCCACACAACGCTGTCGCACCGCCATTTAGGCCCTTTGAGGCCCATAACGAAAGCTGGACTGAGTGGGCCGATCAGTTCAACTTCCACCTCACTGCTTATGGAATTCAAGGTAAAGAGCGGCAGCCGTTTTTGCTTTCTTGTGTCGGTGTGTCTACCTACCGTGTGATAGTGAAATTGTTTCCCCGACGCGACGTAGCAACTCTGTCCTACGAAGAAATTTTGTCTGCTTTAGATGCCTATTTCAAAGAAACAGTAAATGTAGTTGCCAAACGGTATACGTTTTTTCGTACAAAACGTACGGCCGGTCAGACTAACAGGGAGTGGGTAGCAACTTTGCAAGGACTTACTAGAGACTGCGCGTTTGCCTGTGAATGTGGCCTCCCATATTCAGATACTATGGTGCGTGATGCAATTGCACAGAACGTTTCTGATGTTCGCATAAGGGAACAGATTTTGAAGCTAGTTAATCCCTCCCTGCAACAAGTGATAGACATATTGGACAGGCAAGACACACTTGACTTTGCTCAGGCATCATTTGAAACTTCGCCAGCAGTGTGTCACATTAATCGGCCCGCCGGGCCCGCTGCACGGGACGCTCAGCGGCCCTCGCGCCCGACTTCGCTGCGGCCGCCTAGCTTGCAACCACGTGCGCCGCGTAAGCAAGCAAATGCAGTGAAATCTTGCCCGCGGTGTGCAACTAGACATTCGCGTGAAAATTGCCCGTCACGCCAAGCTATTTGCTTTTACTGTCAAAAGAAAGGACATGTACAAAGTGTTTGCCAGAAAAAGCTTAGATCAGACAATCACACAAATTCCAGGCCCTTTGCTTCGCGCCGGCATCGAATCCAGGACAATCAGGCTCGTGGACCTTCACCCATGGACATTCATGTCGTTCATTCCCACCCGTCCAGTGACACTTTAGCTAACAGTGACTGTGTTCGTCCCACCCAAAGTGTGCGTCGACGTCGCCGGAAATCCCGTAAAGTTGCAAGTGCTTCTGGACCTGTATCAGTTCAAATTGCACGAGACAGTCGCTCTTGTCGTCAACAAGACAATAAACTTTTTGTGGACCTAGACTTTGCAGGCAAAGTGATACCTTTCCAGCTCGATACCGGAGCTGCAGTTTCATTGCTTAATCACGACACGTACAAACAACTGGGCCAACCGCCATTGCGTGCCGCAAATGTTAAGTTAACTAGTTACTCAGGACAGCATATACCTGTGTTAGGACAGTGCAGCCTTCTTGCAACATACAAGGGACAGACAAAACTTGTGTCATTTTATGTTCTTCGTTCCTCTAGTGCAGTGAACTTGTTTGGCTTAGATTTGTTTCAATTGTTTAATATGTCTATTGTAAATCAGGTCCTATCAGTGAATCAGACTGTGCCTTCCGCCAGTGTTTCTAGTCTTTGTGAAGAATTTGCAGACATTTTTGCACCGGGCCTTGGTTGCGCTAAGAACTATGAAGCGCATTTGGAACTGAAAGACAATGCGCAACCGAAATTTTTCAGAGCGCGCAATGTTCCCCACGCATTGCGTGATGAGGTCGCACGAACATTGGCCGAGTTAGAATCTCAAGGTGTAATTGAACGTGTGCAGGCTTCTCTCTGGGCCTCACCCTTAGTAATTTTGCCGAAACCTTCCGGAAAATTGAGACTTTGCGTGGACTTCAAGGCAACTGTGAATCCACAACTTGTGACTGCTACTTTTCCTTTGCCCCGCCCGGGAGATCTTTTTGACAAACTGTGCCCGGGAAAATATTTTTCAAAATTGGACCTAGCAGATGCGTACTTGCAAATACCTGTGGACGAAGAATCCCAGCGCGTCTTAGTGGTAAACACGCATCTTGGCTTGTATCGCTTCAAAAGACTGCCGTTCGGGTGTGCATCCGCCCCTGCTTTGTTTCAGCAATATTTACAAACTATTTGTGCGTCGGTCCCTACTGCTGCGAACTATCTGGACGATATTGTGATCTCAGGAAAGACAGAAGCCGAACATTTGCAGAATCTCCGGACCTTATTTCAGGTCTTGCGTCAGAATGGTCTTCGCTTGAGGAAGGACAAATGTGTGTTTTTTTGCTCGTGACTTACCGTACCTGGGCCATGTCCTTAACGCCCAAGGTATACATCCGAGTCCAGAGCACCTTCGTGCCATTCAGGACTTGCCGTCACCGCAGAACTTAAAACAGCTACAGAGTGTGCTGGGTAAGGTAAATTATTATCACCGGTTTGTGCGCAATGCTTCTTCCATTTCAGCTCCGCTTCATCGCTTACGCCGTAAAGGTGTTCCGTTCGTCTGGACGACGGAATGCGAACGCGCCTTTCGTCAGTTGAAATCGGCGTTACTTTCAACTACTTGCCTTACGCCATTCGATCCCCGAAAACCCCTTTTGTTGATGGTCGATGCATCGGATTTCGGGATCGGTGCTGTGCTTGCGCACAAGGATGGCTCGCATGATCGCCCTATTGCCTTTGCGTCCAAATTGCTCTCATCTGCGCAAAGAAATTATTCACAAATAGCGAAGGAAGCTTTGGCTCTTGTCTTTGGTGTAACAAAGTTCCATGATTTCTTGTATGGTCGTCACTTTACCATCATCACGGACCACAAACCTTTGACATCGCTTTTTCATCCGAACAAACCTGTACCTCCACGTACAGCGCAGAAATTCATTCGCTGGTCTCTTTTTCTCTCGCAGTACCGCTACGATATCTTGTATCGGTCCACTGTTAAGCACGGCAACGCTGATGCGTTGTCCCGTTTGCCTGCTGCTGAGGATAAAGCATTCGATTCTTCCGAACTTGCTTGCATGTTCATTGATTCGGAAGCCGATGACGTGGTCGCATCGTTTCCGATTGATTTTCGTCGTGTAGCTACAGCCACAGCTGCTGACCCTGTCCTTGCTACTGTTTTGCGTTTTGTTGCTACGCAATGGCCCTTGTCCAAGTCACGGATCGAGGATCCTTTGGTTCGCCGTTTTTTTGCTCACAAGGAGAGACTTTTTGTCCGACGTGGTGTTTTGTTGTTGCGTTCCGATAATGATCAATCCCGAGTCGTGGTCCCACGTTCGTTACAGTCCTCTGTCTTACGGCTTCTTCACCAAGGACATTGGGGTATAGTGCGAACGAAACAACTTGCTCGACAGCACTGTACTTGGTTCGGAATCGATGCTGCGATTACGAATATGTGCTCCTCTTGCGTGGCGTGTGCCGAACAACAATCCGCACCGCCGCGGAAATTCTTTGCATGGCCGAAAGCCACTTCCCCTTGGCAACGCTTGCACATCGATTTTGCTGGTCCATTCTGGAATGCTCGATGGTTGGTTGTGGTCGATGCTTTCAGTAATTTTCCTTTTGTTGTCCGGATGTCTTCCACGACGTCTTCTGCCACCATCCAAGC
Organism: Schistocerca nitens; assembly: GCF_023898315.1. Taxonomy (NCBI): domain Eukaryota; kingdom Metazoa; phylum Arthropoda; class Insecta; order Orthoptera; family Acrididae; genus Schistocerca; species Schistocerca nitens. The sequence continues at coordinate 340,422,647 of NC_064619.1, forward strand.
CTTGTCTGCTCTCTTTTGCATTGAAGGTCTTCCGCAGACTATTGTTTCCGACAATGGCCCACAATTCATGTCCGCAGAATTTCAGTCGTTCTGCAAGGCCAATGGTATTCAACATCTGACATCCGCGCCGTTTTCGCCTCAGTCAAACGGTGCCGCTGAACGATTGGTCCGGACTTTCAAGTCACAGATGTTGAAATTGAAAGAATCGCATTCTCGGGAGGACGCTTTGTTGCTCTTTTTGTCTTCGTATCGCTCTCAGCCCCGCGATGGTCGCTCGCCGGCTGAATTGCTCCATGGTCGATCTCATCGAACTCTGATGTCTTTGCTGCATCCGCCACATCAGGTTCCTGTGCAGCGGCAGACTCCTGCTTTTGCTCCTGGCGACGTTGTCTATTATCGCAACTATCGCGGTTCACAGCGTTGGCTCGCAGGGCGCATTCTTCGCTGCCTCGGCCGCGCGATGTATTTGGTTTTGGGGGCCTCTGGTGAGGTGCGTCGGCATCTCAATCAGCTGCGCCTCTGTCGTCGCCTGGGTTCTGCCGCTCCCCGTCTGCTTTCAGCGACGGAGCCGTCCGGTCAGCGCCTTGGGGACCCATCTACTGGCTCGCCTCATCCCCAGGTGTTACCGACGATGCCTTCCATTTTGCCTCATGGCGTCGCGCCGCCGCAGCCGCCGCCGGCGCCGCCAGCAGCGGACGCTTCGCTGCAGCCGCCTCGCGCCTCCCTGGGTCACGCGCCGCCGCTTGCTTCCCGTGACCAGCCGTCCTCCGCCATGGACCTCTTGCCCGCTCCGGACCAGATGTCGTCTTCGCCCGTCGGGTGCTCCGACCACATGGAGGTCGACCCCGCGGCTCCTCTTATATCATTCCGTGCGCAAACACCTCATGTTGACGTGCACCCTGGACTAGGTTTGCAGGCGTTTCCTAGCTCCCCTCGGACCGAATGGCCGGGTGCGGGTGGCACAGCCTCGCCTGTTGTTAGGCTCCCCACCTCATCGCATACGTCAACATGGGGTCCTCCCCACGGCGGGCGGAAGCCTTATCTCACGACCGTTCGCCGATTTGCGGGGGAGGAATGTGGTGTCACCGCTAGACACCACACTTGCTAGGTGGTAACTTAAATCGGCCGCGGTCCTGTAGTACATGTCGGACCCGCGTGTCGCCACTGTGTATTCGCAAACGTAGCGCCACCACAGGGCAGGTCACAAGACACGGACTTCACCTCGCCCCAGTTGTACGGACGACATAGCTTGCGACAAGACGTATCACGTCTTCCTCTCAATTGCCGAGAGACAGATTAAATAGCCTTCAGCTAGTCCATCGCTACTACCTAGCAAGGCGCCATGTGTATCATTGCTAATTGCTTACTACTATGCAAGAGATGTATTTCAACAAGAACAAGACTACATTAAAGTTAAGTATATTAAAATCTCTCTTCTTTTCTTTATAGTTTTTCATCCAGTCTCCTGTTTCAGAATTTACGCCCGTCTGCGTTAGTTTCGCGTGCACCTAGCCACTCATTGTGTCGAGACCTTAGGGAATCGACACAACAGACCATATCCAATGTTGTTATATGTGCATTGTTACATATTCACCACATTACAGATTCACCATACCTGAACAGTTTCTACTGCCATCGTTTCATATGACTGCATCTTCATCGATTACGTGCCCATATATCCACACGCTTCATTTCAGTGCCTTTATTTAATCTTTTCTAATCAGGCCTTTGTTTTTTCATTGACTCTCTGCAGGTAATCTTCATTCCTAACTCGATCTGTCCATCATGTCTTCAGTAAGTCTCCTGAAGCACCACATTGGAAAGCTTTCTCATAGTCTCATTTAACTGTCTTCCACATTGTGCATCTTACTCATCTGCACAGTGCTATATTCCAAACATAGCTTTTCATTCATCTTTCTCTGGCCTCGTGATTTACATTTTTGGATGTTAGTGGCTGTTGCTTTTAGTAGATTGACGTCTGGCATTGTGCAATGATTCCTAGAACGTCTTTCTAGCAATTTCCTTATCTCTCTGGTCTACTTCCAGTGCTAGTTGCACTGGATAGCTGTAAAAATAAATAAGAAAACACACAAGAAAACAAATGAAAAAGCTTTTTGGAGAAGAAATAAAGATACAGCGTGTGCACACAATAATATATAGTGTATATTCCCGCTCGGCCATATTCTCAAGAACTTAATAACTCAGGAATTTAGAAAAAGTGGTTATATAGTATTAGTAAATAAGGAAATATATTTCACCTTAACTGTTTTTTCACTCTATGACTTTGCTGTTTAGCACATTGCTTTCTTTCTGGTAACAGTGTATTTAAAACGTCGTGGGTGGTGACGAGAAGCAGCTTATGTAGGAGGGAGGGGAGTGGAATGGAACTCAAAAAGTCGCAATATTTTCTAATTCGTGGTACATACTGTATTTTTTAACGTAGAAATCTTATAATCTTCATCTCTTACGTGGATTTCTACAGTAATTATTGTTTTTCTGCAGGGCGAAATTGCCGGCGAGAGTTCACAAATGTTGAGTAGCATTTCAAAGGACAGTAACGACGGACAGCGGGCAGAATCAGAGGAAGTAGCTCTCACCAAGGTAAGTGGACAATTGAAACAAGAATTTTTTAGTAGACAGCTGCAATAAAGCCAATTATTCACATAGTACATCCAGATACGCCATAATAACTGTAAAAAAATATGAAACAAAACGATATGGAATGCATGGACGTGAAGGTAAAACTTATTTTACTCCCAGAAACTTATAGACTACAATCGACGCCTCTAAATCGTTCTGGCTAAGATCTGTTACACAGTTCTGTATTTGCTGTTAACAGTAGTAACACTGGATCACGCAGGGACGTTAGAGGCTTACACATATTTCTCTTCTGCTTTCGCTGTCTGCAGAGCGATGATTCCGGTGAAGGGCCAGATATGATGAGCAGCATTTCAAAGGACGCAAGCGAAGGAGACAACCAAGAAGAGGAGAAACTCTCTGTCGCCAAGGTATGCATCCAAAGTGGTCACAATGTGCTGGTAGGGGAGATCTGTCCTGGAGAAGGCAATACACACACAAACACACACACACACACACACACACATACACACACACACTCCTTGGATGCATAAACACCTATGAAACATGATTACTTCAGAAAAACTTGTAAAGACATGACAAAGAAGTATCATGTTTGAATGGCGGATGGACAGAGGACAACAACGGCACTTATTGAAGCACTGTGCTGTGGTTTGGGCAAAATCCATGTGATTATCATAAAATTTCTGATTCTATAGCTGTAGTTGCCCTTTAAGAATGGTCCGTTGAATCGAGAATCATGTGCTTTTAGTAAACACTGCAGCATACAAGGATGGTGTCGAGGTGTACTATTCTTTCTATCAAACGATTTTCAGTCAGGTCTCATTGTGAGCGTGATGGAGAGGCTACATGATGCTTCCGTCGAACTGTCCAACATGTTGCATCCAAAGGATCATTTGTGTATCTTTCTTGGCCTCGGTAGACTGAGGGAACTACACAGGTTTAACGCATTTCTTCTCGAAGCAAATTGCGTACAGATTAACGTCTAAACATCTAAGTCTCACGAGTAGTCATTTGTATTCGCTCAGCAATCCCAGTACAAAAAGGTCGCGCCCAGAATGTCAGCTAGGACCACCAAAATTCGTTTACAGCAAGCTGGTATGAGAGAAATATTTCCGCTGACCAGATGTCCTCTCGTACTTCATGACCATGTAATACGACTGGTCTATTGTAGGGTAATGGAATTAGAAGAAGGAATGGTGCTTAATCGTGTTTAATGATAACAACATATTCTGTCTTGAAGTCAGGAATAACGGTTTTTCTAGTGCGGTGATGCCCGAGAGAATGACAGCTGTTCTATTGTACAAGGTAACGACGTAGAAAAACAACTCTGGGCTTCATGACGTGTACAGTTATAGCCTAATATAAGTATATACTTCGGTATCTGCTGGTAGAACACTGTGCAATGAAAAATATATGCAGTACATCATCTATTACATTCTGCCCTTATTTCTACACCGATAGGTGGGTATGCTCTTCCAGTAGAATGTTGCCCGTGGGCACAATTATCGTGTTACCCTCCGAGAGTATTGACACAGTGATTAAGACCCTGGACTCACATTGTGCAGTAGCGGGGTTCAAATCCGTGCCCTGCCACACAGATTTATATTTTATGGAGGTTCTATTAACAGATCAAAACGAATGCCTGGATAGTTCCTTTGAGTACGACGTGAACTATTTCCTTCCTTATTCTTGTCCAACCCGAGCTTGTTCTCCGTCTCTTGACAGAATCGTCGTCGGCGAGACGTTAAAACTTAAACTTACTTTTTTCCTTCGCGTTATCCAACGCACTCTCCAAGATGCTCCCCTCCCCACGATGATCGTTAGCGCTGTGTCGTCCGAATAAGACACAGCCAGGGCAAGAACACCACACGCGCAAAGATGTGAGCTGGTGCCAGTGCCAAAGAGACTCCCAATTGGCGAGTTGCACCAGCGCCACAGGCGGCGCTGAGGATGAAGATAATGACTTCGCCTCGGCCAATTGCCGGCCTAGTACAATCCGCCAGTGACCGGACGACAACGGACAGGAGCCTACTCGGAAGATAGAAGAGCAGCTCTCACTCACTTGCTTACAGATCACCGTTCAGGGCTATGTTAGAAGGGAACGTCGTTTAGTGAACTCTCAGAAGTGAACAGACAGTTGTAAATTGCATTTGCTATGTACTGTGAAGTTTACCTACGATTATTTGCACTTAGCCATCGATGGCTTTATCTGTGTTTTTTACACACAGTGTTTCAGATTTCATCAACCGACAAGTCACGAAGATAAGTAAACACTAAACTCATTTGTGTGACTTTGTTACTAATTTGTTGAAGTGTTGTAGAACTCTCGTTCTCCTACTCTGTAACCTGACCCGGGGGCATAGCTGTGTAATAGTGGCAGGGAGAAATTGTCTTAGCGGTGCACTGCACCAGAAGCCGTTTCACGCTCATAAACTCTGCCTAGCGTAATAACAGTGGCAACTCTGTCTCCCCAACAGTAGTGACGAGGCCTTTACAAAACTGGCGCCGAGGGTGGGATAATCGCACCAATCTCTGCAAGTCAGTGGTCTTCCCCAGTAGTTTATGTTCGCAAACCATCAGGTGAAATTAGCATTTGTGCTGATTTCAAGGCCACTGTCAATCCTCAGATAGTTACCCAATGCCTCGCCCTGACGAACTATGGATCGCTTAGGTGCAGGTCGCTGTTTGTCAGAAACTGATCTTCGCGATGCCTACCTCCAGGTTGCTCTTGATGAATCTTCGCAAAATGTGTTTGCCATCAGCACATATTTAGGACTTTTCAAGTTCCTTCATTGGCCTTTTGGTAGCGCATCAGCATCTGTCATTTTCCAATGCTACCTAGAACAGCTGACTACTTCTGTAATCTCATGTACAAATTAGCCGGCCGGAGTGGCCGAGCGGTTCTAGGCGCTACAGTCTGGAACCGCGCGACCGCTACGGTCGCAGGTTCGAATCCTGCATCGGGCATGGATGTGTGTGATGTCCTTAGGTTAGTTAGGTTTAAGTAGTTCTAAGTTCTAGGGGACTGATGACCACAGCAGTTGAGTCCCATAGTGCTCAGAGCCATTTGAACCATTTTGTACAAATTACCTGGACTGGCCGCACAGCGAAACAACTTATTTCTAGTTTTCTCTGAGGTCAGACTCAAGTCTAATAAAGAAAAATGTGTCTTTTTCCAGACGGAAATAGAATATTTAGGTCATGTTATCAGTTCTCGAGGTGTTCATGTGACCACAGCAGTTAGACCTGTCCCTCATTGCGCATGCATGAAACACAATAAGGACACATCTGGTTTCATCTGCTTGACCGAAGCGTTGTTTCACCAATATTACTTAACATTTGTACCAATGACCAAACACTTCCGACAAACACAAGCAGTTTCCTTTATGCTGATGACCTGGCATCAGGGAAACAAGTGAAATCTTTTGAAGATATTGAAGAAGTTGAAGGCCACGTGACAGGAGCATTGAAAGAGTCTAGTGTGTCTGTTAATCTGACAACCACTTCGTTCAAACCCAATTAAAACTGATCTTTGCGCGTGTCATCTTAAGCTCAATCACACACTTCGCAAAACTCAACATCACATGGGAAGGGATGAATATGATCCATTCTAAACATCTGGGAGTCACAGTGGCTCGTAGTTTGATGTACAAGCACTACTGTGCAAGTACCAAAATGAAGGGGGAAGCCAGAAATAATATTCTTAGCGAGATCAGTGGTAGTATATGAGGTTCTCGACCACAAACGCTGAGAAGGACAGACTAGCAACATGAGACAGTGCATCAGAGGATACATGGCCAGTCTGGTACAAATCTACCCATGCAAACATACTTGACAGGGCACTAAATGAGACATGTAGACATAGTACAGGTTGCTTGAAACCTACGACACCTGTAAAACTCTACCAGTTCGCAGGTATAGCACCATCAGATATTCATCGTGAGGTAGATGCCAGTGCGGAGAGAACAAATAAAGATCACCAGGAAAACGATGCCTTATGTGCGCACGTTCCGGCGACCTCAAGGCTGATGTCCAGAAGAAATTTCCTCGAGGTTACTTCAATTTTTCAAACAAGAGCACCTACAGCGAGGAAACAATTTTGGATTTAACTATATATGGCGGTAGTATCTGTTCCCGAACGAACAGTTACCGTGGATGACCATGCAGCTTTGCTAGAAATGAAATGATCATTAAATGGACACCCTAGCTGCAAACCGGCGTTGATGTACTTCATTGGGGATGGGCAAACATCTTTTAGGCGCACTACGAATGTAGTGGTGTGGACATGTTGGGAATGTGGATCTTACGGGGAGCGTGCAAGGGATAAGTCCCTGCAGTCGCACTATCCTCTGTGCCCGCGGTGGCTCAGATGGATAGAGCGTCTGCCATGTGAGCAGGAGATCCCGGGTTCGAGTCCCGGTCGGGGCACACATTTTCAACATGTCCCCAATGAAGTACATCAACGCCTGTTTGCAGCTAGGGTATCCATTTAATTATTATTTCATTTCTAGCAAAGCTGCATGGTCATCCACGGTAACTGTTCTTTCGGGAACAGATACTACCGTCATATATAGTTAAAATATGGCTTCCCGGCCATTGACCTTCTTGTGCGAACGCACACGCTATGTCCGAACTCGTACGGGACTTGGTAGATTAATCTGCCACGAGTAATGAGTATGATGGGCAAACATCTATTAGGCGCACTACGAATGTAGTGGTGTGGACATGTTGGGAATGTGGATCTCACGGGGAGCGTGCAAGGGATAAGTCCCTGCAGACGCACTATCCTCTGTGCCCGCGGTGGCTCAGATGGAGAGCGTCTGCCATGTGAGCAGGAGATCTCGGGTTCGAGTCCCGGTCGGGGCACACATTTTCAACATGTCCCCAATGAAGTACATCAACGCCTGTTTGCAGCTAGGGTGTCCATTTAATTATCATTTCAATTTTGGATTTCTGGACTTGGGATTAACACTATCTGGCGTCTCCCGTCGGAAACCCATCCCATCGAAGCATGCACAGAATTGGATCGTGTGGAGGGCACTCAACCGTCTTCATTCTGGAATTGGGATATCCACGAGTAATCTCTAGAAATGACCCTTCCCTGTGGATACTACCAACTGTGAATGCTGAGAAGCACAGGACATGTAACACCTACTAGATTGTCTGCTATGCCTTGCTTCTTGCATAGATGAAACTCTTCCGCTTGTGACTCTGAGCGCAGTTGAGGTTGCAAGATTTTTCGCAACTGCAGTTTGTCTTGGTAATTTTTCTTTCATTTGCTTGTAATGGTAATTACCATGCGATGTAATTTGTTTGTACACGAATAAAAAGAAATCTCTTGACCGGAAGTAACCCTTGAAGCAGTCACGACAATTGAAAGTAAAATGGTGCGCCTCCGTAGATGACTTGTGACACTCTTAAGATCGTTGCAGGACTGAGGAAACAGTATTACATACTGGCAATCTGTCCTTTTGTGAATGATGCTGTCATTGCGATCATACACTGAATACAACTTGCACAGTTTGGGAACAAGGCGTCATTGGTGTGCGTCTCTTGCTTTCGGAATCATTTTATTTGTCTGCAAGTGTATATTCCGTACAAATACTAACAACTGAAACTTAACCTGCCGCAATGTGAAATAGTTAAACAAAAAAGTATATTAGAAGGTCGATACGGTTCCGTCATTTTCTCTGATTATGTCTTGACGCTGACTTCTTAACAACACAACGGCATTATGTGCAAAGCTAGCTGTATGTGAACCTGAAGCCACTGCAAAAGATGAACTGTGACTGCGACAGGAAATTCCTCAACTGCGCTGGTTTCTTCAAGCCCAATCTACCTACAAACCACGTGGGAATCAGGGAAGACAAGCCAGATGACATAAAAGACAACGGAGCTTGTTGGTGTCGCAGAACTAAAGAATGCATGATTCCCTGCGGTCTATCATCCAAAAGTTGAGTGACATTCACACATCAATGAGAGTATGACTGACTGGAAGTATGAATTCACATGATTTAACTGGTCAAAAGTTTCGTCCAGCCATTGGAATCTATCCTTTGGGTCACTGAGATGGGTTGAAATAGCGCTCATTCACCTCATACATGTCGTTGCTCGTTGCAAACGTTTATTTATTCCACAGGTTTGCGCTTCTCGTACGGATTTATTAAGCCCTATTTTAATGCAACACATTTTATTTTCTGTGAAAAGGACATGCACACTTACTCGCTCTACCGTGCTCTGACATGCACCAGCACACCTCTGCGTATGTGGACTGCTGCCAGCGCCACCATGCGACGACCACAGGTCAAATGCACCGCATGGTCATCCCCCGAGGTGATTTAAGCCCGCAAACCGCCCACCAGAGCGTTGTTTCACCATGTATCAGCATTATGCTTAATTTATGAGTATGAGTGTAGTTCCGACTTACAGTGCGGGATCACAAAGAATATGTTCTCGGACGGCAGGTGCGGATGTGAATTGGTCACAATGTGCTTGGTGCACAATATGGTGATCCTCCCTATTCGTGGGCAGATATAGTCAACCATAATCTTGATAATGAGTGTGCCTGACCCTCTCCCGACCCCTGCAGTGCAGCCTGGGGCACAGTCACACCTGAATCCTTCACAAATCTGGATGTTGCACGATTCGACCAGCTGGCCAAATGGACACCAACAATTAGACCCCTTTCAATATCTATCACTTTCTGATAATGCTGTAGTTCACGAGTACATAGTATCTCCATGTCCTTCACATAGATCTCTCAATATCTAACACTTGCACTCCGTATATACCCTACTAGGCACCAACAACACTAATGCACTCTGATAGACATTCTGTCTGTTACATGCCTGCTATTGGTGTGTACTTTTTATCATCATTTATTGCACAAATGGTTGAAATGGCTCTGAGCACTATGGGACTTAACATCTGAGGTCATCAGTCCTCTAGAACTTAGAACTACTTAAACCTAACTAACCTAAGGACATCACACACATCCATGCCTTAGGCAGGATTCGAACCTGCGCCTGGAACCGCTCGGCCACACCGGCCGGCTTTCTTTGCACATATTGTTGTTGTTGTTGTGGTCTTCAGTCCTGAGACTGGTTTGACGCAGCTCTCCACGCTACTCTATCCTGTGCAAGCTTCTTCATCTCCCAGTACCTAGTGCAAACTACATCCTTCTGAATCTGCTTAGTGTATTCATCTCTTGGTCTCCCTCTACGATTTTTACCCTCAACGCTGCCGTCAAATACTAAATTTGTGATCCCCTGATGCCTCAGAACATGTCCTACTAACCGATCCCTTCTTCTAATCAAGTTGTGCCACAAACTCCTCTTCTCCCCAATCCTATTCAGTACCTCCTCCCTAGTTATGTGATCTACCCATCTAATCTTCAGCATTCTTCTGTAGCACCACATTTCGAAAGCTTCTATTCTCTTCTTGTCCAAACTAGTTATCGTCCATGTTTCACTTCCATGCATGGCTACACTCCATACATATACTTTCAGAAACGACTTTCTGACACTTAAATCTATACTCGATGTTAACAAATTTCCCTTCCTCAGAAACGCTTTCCTTGCCATTGCCAGTCTACATTTTATATCCTCTCTACTTCGACCATCATCAGCTATTTACGCCCATGGCAGAAGACAAAACTATACAAATACTACACATACATAGAACATAATGAAATGATTAACACATCACGGTCACGAATCATGAGAAAATAGTTGTAATACCACAGAAATTTATTACATGTTTGCCTATATACTTCTGTCTAGGGCATCTTCAGTGCTGGCTGTTGGATGTGCTTCTTCCAGAGTCGCTGAGGTCCTGTCTCACCACCTCGTCCGCGGACGACCACTTGGAAGTCTTCCAGTGGGCTGGTGTACAAATACTCTGTTAGGGGGAGTGCCCTCTGCTGGTACAACATGTCTACCCACTTTACCCTTCACCTTATATTAATTGACTTCCGGAAGGCATACGACAGCATTAATCGGGCCGCCCTCTGGAAGATGGTGCAGGAGTTCAGCATACCAGTGAATTACATTAGACTGATTGCAGTTTGTTACAGCGGATCAAATTGTCAAGTACGCTTTGTAGATCATTTGTCAGCACCATTCTCAGTTAAAAATGGGTTGAGAGAGGGCGATCCTCTCTCACCAGGTCTGTTCAACATAACGCTGGAAGAGGTGAGACATGCAGTTGGCCTTAATAGGGTGATGGAGATAGTTGGAAGTGATATGATCCTTGCATTTGCAGATGATTTGGTGATTGTGGGCGAAACTCTGAATGGTCGGCCGGTGTGGCCGAGCGGTTCTAGGCGCTTCAGTCTGGAACCGCGCGACCGCTACGGTCGCAGGTTGGAATCTGCCTCGGGCATGGATGTGTGTGATGTCCTTAGATTAGTTAGGTTTAAGTAGTTCTAAGTTCTAGGGGACTGATGACCTCAGAAGTCAAGTCCCATAGTGCTCAGAGCCATTTTAATCATTTTTGAAACTCTGAATGAGATGACAGTAGATACCTCTAGATTAATGCTAGAAGCGAGCAAACTAGGTTTACTTGTCAACGATGAGAAAACAAAGTATACAGTAGTCTCTCGTTGGCAAAATATGCACTCCAGTATTATAGACGGCCACAGTTCTGAAAAAAGTTGAAAAATTCATGTATCTGGGGGCAATAATGTCGAACAAAAGTGAGACAGAAAAGGAAATTCGACAAAGAATAGTAAGTGCGAACCGGGTGTACCACAGTTTAAACTACCAATACATGTCATGCATCGTATCCCAAGAAAGCAAAATACAGCTATACATGTCACTGGTGCGACCGGTGGTATTTTATGGTTGTGAGACTTGGGAAAGTACACAGACAATGGAAGAGCGCATTTGTGGGTTTGAGAGGCAGATTTTAGGGAAGATTTGTGGCCCAGTATACAATGCAGAAACTGCAAGATTGGAAAGAAGGCACAACGAATGTCTGTATCGGTGCTTTAAGAAAGCTGATATTGGGAGAATTACTGCAAGAAAAAGGTGTGTACGTTGACGAAGTTATATTGACATCCAACCATGTTTTCGTGGTATTTCCCTTTTGTGTATTTACAGATAGAAATGAATGATGTTTATTGGAAATGCACTGCAATCCAAAACTGCCTGTTTTTTGACCAGTATAGAGTGTTCAAGTGCTTCCTAATCTCTTACTAGCATTTCTACCGTTTTTATCTTTTTAATAGAATGAAGGCGTTGGCGTTGACCCCCAGATGCTGAGCAGCGTTTCGAAGGACACGGGAGATGGGATGCAGCCACAACAGCAGGAGCTGTCCTTCAGCAAGGTATGCACACAGATCTGATGCTATCATTCTGCTGATCAGGCAGTTAATGAAGTTACTCACAAGTATATACATACACTCACAAATATAAAGACACACACACTCACATACCTACTCTTGTGTTCACGATAATGCCATGTATTTGCTAAATGTAAGTGTGTTCTTTTATTACTAAGTAATACTCGGTGTCTTTTTTGGACATCTCCACTTCTTTTGTGTAGCCAAAAACTATGAAACAATAGTTACATAGATTTCAGAAAAGACTGACGGTTGTCTGACGATGACGTTCCCAAGCAGACAGTTGGCATTGTGAAAGATGTCGATTCCATTTCCAGCAAAGAATATTGTAGCTGGTTTGGCTCTTCCTTGACTCAGTACACAGACCTCTTAGGTATGTTTCACCTACGTCTACTTTTTTTTCTTACAGAGAGAAGGAATCGGCGAGTACTCCCAGATAACGAATAGTTTCTCAAAGGACACGAGTGGCGAACAGGGGTCACAATCGGAGGATGTCGCTTTCGCTAAGGTAAGCAAACAACTGGTCTTATAACTTAAAACATTTTTCTATTGGATGTTCGTGTTTTGCAGTCAGTGCTGTGTAGTTTTCTTCTCATTTTTGTTCCTCTATTTTGAGGGTAGTGCAAATGTCAGCCAATGACAACCTTAAACGTCTATAATGATCAAAGAATGCGCTACCAACTTGTAAAGTTTACACTATAACCACTGAAGATGCTCCAAAAAAAGTGAATCGCATCTGCTGAATAAGCTTTTCAGTTTACACTACGCTCGAGACAGGAAATAAACAATTATGAAGTTAAATTTCCTTTACGTCTAAGGTCAGTACTGCTGACAAGATGACTCTTGCATATGCTGTTATTTATATATACTTGACGATGCCGATGCTGACTTTGTGTTTAACATTTGACGATATCACCACGGGTGCAGTACGTTAGGACATGTTTTCAAGAAACAGGTCAGAAGGTGGACATCATAGACCGAAACCGGTAGTCTGTCGACAAAAAATTTGTGACCGTAGACGTAAAGTAAAGGAAACTTATTCTGTATTCATGTCATTGTTTTATTCGCGACCATGTCACAGCTTGTGAAATTATGACGTTTATGGAAGAGGAGGGCCATTGAAATAATTATCCCTGCCTTCGCCACGTCTTTTAAGCGTTAGCTGTTCTCTGCATATGTGAGTTCATTAAAGAGACATGTCAACTGTGGAAACCTGTTCTTCCTGCTGCTAGGATAATTGAGATTTGACAATATCACAGAATGTGTTTGGGAAGTCTGTAATGTTAAGTTACTTCATGGAGCGGCACAGAATTATCCTTCTAAATTCGCTAGATACTTTTCTCGTCATTTTCATTGAATACTCTGAGTGATTTTCTCTTAAAGTGTGAGACCGAGTTAATAAATTTAAGATTTTGAGCCGAGAAAGATCGTTTCACGCAGTAGCTACAACTAATCTCATTTTTTGCTTTGTGAATTATCACTGTGGGCGTAAACACGGCTGGTAACATTATCACTTCCTGAAGTGTAGGCTGCCTAATCTGCCAGTTCAAATCTCACTCATAAACTAAAGTCATTTTGCCTCCCATCTCTTTCTTTTTTAATCTGTCAGGTAGGAGTCAGAATGAAATTCACTAGAGAAGCTAGAAGTAGCGTTCTTACTGCTGTGTTGATGTAGACTGAATAACCATTCTGATAATCTCCAACGTTCTGCTTGTCTACGAAGAACCTTCACCATTATCTACCATGAAGCCTATAATTTTGATGGTTTTCAATTAAAAATAAATTAACATAACTAACCATTTTAACATACACTAAAAAGACCTTCTTCATGTCTGGCAACATGAAGTGAAAAACAGAACCCACGTAAATGCTCAGGTCGTCTATGACCAACCGTAGTGAAGCCTGCTTAGGTCAGGAAGACACAGAGACAGAAGCCATTGTACATTTAAATTCGGCCATCCGTAACCATTCCTGTCACACTAAATCAGTATTGTAGTGTAGTTACAGCATCCAGTAAGTAAGTTACATATTTTACAACGAGAACGAACATTGCGTAGCACAGTCCCACTAAATAATATTACTGAAACGAGTTAAAATGATTTTGTTGACGTCTAAGTTACTGAGTCGGACGCGAAGTGTATGTGTGTGCAATATTTTCCTACATCATTGAAGTGGAAACTAATTACATAAAAATTCTGCAATATTTTCACTAATTCGAGAGACCACAGAGCTCTCTACAGCCTCTGTGACAGTGGCGAATATTTTTTATCTCCTGAGTTTTTGACACTGAACGGCGTGGAAAGCTGAGTTTAGTTACATGAAAACGGATAAAGCTTGTCGATATTTTCCTTCTTATACTACATGAAATTACTGGTGTTGAGCAGTCTGAACATTTTATCTGCCAGGAATTACCAGTAACATTTAACAGCTGACATTAACATCTTTGGCGATTTGACTTTGCGTTTTCCGACAGTCTTGGCTGGTTGGTTGATTTGGGGGAGGGGACCAAACAGCGAGGTCATCGGTCCCATCAGATTACGGAAGGAATGGGGAAGGAAACGGGCCGTGCCCTTTCAAAGGAACCATCCCGGCATTTACCTGCAGCGATTTAGGGATATTCACGGAAAACTTAAATCAGGATGGCCGGATGCGGGTTTGAACCGTTGTTCTCCCGGATGTGAGACCAACAGTTTTAGCATTTTCCAAATGTCGCTACTAAGATCATGATGATGAATTAATTCAACTCAATTTCTGTCATAAAGTAATACCTTGACCAATGAATTTAGTTTAATGAAATCTACGAATTACTGGAGATACCTGATTTTAACTTCAAAAGTATTTCGTACTTAAGGAAATTATGGAATAATTTACCAGATTTGAAGCAACTACTTCTAGAGCTTCTCTCCGATACGTGTAATGATCATCAGAGCTACGACGGCAGGAAGCGTATTTACATCCCGCTGACAAGAGACGGCAGCAGTTTCCGTGTCGGAAGCAGTGAGTGGAAATTGAAAACGCACTGAGTACTAACTGTTTAATAGATAGCCGACTTTTCTTCATCGCATTTAATTTGTAAGCGGTTTTTAATGCCACTGTCAGAAAGCATGCAACCATTGCCAGTTAGAAAGCTAGTATGAAACGGTTTCCGTGGGGAAACTGCAAGGAATTGTTGTATGTGAGTAGGTACGGGGCATGTCGAAAGTACGTAGAATGTAATGGAGGTAGTTCGAACAATAATGCGATAGATCCCAGAAGTGAAATGTATCGAAGAGGCAGGAATCGACCTTCAGGGAGTCGTGGGAGATATTCTGATACTATGAAATACTGAACACACCACGCATGGTCGGCAGCAGTTTGGTAGGTTGGTGTTTCCATGTTATGATGAGGTTTCAAGATCGATTCCCACCTCAGGCGACCATTTTTAACCGGCGGCAATAGACTTTCAAATTTCTTAACGTCAAAAAATAAATAAATAAATAAAATAAAATAAAAATAATTAAAAAAGTGCCAGGTTGCACAGTTGTTAGGAATGCCCGTAAAAAACCCGGCGTTCCGCTGGTAGCAATAGTGGCGACGAATAGAAACTACGTCACCGATTAGCCCTGCTTAAACGATAAAATTTGTTTAATTTTATGAACGAATCGTCACAGAGCAGTTATTTTTTACTTCATTTGAGCATGAGATGTGATAATTTTCATACCTGACTGGATGCCCCTTTCTACGGAATTTGCCTCCCCCGAGCCGATAGTTCCATTATTTTGTTGTTTTCACTAAAATTCTGAACGCCTCAGCGTCGCTGCGAAAGGGGCGTATCTCAGTTCGAATCCCGGTCTGGAACGCAAATTATCATAGTGTCTTTGCAAGTTCTAAGTTGCGCACAGCCAACTCTTGGTGAAAAAGAATTCTATTTTTACAGTTTCCTCGTGTGTAGACCAAAATGAGAATATGTGCTGGTTTCGATTTCCAATCAGACAGAAAATTTCATCACTTACTTCAAGTTCTATTAGCTGAAGGGAAAAAGAATTCAATAGGTAGAGGCTGCATAGCCAACAAAGACGACAGGTACGGGGTTTAAATCCTAATCAGACATAAAATTTTTCGTTTTGTCATTCCAGGTCCGAATGACTCGCTTCTGGTGTAAAAAAAATCAGATACATAACATCTAATCCTGCTTAATTAATAATCCGATTAGTTTTGGGTTCGGATTTCCGTCGTGCACAATGTATTACGTCAAGTCATTTCAAGTTTAAATATGTGCACACATTTTAACTTGCAAATAACATCTGTGCAGGCTTAGTTAAAAAACGCAATAGAGGCTGGTCAAGAATCCCGGTTTGGTGTACAACTTCGCGTCTAGACTTTCTAACACGTTGATGCAAGCGAGAAGTCTGATATTTGATTAGTCGGCAACGATGATATATGCTGTGTCGAGGAGTCTTGTTCAGTAACGAAGGCTTTGATTAAGTGATATTTTCAGGTTCAAACATACGCCGATGTCGCTGATGGTGTAAAATTCCGTATGTAATGGATGACCATTCTTAGTTAAGAATGACTACGAGTGCTGGGTTTGGATCTAGACCCCGAACAAAACATTTCCTCTAGTCATTTAAAGTCCAAGATTGAGCGCAACTACCTCCTGTTCAGTATATTTACCACCTATTTTTGCTAGATATCAAGGGCGATAGGTTACTTTCGAACAGCACATAGATCCTCATGGAGTTATGAACACAGAGGAATTAATATTGATAACCTTGTGCCACTTTATCGACCGGAAAAACGGCAAGATCTTCCCGATCGAGCAAAGACGGGACGAAGCACGGCTTCCGAAAGCTAATCGCAAAAACCGGTTACTGAGTAGTCGATTCTGCGGTTAATGAGCAGTGGAATGTTAGGCTTTCATAAAGCGCTTGAGACCGTTAATAGCGGTTTTTTTAACATGTTAATTCATTAAGCAGATTATGTAAAACTACTCGCCGTGCGAACGACGATTAATAGGCGACTGAGAAATCGGTAAGCGGGTAACGGTTAATTTCCAATCCCTGGTCGGAAGCAGACACACGGTGTCAGTTTACTGCGTTCCCTCTTCTGCGTGAGAGTCGAGTCAGCGGTTACCGAAAGGGAATCTGCTCGGCCGGCATCCCCTTTTCCAGTCTGACTGTATACAAAGCATCAGAAAGACTGTCTGTCCGCACTACACGATTTATGTTTATTTAAATTTACTTCCTGCAGCGATAAGGGCACGGTTCGCTACCTTTCTGAAAAATATTTAAGCAGATCTGTACCTTTTAGAGCAAGAAAATATCGACTTATGGTAGAACTCTGGCAGTCCAGGTATTTCTACAAAATTTCTTATTGACATATAATTTTATTTTTGAGAAGATTAATGGACGAATTATGTAGTAGAATCACGGGTATTGACTGTCTCAGATGCTTCAGTCATTGTAAGAAATTCCTGTTGCTAACATTAAGAGATAGTTTACGCCGCGATGAGTCTGGAGAGGCGACAATTCGGGAGTGACGTTTTTCTGAGTATGGAATGATGTGAGAGCGATCGTCTGATTCTACTAAAATCCGAATGTAGGTCTATAAGTTTTAAGTTGGGTTGGGTTGTTTGGGGAAGACCAGACAGCGAGGTCATCAGTCTCATCGGATTAGGGAAGGACGGCGAAGGAAGTCGGCCGTGCCCTTTCAAAGGAACCATCTCGGCATTTGCCTGGAGCGGTTTAGGGAAATCACGGAAAACCTAAATCAGGATGGCCGGACGCGGGATGGAACCGTCGTCCTCCCGAATGCGAGTCCAGTGTATAAATTTTAAGTAATACACTCCTGGAAATTGAAATAAGAACACCGTGAATTCATTGTCCCAGGAAGGGGAAACCTTATTGACACATTCCTGGGGCCAGATACATCACATGATCACACTGACAGAACCACAGGCACATAGACACAGGCAAGAGAGCATGCACAATGTCGGCACTAGTACAGTGTATATCCACCTTTCGCAGCAATGCAGGCTGCTATTCTCCCATGGAGACGATCGTAGAGATGCTGGATGTAGTCCTGTGGAACGGCTTGCCATGCCATTTCCACCTGGCGCCTCAGTTGGACCAGCGTTCGTGCTGGACGTGCAGACCGCGTGAGACGACGCTTCATCCAGTCCCAAACATGCTCAATGGGGGACAGATCCGGAGATCTTGCTGGCCAGGGTAGTTGACTTACAGCTTCTAGAGCACGTTGGGTGGCACGGGATACATGCGGACGTGCATTGTCCTGTTGGAACAGCAAGTTCCCTTGCCGGTCTAGGAATGGTAGAACGATGGGTTCGATGACGGTTTGGATGTACCGTGCACTATTCAGTGTCCCCTCGACGATCACCAGTGGTGTACGGCCAGTGTAGGAGATCGCTCCCCACACCATGATGCCGGGTGTTGGCCCTGTGTGCCTCGGTCGTATGCAGTCCTGATTGTGGCGCTCACCTGCACGGCGCCAAACACGCATACGACCGTCATTGGCACCAAGGCAGAAGCGACTCTCATCGCTGAAGACGACACGTCTCCATTCGTCCTTCCATTCACGCCTGTCGCGACACCACTGGAGGCGGGCTGCACGATGTTGGGGCGTGAGCGGAAGACGGCCTAACGGTGTGCGGGACCGTAGCCCAGCTTCATGGAGACGGATGCGAATGGTCCTCGCCGATACCCCAGGAGCAACAGTGTCCCTAATTTGCTGGGAAGTGGCGGTGCGGTCCCCTACGGCACTGCGTAGGATCCTACGGTCTTGGCGTGCATCCGTGCGTCGCTGCGGTCCGGTCCCAGGTCGACGGGCACGTGCACCTTCCGCCGACCACTGGCGACAACATCGATGTACTGTGGAGACCTCACGCCCCACGTGTTGAGCAATTCGGCGGTACGTCCACCCGGCCTCCCGCATGCCCACTATACGCCCTCGCTCAAAGTCCGTCAACTGCACATACGGTTCACGTCCACGCTGTCGCGGCATGCTACCAGTGTTCAAGACTGCGATGGAGCTCCGTATGCCACGGCAAACTGGCTGACACTGACGGCGGCGGTGCACAAATGCTGCGCAGCTAGCGCCATTCGACGGCCAACACCGCGGTTCCTGGTGTGTCCGCTGTGCCGTGCGTGTGATCATTGCTTGTACAGCCCTCTCGCAGTGTCCGGAGCAAGTATGGTGGGTCTGACACACCGGTGTCAATGTGTTCTTTTTTCCATTTCCAGGAGTGTATTATCATGACTCGTGACCATTCTTGTAACGTAATTTATGGAAATGTTGGGTGAGTAGTAGTTTTCTGCTTTTTATTTAGATATCGATCTTGGTAAAATTCCTAATCCTATGGAATGGACAGAATACGAAATACGTCAGCGTATTAATTGTTGCAATATATTTCTACAAAGTACACAAATCCGATATTTGAAAATACTCATAGTGAGTAGAACATGTGTGCTAGCTAAACTGGGATGTGAAAAGTCACGTGATGGCGATATGCACATATACAAATGGTGGTGGTATCTGGTACACAAGGTATAAAAGGCGCAGTTGTCTTTTGTACTCAGCTGATACACGTGAAAACGTTTCCGTCCTGATTACGGCCGTACGACGAGAATTAGCAGACACTGAACGCGGAATGGTAGTTGGAACTAGAGGCATGGGACACTGTTTCGGAATTGATAAGGGAATTCAATATTCCGAGATCCACAGTATCAAGAGTGTGCCGAGAACACTAAATTACAGGCATTGTCTGTCACCACGGACAATTCAGTGGCCGACGGCTCTCACTTAACGGCCGAAAGCAGCGGTATTTTCGTAGAGTTGTCAGTGCTAAGAGAGAAGCAACACTACGTGTAATAACAGCATAAATCAATGTGGGACGTACGACGAACATATCCATTAGGACAGCGCGGCGAAATTTTACGTTAATGGGCTATGGCAGCAGACGACCGATTTGAGTGCCTTTACTAAAAGCGTGACATCGCCCACAGAGCCTCTCCGGTGCTCGTAACCGTATCAGTTGATAAGAGCTGATGGTAAGGTTCAAGTGTTGCACAGACACCACCAAGCCGTAGATCCAAGTTGTCAACAAGTCACTGTGCAGGATGATGCTGGTTCCTTAGCGGCGCGGGCTGATATTATATGGAATGGACTGAATGGAAATAGTTGTGTTCGGTTACTTGGAAGACCATTTTCAGCCATTCATGAACTTTACATTCCCAAACAGAGATGTCACGTCACTGCACCGCAGTCATTGATGGTTGGTTCAAACGGCTCAGATGTCTCTAAGCACTATGGGACTTAACATCTGAGGTCATCAGTCCCCTACACTTAGAACTACTTAAACCTAACTGACCTAAGGACATCACAGACATCCATACTCGAGGCAGGATTCGAACCTGCGACCGTAGCAGCAGCGCGGTTCCGGACTGAAGCGCCTAGAACCGCTCGGCCACAACTCATGATTGGTTTGAAGAACATTCTGCACAATTCGAGCGAATGATTTGGTCACCAAGATCGCCTGTCATGAATCCCACCGACAATGGGACATAATAGTGAGGTCAGTTCGTGCACAAAATCCTGCACCGGCCACGCTTTCTCAATTATGGACGGCTATATTTCTGCAGGGAACTTCCAACGACCTGTTGAGTCCATCCCACCTCGAGTTCCTGCACAACGCCGGACAAAATGAGATCAGACACGATATTAGGAAGTATCCGATGATTTTTGCCACCTCGCTGTAAGGTCCCACGATTTACGAACACACTGCAGGTAAATTCACTGAACTAAGCACTTTTAGTTTGTTTATTGCAAGCTGCCTCTTCTCTTTCTTTACGACTGGACATTACCCAAATATTTTTCGTCTTGTTTGTTATTATGATAGTTCAGTGTAAGAGTAATTCTTAAATTACGTTGATTCAATAGGCCTAATAGGCGCTGAGAATGAAATCAAAGACAGAAACAATCATATTAGTTTTGTTTTCATCTTATGCGTCTTTTGTGGTGAAGTCAGTTCCGAATAGGCATACTTCATTCTTTCGAAGAATTTTCTTACCCTCTAGACTGCAAATGATGGAACCGAAACGGTGCTGTTAAGTGTCAGGTCCTTTACACTAAGAATATATCGAATTGTCGAAGAATTACGGAAGTACAGATATTCTTGCAAATAACTCATTTTGACTAGGCGTCCTGAAGGAATTATGTGATAGAATTACAGATTTTATCTATCTCAGATACTTCAAGAAATCCTAATCAGAGTGGAAACATGTTTGAAATATTAATAATTAAAGAAAATTGAGTTTACATGTGTTAAGGAGTGTCCCGTTACTAATGACGCGATTTCTGATGTTTGCAACATCGTAATATTAGTTTAAATCTACGTCGTTCGCCATATAGGACAGTGTTCCCTGTGGTTATCCTATGATATCAAGTTAGATTAGCCACACAGAATGTACCACCAAGTGGCTAGAAAACCTAAACGAAAGCTTTGTTGCATGCATAGCAATCAGGACGACTGCCATTCAGATCGTTCGAATTTTTATGCTTATGTGTAAACTGAAGGTGGAGGGAAGGAGGGGAGCAGAAAGGAAAGGAAAGGAATTACTGGATGTCAGTAGCGACGAATGAAAATGTGTGCAATACCGAGATTTGAACCTGGGATCTCTTGCTTACTGGGCAGGTGGATTGAACACTGCGCCATCTGGGACTAAGTGTTATCGGCACCGCGCAGACTTTTTTGGCACGCCCAACTGCTGACCCACATTCCCAACGAGCCCACCTATCCACATTGCCTGTCCATTTCCTCCATTCTCGCTACTTGCGCAGGAGATCGGACGTACTTTTTCATCCGCACTGAAGAAGGTGGATTCAATCCCCATCAAGGCAATCAACTGAATGAATGCATGGTGACAAAGAACGATGATTGTCACCTGTGCTTGTTTGCAAATGTAATGTGACGTAACGACGTGACTGTCATTGAATATGACTTTCTTGAATAAAAGAAGTATAATTATGTGTATTTACCTTTGGAGAGAGTCAACCCCCTCCCTCTCCCACGCTCTCCTTTAGTGTCTCTGCACTCCTTCCTGCCTTGTCTTCCCTCTTCACCCCCCCCCCCACCCTGCCAGTCTCCTGCCTCTTGGTGCGCCCCCTGCCCCCCTTTTTCCTCTTCCTCCCGCCACCCCCCATCCCCCCTGCCCTCTTTTTCCCTCCTCTCCGACCTCCAATCCCTCAGCAGGTCCCTACAAGTGGTTTTTTATTCTTTGTGTTTCGTCGTTTCCAGTGGTTTTGTTTTTTAAGTGTTTCGCTCTGTGTGAATTTTACGCTGTGACCGACTTTTACCTTGTGTTTCACTCCAGTGATTTTAAGTACGCAACAAATTGCTGGCTGTGTTCTTTTAAATTCATGTCGACTTTTTAATTGTCCCCCAATGTCCCCGTATTAATGTATATTTTAACTCCCATGATCTCCATTTACTGTATTTTTATGTCATCCTTTTTACCCTTTTTTAAAATGTAAAAGGTCCCCTTGCATTGTTAAAGCCATTTGGCTGAAGAGTGGTGGACTGTGCCTTTGCCAGCCATCCCCTGCCAATATGGCGCAGTGGAATGAAATTACACTAAAGGGAAAAAAATTGGAGTGAGTCCTTGTTCAGTCCTAGTCGCATAGCCAGCTTAACCACCAAGACACATTATGATAGTTCTCTCACTCGCCAGCAGATTCAGAGTGAGTCATAAATGGGCAAAAATTCAGTATATAGTTACTGAGCCACAAGCGCATAACTGTTTTCCCATGTTGCTATGTCAATGCCTGGAAATGCAACTGCAGTTCAGAAGATGAAGAGTGTGAATGCGTGAGTGGTCCCTGTCTGCGTGTGTTAGCCACAGGAAAAGTGCGCCAGGAACAGACACCACACATTCATTTAATTGTTCTTTCGGACATGTCAGGAAGACCCTACATATTCATATAACTGACTCACCTCGAGGGGCAATGGATCCATCATATTCGGTGCGGATGCACAAGTATGTCTGACCTCCTGCGGGAATCTCAGAGTAGCGAGCATGAAGGAAATGGACAGGGACTGTGGCTAGGTGGCGTTTGGTTGGTATGTGGGTTGCCTGTGAGGCGTTCAGACAGTTCTCACAGTTGCGGTAACACTGTGTCCCAGATGGCGCAGTGGTTAACGCACCTGCCTAGTAAGCAGTAGATCCCAGATCGGCACACATTTTCACTCATCGCCACTGATCATGTGTAATGCCCCTATGCAGCTGACGTCAGTAATTCCTTCCCTTTCCTTTCTCCTGCCCCCGACCCCTCCCCACTCCACCTTCAATGTACATACAATGTATCACAGCTGTAGATTCCGCGTGGTGCCTGTTCTTTCAGACATGTCCGAAAGAACAGACACAATGCGTTCATATAGTTCGTGCTTACCATAGTACCATCGTAAATGGGTAATTTGTATATGCTTTTTCTCCTTATGTATCACAGAATGAAGCTCACCTTGCAATCATGTACAATGACAGCAACAACTTCACAATATAATGCAGTCGCATTGTGATTTCCGTCTGCTTGCAGGTGGGAGCCGTTGGAGAAGACTCATCTGCCGGAGAGCAGGAACCAAGTGGAGACTCCAGTGATGCTGCCGGTGAGATTTCTGTGCAAGGTGAGTGCTTTGCACGTATTGTAAGCACTTACCTTTCAAGTTGGTAAAGACAGCAAGTGTGTTAGCATTATTTTGCTTTTTGTGCCGAATTTTCCAGACAGAGCTGTCTGGAAGCAGTATCCATGTTTTACTGTTAAACGTTTTTTCTACTCATTTGGATAGCGAAAACAATTTCGAATGCGTGGGGACGCAAAAATGTGTTTGTGTGGATTAGAGTATGATGACAACCAGTCACCTGTGCTTGCTTGCAGATGTATAGTGACGTTACAACGTGACTGTCATTGAATATGACTTTATTGTGTAGTCACTTCTCTGAAGGAACAAGTCTAATTCTGTGTATTTACCTTTTGGGAGAGTCCTTGTGCAGTTCTAACCACACAGGCAGCTTAAGGACCGATACTCATTACGATAGCGAAGACTTCCTTTCTCGCTCGCCAGCAGATTCAGAGTGAGTCACAAATGAGGACAAAATTTAATATGTAGGTTTAATTTAATTTGTGGTAAGTTCCTATTGGACCAAACTGCTAGGGTCATCGGTCCCCCTAGCCTTACACACTACTTAACCTAACTTAAACTAAGTTACGCTATGGACAACACACACACACCCATGCCCGACGGAGGACTCGAACCTCTGACGGAGGAAGCCTCGCGAACCGTGACAAGGCCCCCCTGACCACGCGGCAACACCGCGCGGCGAATACATAGTTACTGAGCTACAAGCACGTAATTGTTTTTCCCATGTTGCTATGTCAAAAAATGGAAATGCAACTGAAGTTCAGAAGACTGAGGAGTGTGAGCTTTTGAGTGATTCCTGTCCGCCTGTATAAGCCAGGAATTTATGCACTTTTGTAAGCGCTGGAGGACTTGCATTGAGCGTGGGGGAGATAATGTTGAAAAGTGACACAGCTTTGTACCACTTCTGCACAATAAATAATATTTAAAAAAAAACATTTAAGGTTTTCATTTGACTCACCCTCGTATGGTTGAATAAATGGTCTCTATCATGAAACCATGCATTGCTGGACATACGTTCATTAGACCTTTACTGTTCCGCATCTTCTCATCCATCAGTCCCTAGAATTTAAACACAGTGGAAAAAAATCTCCCTGTGTATATCTATTAAGTTGGCAAGTAAGGGAAAAAGAGAAAAAATGCCTAATATTTTCCACCAAAAACTACAAACGGATAACGTGAAAACTAAATCTGACTGCTACCTCTCAAGATTAATCACCATTTGAGACTAAACTGACCAATTTGAATGAAACGGAATCCAACAGGAAACCTGCTGCAACTTGTACTCCCCAGAGTTACTAATCGCAAAAGCACCAAGTTATCTCACCAAAAACTGTAATCTGGAGCTGGCAGGCAACAGCACCAGGGCTGCGCCGTAGTACCGCGTGAGCAGGCCTGGCTACCACACAGCAAGACGGCCTTCGGCCGAGTGCTCCAAGTCGAACCACTCACTACGGAGGCCGCCGTCTGCATCAAACTACCGGAACGGCGTGTGCCGTCCGAAACTAGAATCTCGACCTACGGTTATCGCCGTCTGAATCAAACGCCTCCCTACGATAGTAGCCTGCTCAGAACAAAGTGCCTCTATATCCGGCCACTTCTGTGTTTGCACCACAACACAAACACTATGCAATACTCAAAGAGCGTCCTAAGACGGCACCGATGGTAAAATTTCACCTCAAGACTCAGTTTCCCATCAACATGTCTCTAACACACTGGAGCCAACAGCATCTCTGTCCACTCCAGCGGCGGCAAAGCGTGCTCCGTGACTGGTGTCACAAGGTGTCTGTCCAATCGAAAATTACGCTCCAGCAAAACTAGCCCCAAGCCTCACCTCACAAAAATAAAATAAAAAGGTGGATGTTATGCGTCTACACTCGGCACGACGAAGTTGTGGGTAAGTCAACATCAAAAGCTTCTAACACCGTCGATCCTACGGCTATAACCGCTGCTGTTTAGCAAGTGGGTTCCAGTTAATGGCTCGCGATCAGAGCGCTCCTTTGAAAGAAGCCAGCCTCTAAGACGCCGGGTAGGCTCCAGAACTGGCGAGGTCGTGCCTTGGTTGTTCTCCACAGTCGCTCCATAGTCCATAATTCTTCGAAAGCAGTCTGCGCTTCCTCCCCCTGCGGGTTTTGCAACAGGAGCGCCGCCTGCTAACAAATGGTTCAAATGGCTCTGAGTACTATGGGACTTAACTTCTGCGGTCATCAGTCCCCTAGAACTTAGAACTACTTAAACCTAACTAGCCTAAGGACATCACACACATCCATGCCCGAGGCAGGATTCGAACCTGCGACCGTAGCGGTCGCGCGGTTCCAGACTGTAGCGCCTAGAACCGCTCGGCCACTGCGACCGGCCGGCCGCCAGCTAACACCTACAGCGTTAGAGCACGGCCGCCGCCTCCTAGCGCACCCGAAAGCCTTTTCCACACTCAGAACGAAGCCTCCAGTAGCAAATTCATCGAATTTTTCCAAATAATGTTAACCTTCTGATACAGCTGTTGATTCAGATCACTGTAATTAGCGATTGTCAATTACTGATACCAAGGTACAAACTCCTAAATGACAAGAATATCAAACTCTTAATAAAATTAATCTGAGTGAAAGTAGGACTGTTAAATAAAACAGTTTAACGTGATCGTTATACCACGTAGCGAGTGAGTACTGGACCTGGAGGCTGAAAAGTATACTGACAAGTTCAGGAACGAGTATTAAACGTGGATGAGTGTAGCATACGGCAGTCAATGGCTGTTTAATTAGCGTGTTAGTTGGCAAGTAATTTACAAAATCACGGCAGGTAGCGATAGTTTACCGAGAACTCCTTCGGTGCAGGAACTTACTCTTGATGCACCGGAGTAGAACAAATCCTCCCACTACACTGTCACCAAGTTCCCACAGAGCGAGAGCAAGCGGCACTATATGCAAGAGCAAAGGAGTGAGGTCACAATTTGCAGAAAGTAGGAGTTTTTTATTTACGCAACTCCAGTTGTGTAGTCCGGGTTAAATCGAACTAATCTCGCTTTTCATTCAGTGCAAAACTGTATCACAGCACATTCTTTAGACTGTGTCAAGTAAGAGGATGGTATTATGAACTATACTAACGTCGATCTTAACCGAAAAGAATTTCAATAACGTATCCTAATACAAAAGTAGCCCTATCACAGTCAGATTCTCTAAACTGTAGGGAGATCCGAAAAGTAAGTGTGTAGCAACTTTTAGTAACACATGTGTCCTTCCCGACGGGGTAATTTTAACAAATCATTAGCGCACAAAACTGAGTGGAAGTATACAGGCTCTATGGGCCTCAGTGTTTACATGTTTACTCTTGAAACAAGTAAATATAGGAAGTATCTCACAAACTTAAAACAATTTGCCAACAAAGCTTCTCACTCGACACCCATGAAATCAGCGTCACAGGCGGTAGAAAGTAATATAAAACACAGTGTTTTTCATAAAGATTAACCCAGTTTCACAAGACAGTACTTTCTACACGAATGAAAATAGGGACTTGGGGTAAATTTTAACTTAGTTAGGTTTTTATTTTCAAAAGAACCATCCGATTGTAGAAGGACATATATTGTCGCTCATGTACATACAAGCTTGGTGTACCTTTTACAATGTTGTTTAGGATCAAAGTTATCATTTACCTTTCACAAGGACACACGACGAACATCCAGATGATAGTCAGATTCTCCCCATAGTTATTGAAAAGCGAGTGTTTGACCAACATATAAAAATTTAAAAACCACACATACCATAATGTCGTCTGCCTCGAAGCCGCACAATGTAATACGAGATGTCCTAAGCCCATACTGCCGATCCAGCTCTGAGGTTGCTCATTGTTAACAGATGTTCTGACATCACACTGCACAGTTCTAATTCATGGAGAAGCAATCTGCCTTTTGTTTGTGTGCTATCCCTATCCGATGTACGCTGCATAGTGAACGGGCTAACAAGCTAACTCCACCAAAGAGACCCCTCACGGGCAATCACATGATCAGTAACTTAGAACTGGCACCAAGATATTTTGTTTTGTTTCGATGCATAAGCTGAAATTCATCCCAAATTTCTATCTTCATTCGTGTAGAAGATATACTCTTGCAAAAACTGATAAATATTTTTTAAACATCCTATATGTTGCCCTGTCTGGATAGCCGTGGATCTTAAAGCCCCGCTTCCGTGACGGGGAGCGTACTGATCCCTTATTGACTCCATACCGCGGATTGACAAAGAGGGTGCGTGTGCTGGCCACCCTGGGTGTGGTTTTTAGGTGGTTTCCCACATCCCACTAAATGAATACCAGACTGGTACCCAATGTTAGTCTCCGTTACGCGATTCACAAACATTTAGCAAACTTATGCTCACTTTCACACGAATAAACTACACGGAGTCAGTTGGGGTACATATATCTGGTTTGGGGACGGGGCCGGCCTCTGTGGCCGAGAGGTTCTAGGCGCTTCAGTCCGGAACCGCGCTGCTGCTACGGTCGCAGGTTCGAAGAATCCTGCCTCGGGTATGGATGTGTGTGATGTCATTAGGTTAGTTAGATTTAAGTAGTTCTATGTCTAGGGGATTGATGACATCAGATGTTAAGCCCCATAGTGCTTACAGCCATTTGAACCATTTTCGGGGACGGGGGACGGGGGACGGGGGGGGGGGGGGGGTTACGGGGTGGCGAGAGGAAGGGCATCTAGCCATGCCTTAAATTACCCATGCTAAATGCGTACAGGAAGGGCATCCTGCCACCCCTTAAATTAACCATACCGAATCCGTTAATCGATGCCGACCCGACCCTGCTTACAAGAAAAAGAAGAAACGTCGTGCATGTTGGTATTTCTTTTTTAAGAATAAATAAGTAGTCTGCAAGAATAAATAACTAATCTATTTAAAATTATTAAATATCTTGCTGGAAAAGGAATATTAATACACCTGGAAAGACAACGTCGATTTTGATTCGATGACGGCATGTTCCACCTCCAGATGTACTGATAATGGTTTCAACGTCGACCATCAACAGATAGCGTAGTGGCATAGCTACCCGAACCAACCTGTGTCTACATTTGAGTACGGAATGTTCACAGCCAGAAGGCCGAGTGTGCTACAAATTTGTGGGGCAAGCAGGCAAAAGTGTTGTGGAGATGCACGCGTGCTTTCTACAGTCAACAGAGCCAGTTGAAAGAGGTCAAATTGTGGCTCTGCGAGTGGAAGATGGTCCTCTCCGAGAATTGCCACACATGATGGACGTGCTGCATCACTTGTACGGTGATGCTTCTATCAGTGGTCATTTGAACATTCTTATACCCACAGAAGAGGCTCAGGACGTCCACATAGCACTGACGCCCGCCAGGATCGTTGTATTGTAAGGGCAAGCAGTGCCAGATTGAACAGCTACCACAGCACAGATTAGAGGGCTTGTGAACACAGACGTTCAACACAAACTATTGTTAAACAGTTATTAGCAGTGGGACTACGGGCACGCACACACCTCTAGCCCGTCTTCCACACACTCCCCAGTGTGGACGTGCACTGCTCGACTGGTGCCGTCAGAGGATCATTTGGAAGATGTAATGGCGCGCTGTGGTCTTCAGTGATGAAAGAAGAGCCTGCCTTCACTCAAGTGATGGTCGTCTGCTCGCATGACGTATACCTAGTGAACCTAGTGAGTTATAACAGGAACTAGTAAGAGCTTTTAAACACGGGTCAATATATGGTACCTCAGAACCGCTTGTGTTATTGATCTGTAAATGTAAACATTTCATGTACTGCGTAAGCACTGTTGCATCAATAAGTCTTGAATAACCTTTAAAAGGGTGTACTAATTTTTTTTTTTCCTGGCAGTGTAGGAAGATACAGGGTGTTTCAAAAATGACCGGTATATTTGAAACGGCAATAAAAACTAAACGAGCAGCGATAGAAATACACCGTTTGTTGCAATATGCTTGGGACAACAGTACATTTTCAGGCGGACAAACTTTCGAAATTACAGTAGTTACAATTTTCAACAACAGATGGCGCTGCAAGTGATGTGAAAGATATAGAAGACAACGCAGTCTGTGGGTGCGCCATTCTGTACGTCGTCTTTCTGCTGTAAGCGTGTGCTGTTCACAACGTGCAAGTGTGCTGTAGACAACATGGTTTATTCCTTAGAACAGAGGATTTTTCTGGTGTTGGAATTCCACCGCCTAGAACACAGTGTTGTTGCAACAAGACGAAGTTTTCAACGGAGGTTTAATGTAACCAAAGGACCGAAAAGCGATACAATAAAGGATGTGTTTGAAAAATTTCAACGGACTGGAAACGTGACGGATGAACGTGCTGGAAAGGTAGGGCGACCGCGTACGGCAACCACAGAGGGCAACGCGCAGCTAGTGCAGCAGGTGATCCAACAGCGGCCTCGGGTTTCCCTTCGCCGTGTTGCAGCTGCGCTCCAAATGACGCCAACGTCCACGTATCGTCTCATGCGCCAGAGTTTACACCTCTATCCATACAAAATTCAAACGCGGCAACCCCTCAGCGCCGCTACCATTGCTGCACGAGAGACAATCGCTAACGATATAGTGCACAGGATTGATGACGGCGATATGCATGTGGGCAGCATTTGGTTTACTGACGAAGCTTATTTTTACCTGGACGGCTTCGTCAATAAACAGAACTGGCGCATATGCGGAACCGAAAAGCCCCATGTTGCAGTCCCATCGTCCCTGCATCCTCAAAAAGTACTGGTCTGGGCCGCGATGTCTTCCAAAGGAATCATTGGCCCATTTTTCAGATCCGAAACGATTACTGCATCACGCTATCTGGACATTCTTCGTGAATTTGTGGCAGTACAAACTGCCTTAGACGACACTGCGAACACCTCGTGGTTTATGCAAGATGGTGCCCGGCCACATCGCACGGCCGACGTCTTTAATTTCCTGAATGAATATTTCGATGATCGTGTGATTGCTTTGGGCTATCCGAAACATGCAGGAGGCGGCGTGGATTGGCCTCCCTATTCGCCAGACATGAACCCCTGTGACTTCTTTCTGTGGGGACACTTGAAAGACCAGGTGTACTGCCAGAATCCAGAAACAATTTGAAAGGTGGCTACACTGAGCCACAGCGCCAGAGATCGCGCTAGAGAGTATTGTTTCGCCGCCTCCACTGGCAGTGATTATTGAGAACTCGTAGCAGAGAGTGTGTCTTGAGATGTCATGGAAGGCAGTGCTTGTTAAGAACTCGTAGCAGAGAGTGTTTGTTGAGATGTGCTAGTACGGAGTGCTTGCTGAGATGTGATACTGAAAAGTTCTTGTTGAGATAGCGAATCGGTGTGGAGATATATTGTAATGATTAGAGTGATTTTGGTCAATATATGAAGGTAACGAAACTTGATTTATTTTTCATTGTTTAATGTCGTAAGTAATGCTTCATTACAGTTTCAATCAACAAAGCATCTGGCTTGTGTTCTTGGATTAGAGTGTAATTCTGGTTCTCTTGAGTAATTATGGTATTTTTATTTTCTTTAATTAATTCAGTATAAATGATATTTAAAATTTCTTGTGTTATTGAAGAAGAACCGTGCCAGATGCGTACGTTGAATCACACTTCCACACACAGAACAGTTATACTTGTGCTTTGGTTTCGTAGGTTTTATAGTTGCTGGGGACTTAATTAATTAATTGTGTTAATGAAAATTTCCATTTCATTCTTTGTTGTTGTTCTATGCAGTCAGATTGCGTAATAATACTAGTCAGGGCCAACCGTTTACGAGACTGCGTAAACGGACAGACAGCTACTAAATCAAAAAATTAAAATTATTTGCGTTTTATTATAATTAAGCCCCCATGCACGTGGCGACCGCTGCTTCGGATCGTCCCTTGGAATTCTTCTGATTGTAGAAATAGTAGACAGTAGGATTGTGTAGTAATTTGTAGTTAGTAATTGTAGTCTATATTGCATGTGTAGATTTGGTAATTGTCATTCTTCTAATGGTATTTTTTTTTTGGAAAATTTTATTTTTTGTTGTCTTGTCTATGGGTGTGACAATTTAGTGCAATTATTTCAATTGTTCGATTAATCGTGTTTGAGGGAAACATTTCGTGTGAATGGTATTGTTGGAGATAAAGAGTTTTTTATGTTTTGTAAATGATTACGCGATCGATGAAAAAGGCAAAAATGATGAATAGTGAGAATGACGAAGTTGTTGACATGGCGAACTCGCCAACACAGGAGAATTGTATGTTGAATAATGAAGTGGAAAACAATGTAATAAGTCGGGAAAATAGTCCGGAACCATTTCAAAATTTTTCTCAATCAGAAAATTCACAGAATACGAGATTAACGATAGAAGATTCTGAAATAGTATCGAACACAGATAGCTCTACAGCTATGACGAAAGAAGTTGGTTTCGCGGGAAATGTTAGGGGCGAAAAGAATTTCGAACCGGCTATTATGGAGCAGTTGATGAGTGCTATATTAAATTTGGGAGCACGAATGGAAACACGGTTAGACTCAGAGGAATCACAAATGGGAACAATTAAAACAGAGATAGGAACAATTAAAACAGAGATGGGAACTTTGGCAACACGTTTAGAAACTGATATGGGAAGAACGGAAACACGGTTAGACTCACTGGGATCACAGTTGGGATCTGAATTAAAAACAGTGGGATCACAGTTACGATCTGAAATTAAAACAGAGATGGAAACAATGGAAACACGGTTAGACTCACGAATAGGGACATGTTTCAAAAACATGAAAGCTGAATTAAAGAAAGAAATTAGAGAAGAAGTACAACCGATTTTGAATTCTCACAATAATAGATTAATTGCAGTAGAGATTAGACAAAGGGAACAGGATAGAGAACAGGAAGAAAGAGATCGCGTGATAGTACAGAAATTTTCAGAGTTAAATTTACAACGTGCACACGATAAGAAAGAAATATTTGAGAGAATCGAGGATTCCGTACCAAATGACAGATTAAATAACCTAACACAACAGTATGAACAGTTAACTACTAAATGTGTTAATACTGAAACCCGAGTCGCGACACTTATGGAAGACGTAAATAAACAGAAAGAACAATTAGGTGACTTATCGGAAAGAGTTGAGGAGATTTCAGATAAATTGACAAGTCTTAGCTTAAATGGGGACAGAGATTTGGATGATACAGCTCCATTACCATTTGCAGAAACCGAAGAGTACCAGAACATAAATAAGCATGTTGAAAATCAGGGAAAATTTAATGAACGCGTGAAAAGGGAATTCGAGGCATTACGAAAGCAAGTCAAACAAATTGAAGGGGAAATTGAAGGAAAAGACAGCAAAAGAAATTTGGAATCACAGATAGCAGAGGGGTTTGAAGAAAATAATTTGTTTCATTTACGGGATGCAACAAGAGAGCGCCAGGCGCGCGAACTTGACAATAATCGACATTCACACTGGGACAGACGCGGTAGGTCTTTGTCGCCACGAGGCGAAAACTTTGACTATAAACACTTTTTGACTGTTCGGAAATTTAAGATCTTCCGCAATTCTAAGAATGACATACATCCATGTGCATGGTTAGATCAATTTATGTATGCACTCCCACCAAATTGGCCACTAAGTCACAAACTGGAATTTATGTGTGGATATTTAGAAAACGAACCGGCGACGCGGATGCGTGCACTCATTAGAGATTGTAATAATCTGAATGATTTTTATCATGCATTTCTATCGGCATATTGGTCCGAAAACACACAAGACAGAGTCAAACATAGTCTGATTATGCAGCGTAATTTTAAACAGTCTAAGTTCCGCACGCCGGCAGAATACTTTGAAGACATGATTCGAAAGAATCAGTTCCTGTCCAACCCTTATAGCCCGACTGAATTAATTCGCATTTGTTTAACTAAGCTGCCACAATCCATAAGACAAATTGCTTTAGCCGGAAGATGTAAAGACGACATTGAGACTTTTAAGACTTTGTTACAAGAACTTGAGTATGACAACGACGACGGGACTTCTTGTAACTTTTTCAGTAACAGTAATTACGATAGATTTTCAGAGAGAAGGGATAGTGATCGGAACGGGCGTTATATGGGTAATTTTGAGAATGACAGACGTAACAGACAGGACAATAGATACCAGCCTTATGACAATAACAGACGTTCTAACAGAAATTACACAGACAATTATAATAACGGTAATTCCTACCGGAATGATCAATCATACGGAAACAGTAATCGGTATCATCAAGACAGAAATTATTCATACAGCAATAGAAATTCTTACTACAGAAATAACCAGGGTAGTAGATACAACAATAATTTCAGAAGTGACAGTCGAAATTATACAAGAAGTAGTTATGCAGACAGACAGGAAAACAGAAATTTTAATAACAGACACAACCAAGAATTTCCATCTAACAGACAGGAAGGACCTAATTGGCACCCTCCGCGTGACAGAAATTCAGAGAGACAAGTGGAAATAGTAGAAATTGATCCGCGAAATGACGGGAATAATCAAAGACGTGACGCAAACAATCGACCATGACTTGCAGCTTCGGCTTCTGGCAGCAATATAGACGGTTCAGAAAATAATGACACTACAACTTTACACTACGTACGCCTGGAAGATATCAGAGACATTTTGCTAGGCGAAAAGGAAAATAATGTAGACGCATTTTTACATCCTGTTATTGAAGTATGTGTGGGTAAGAATAAGTTCACTGCAGTTTTAGATTCTGGGAGCCCATTGAACGTCATTAGTGAATCAGTTTTTCGTATATGTGAAAGAACTATTGCCTGTCCTGTGTTGCCTATTTCTAAAACTACAATTCGAGGAGCGATTTCTGGAAAAGGTGTGGAAGTCAAACAACAGACCAACCTAAATTTCATTTGTCAAGGATACGAATTGTCTGCTAATTTTATTATTGTTCCATTACTCAGTACACAGATTATATTAGGTATGGAGTTTCTTAACACACATAAGGCAATTTTGAACTTTAAAGAAGGAAGTGTGAATTTGACTGTTGCCGGAATGCCGAAATGTTTGAAATTTTTCGAGTGTTTAGCAAGATCTGAATCAGATACAAAATGTAAGGTTTCTTACTTCTGATGCTTTCGTTGAGCATTATGACGACAGTGTGTTTATTCATGACAATGACAATAGATACAGAGACGCGATGGAGGATATAATTAGTAGCGAAGAATTAATTAATGAAAAGGTTAAGAAAGCTGAAGTGCCAGATGACGTTGCAAAAGAAGAGCTGCACCACATTTTGACTTCACATGCTACAGTGTTTAGTCATCACACAGGAACTATACAAGGCTTACAATATTTATTTAAAGTAAAAGAACACACACCATTTCGCGGAAAAACGTACGCTATTCCTTTGGCTTACAGAGACAAGGTTAAGAATGAACTTCAATACATGTTAGATCAGGGCATTATTGAGCCAGCAGTCAGCCCTTATACCAGCCCATTACACGTTGTTCTTAAAAAGGATGGGTCAATTCGTTTGGTTCTGGACTCCAGACAGATAAATAATATTATTATTCCTGAAACTGACCGTCCACAAAATTTAGATGAACTTCTTCAACATTTCCATGGAATTAAAGTTTCATCCACGATTGATATGCGCGCAAGTTTTTGGCAAATAGAACTCCACCCTGATTGAAGAAAATATACTGCCTTTTTAGCCTTTGGTAACTGTTACCAGTTTCGGAAATTACCGTTTGGACTTACTGTATCTTCTGCAGCATTCATTCGTAGTTTAAATTAAATTTTACCTGTTTATCTTCGTGACAATATTACTTCATATGTTGACGATATTCTTATTGCTAAACGTTTCTGGAGTGAGCATAACAAAATTTTGGATTCATTATTACGTATTTTTGCACGAGTTGGCATTACAGTGAACTTGGAAAAATCTGAATTTGGTCGTTCTCAGGTGAAATTTCTCGGTCACATTATTTCTACAGAAGGTATTCTTCCTGATCCAGAGAAACTAGACGCTATTCGTAATTATGCTGTTCCTACCACAAAACGTGATGTTCGTAGTTTCCTTGGTGTCTGTAATTTTCTTAGACGCTTTGTTAGATTGGACAATTTGGCCACACCTCGTTTATGTGAACTATCTGGAAAAAATTCTAATTGGTGTTGGGATGAGGAAGCTCAGTCAGAATTTGAACAACTTCGTGATGCTTTAGTTGCTGCTCCACTTCTTTCACATCCGGATTTATCTAAAGATTTTTGTTTGTCGACGGACTCATCATACAAAGGCCTAGGTGCACATTTATTTCAAGAGATAGAAGAAAACGGCGTTGTAGTACAGAAAACTATTGCATTTGGAAGTCGTGTTCTCTCTAAATCCGAAAAGAATTATTCGATTACGGAACTTGAAGCTTTGGCTGTTGTTTGGGCTTTCACAAAATTTCGCACATTTTTGTTCGGTAGACATACTAAGGTTTACACTGATCATCGAGCTTTGGAATTTCTTATGTCAACAAAATTAACTCATGGCAGATTGTCACGATGGGCGTTGTACCTACACGCACGTGATAAAGCATCTTTAAATATTGTTGCTGATGCTTTATCACGTGCACCTATGGGTTTGAAACAATGTGCTGAAGAGGACTGCAAAGAAAACCATTATTGTTTGATGTACAGTCAAGGTGTTGCGTTTGAGAATTTTATTTCGTCTTCGCTCCAGGACATCGCTAAGGAGCAAAACAAGGATCCAATCTGGAAGGACATTAAGGAGAAGTGGAGGAGAAAGGAAAGCGTAGCGATCAGACAGTATTATTTAGTTCGCAATGATATTCTTTTCAAACGAAAATCGGCCAACAACTCTGTTTGGTTAGTTTGTATTCCTGATGAGTGGGTCAATAAATTGATTTGGTACACACATTTCAGTTATGCGCACTTTGGTCCCAGAAAATGCTTTCATAAATTACGAGAAAATTGCTACTTCAGTAACATGGAAAAACGTATTCGTTCTGTTCTTGCCAAATGCAAATTATGTCAAAAGGCTAAGCCGCCAACTGTTTCTCACAGAGCACCGTTGTTTCCTATCATTCCAGCGAAACTAAAGGACATGGCTGCAGTCGATTTGTTCGGTCCAGTGGTTCGTTCTACTAATGGTTTTGCGTATATTTTCGTAGCAGTGGAATTAACATCAAAATATGTGTGTTTTACACCTTTACGCAAAGCAACAGCTCGTTCAGTATCTAATGCTTTCATCAAACATTTTCTTAAAGAAGTGGGTCATGTTGATAAGGTTATATCAGATAATGGATCACAGTTTCGCTCTAAAATTTGGCTTCGTACTCTACGGCGTCGTAAGATTAAACCAATTTTTATTTCACTTTTTCACCCTCAATCTAATGCTTCAGAGAGATGGATGAAGGAAATCAATAAATTGTGCCGTCTTTATTGTCATCAGAATCACAGAACTTGGGATCAGTATCTTCATATTTTTCAAAACATTCTGAATGAACTTCCTAATGACTCAACTTCTTTACCGCCTCTATTGATATTAAAAAATAAAGTACCAACAAATCGCATTTCTGAAATCGTTCCTTTTCCGCTTTCATGGAAACTGCGGCATTCTGAAGTTGTCAACCTGGCTCTACGAAATATTGCGTCTGCGGCTGCAAGAAGAGAGAAATCAGCTAAACGTCCTGGTCGTTTAAAAATTTTGGCAGTTGGTCAAAAGGTGTTAATTAAGTCTCATCGTTTGTCTCATAAAGGAAAAGGCTTGTGTCGCAAATTTTTTCTGCTTTATAACGGTCCATATAGGGTTCGCAAAATCATTCATGATAACACTGTTGAAGTAGAAACTCTTAAATCTCGGCTCTCTAAGGGAATACATCATATATCAAACGTTAAAATTTTTGTGGAATGACATACTTTAGATAAACTAACAGCTACATGTAAACATGCAGAGAATACAAGGATACCGCGCTGTGTTTTGGCGGCGGCACATACTCAAAGCAACAGTCAGTCTGCGCGCCGCACAAGGCAGTCGTTGACCGCAAACAATTACTTCCTACGTCACGCGCCAACAGCTGATCGAGCGCTCAGTGCGAATGCACTGACAGACATAAACAAATACACAGTCTAATTTCTCCGACTAAATTCTGTATAAAGCTATGGTGACTTGATGAATTATGTTATTAACGTTCAGTATTTTTCAGGATATGGTTGTATAAAATATTTAAGAACTTCAGGTAAATTCTGTGTGTGTCCGACGTTAAGACGACTTGCTATCGAGAAAATTTCAGGAAGAATGTAATTTCGAAGAAAAAAGTAATAAACTAAAAAAAGGTAACTGTTAATTGAGTTTATTTTTCAGGTAACATATTTCCACTTAGGTACGTACTTTAGACGTAATTTGCTGCTCGCGATTACGTGATTCATACTTTGTGCTAATTTCATGTTCTATGAATTTACTTGTGAAGCGACGTGCTTGTGTACATTTGCTGATTTTGACAATTATTGATTAATGAACAGTGTTGTTACTTATGTATATTATGCATCGCTTGGCTGCTATGCCTTTTCACTGATGTCATATTTTTTTTATTATGTGCCTGCTGTGCTTATTTATTTAAATTGTAATTGTCAACTGATTAATTGTGCTGACTGTGGTTATGTATGTAAGTTATACTTTGTGATTTATCTGCTTGCGCCTTCATGTTTACTTTTTAAGATGACACACGAACATTTATTTGCTTATGCTGATATGATGCTAATGACCTGTTTATTGTGTAAGATACGTATGTGCTGCTTTGCGTATGGATTGCATATTTACACATTTCTGTTTTGTTGTCATAAGTACTCTTTAATTTGGTGTATAGAAATGCTGATATACTGTGTACGAACATAGAGTTTAGGTTACACTGTGGTATTAATTATAGATTTTTCCCTTGGCAGAGCCTCGTTGTAGGAATTGTGCTGCATCCACTTGTTGACATTCTGTTCTCTACTGGTATATTTACTCGCTATTGCTTGTTTTGCTTATGCTCAGTGCCTTACATTTTTAAGATAAGAAAATGAACTGCAGTAATTCGACGAACGACATTAGTACAAGAAACTTCATTGAAGTCACATGAGCTGGAGGTTTTATGGAAGCTGTATAAATTTATGCTAATAGGAAGGAAGCTAACGACATGACACACCAACATTAGGTTTAGACCATTGACAGTTATTACACTGCATTCTTCGTGAGCAATTGAAATAGGAAGTGACACTTGACACAAAAAATACTCCACATGTTTGCTTCTGCCATGATTCTTGAAGTGGTGTACACACTGTGAAATATTGTGATCATTCACACTCCGTAATCGTACTTAATTTCTGAAAGTTCTTCGAACTAAAGTCTGTTAGAGGTCATGTATGCATTTCTTTTATTTAATGATGAACAAGGAAACCAAAATGTGTTTTATGATTCATAATGAGTAGAATATTTGGATCAGGTGGATTATACAGAGGTTGTGTGTGGACACTGTGTCTTCGGATTGCATGAGATGATGAATTGAGGTTTGCACTAGGATTTTGTCTGTACTTGTTCGAGGAGACTGACTAGAGGAAAGAGTTGTTATGGAAGTGAAATGATATTGGTGCTGAGGTTTATATATATCGACGTATTGAAGAGGTATGATTGAGGTATTGAGATTATGTGAAGTTGATGATTATTGGAGTTTTCGTGGACAAGAGGTAAGGTAAATGATATTGATGATCGACGTATTGAAGAGGTATTATTGAAGTATTGAGATTATGTGATGCTGATGATTATTGGAGTTTTGGTGGATAAGAGGTGAAGTAAGTGAGGAGCATATTTTTTTTTTCGTTGGTCTATATGGAACAAGGAGGATAAAGATGGCAGACTAGAACACTAAAGTAGCAGGAAGATTGTCTACACACACACTTTGTCAAATCACTAAGCAGTATATACTTTTTTTTGGAGAGAGGAAGTAATTGCATATCTTGGCTCACTGACAGTTGTTCAGCAACTGTACATTTTGATCTGGCTTGGCAAACATTGGTCTTGACATGATGACTATGACGTTGACTAAATATTATTGACTGTTATACATTGCTGCCACTACTACTTGATACACATGATGAACATAAAATTTTGACAGAATTGCATTTACACAGTTAACACTATTCAATTACACAGTAGCACTAATGTGGATGAAAGATGAGTGAGTGTTTTTTGTGTGTTTTCCTTTCCCTATCCCAAATTGGTACCAACCTATCTCCTAAATATTATTTTACTTGTTGTTGTGGCTTGCACTGACACCCATAAAAATTATAGGTTTACTGATATTTGTGTATTTGTAATATTTAATATGACAATTATCTGATATCATTTGTGTGTTTATTATGATTTGTATGTTTAGTGTAAAAGCATTGTATGTGTATTCAAACTATTGTTCATGCCTGAACTGTCTGATTAGTGATGGTGCTGCACTTTTCAACATGATATGTGACATTTAGTCATGTTTAATTTCTGCTGATGAACAGTGTGATTAGTGAAAGTGAATATTATGGACTGCAGTCAGCACCTGTTCAACATTACTGGGTGCCACTGATGGACTGCCTCTACTGAAATGATGTCACTTGTTGGTGTCTGCACCTGCTTAACATTGCTGGGTGCCACTGATGGATTGCTTCTACTGAAAAGATGTCACCTGTTGATATCTGCACCTGTTCAACATTGCTGGTGCCACTAATGGAACTGCTTATACTGAAATGGTGTTACTTGTTGATGTCTGCACCTGCTCAACATTGCTGGGTGCCACTGATGGACTGTTTCTACTGAAAAGATGTCACCTGTTGCTGTCTGCACCTGCTCAACATTGCTGGGTGCCACTGATGGACTGCTTCTACTGAAATGATGTCACTTGTTGGTGTCTGCACCCGCTCAACATTGCTGGTGCCACTAATGGAACTGCTTATACTGAAATGGTGTTACTTGTTGGTGTCTGCACCTGCTCAACATTGCTGGGTGCCACTGATGGACTGCTTCTACTGAAAAGATGTCACCTGTTGATGTCTGCACCTGCTCAACATTGCTGGGTGCCACTGATGGACTGCTTCTACTGAAAAGGTGTTACTTGTGGGTGTCTGCACCTGTTCAACATTGCTGGTGCCACTAATGGAACTGCTTATACTGAAATGGTGTTACTTGTTGGTGTCTGCACCTATTCAACATTACTGGGTGCCACTGATGGACTGTTTCTACTGAAAAAATGTCACTTGTTGGTTTTTGCACCTGTTGACCATTGCTGGGTGCTACTGCTGGAACTGTCAACTGCTTATTCTTGAGCTATGGAAAGCGTTTATGTGAATATTTGTATAAACTGATTTTTTGTGTATTACTGTTTGTGAAAAGTTATGAGACTCTTACCTGCACATATTCGTCATTGCTGACGCTATTGATTGAATTGTTTAACCACATAATACTTGTGTAAACTATTATGTAAAGTCACATGTATGAAAGAATTT
Source organism: Schistocerca nitens (assembly GCF_023898315.1). NCBI lineage: Eukaryota > Metazoa > Arthropoda > Insecta > Orthoptera > Acrididae > Schistocerca > Schistocerca nitens. The sequence goes on from NC_064619.1 coordinate 340,463,754, forward strand.
GTATTGCTTACTGTATTCTATATATTAGGTTATTGAAAGGTCAGTGCAAGGCCAAAATTTTATCTAGTTATATGATATTTACGCATTAATATTATCTTTTATTTTTGTCTGTATTTTTTTGACGAATTTGGTGGTATTTTCACTACCAATGCTGGCAAAAATACCATCAAATTCTAGCCCGTGGAGGAAGGGCATATGAAAGGTGGCTACACTGAGCCACAGCGCCAGAGATCACGCTAGAGAGTATTGTTCCGCCGCCTCCACTGGCAGTGATTATTGAGAACTCGTAGCAGAGAGTGTGTCTTGAGATGTCATGGTAGGCAGTGCTTGTTAAGAACTCGTAGCAGAGAGTGTTTGTTGAGATGTGCTAGTAGGGAGTGCTTGCTGAGATGTGATACTAAAAAGTTCTTGTTGAGATAGCGAATCGGTGTGGAGATATATTGTAATGATTAGAGTGATTTTGGTCAATATATGAAGGTAACGAAACTTGATTTATTTTTCATTGTTTAATGTCGTAAGTAATGCTTCATTACAGGTTCAGTCAAGAAAGCATCTGGCTTGTGTTCTTGGATTAGAGTGTAATTCTGGTTCTCTTGAGTAATTACGGTATTTTTATTTTCTTTAATTAATTCAGTATAAATGATATTTAAAATTTCTTGTGTTATTGAAGAAGAACCGTGCCAGATGCGTACGTTGAATCACACTTCCACACACAGAACAGTTATACTTGTGCTTTGGTTTCGTAGGTTTTATAGTTGCTGGGGACTTAATTAATTAATTGTGTTAATGAAAACTTCCATTTCATTCTTTGTTGTTGTTCTATGCAGTCAGATTGCGTAATAATACTAGTCAGGGCCAACCGTTTACGAGACTGCGTAAACGGACAGACAGCTACTAAATCAAAAAATTAAAATTATTTGCATTTTATTATAATTAAGCCCCCATGCAAATTGAACAGCTGAAGCAGTACATCTCATCTGCATGTGAAGCCATTCCGCCAGACACGTTGTCAAAGGTTTCGGGTAATTTCATTCAGAGACTACGCCATATTATTGCTACGCATGGTGGATATGTGGAAAATATCGTACTATAGAGTTTCCCAGACCGCAGCGCCATCTGTTGTTGACAATTGAAACTACTGTAATTTCGAAAGTTTGTCTGTCTGAAAATGTACTGTTGTCCCAAGCATATTGCAACAAACGGTGTATTTCTATCGCTGCTCGTTTAGTTTTTATTACCGTTTCAAATATACCGGTCATTTTTTAAACACCCTGTAGGTTACACACAAGCAACAAACTTCTAACAAGTAGGCTTTCATAACTTAACGAATAATAATTCCCCCTGAAAAAGAACAGACATATACCTATTCAGTTTAACGATGACCGGCAGCTCCTTCTACTTTTTTGTAAGACTTAACCTGCGCTTTCTCACAGCTTCGGTTTCTGCCCGTCAGTTTTGGAGAAAGTGTCTGTGTTTGTACGTGTGACAGCGAGTATCTTGCGAGAGTTACCGCAGTGAATGGGCGTGCTGTGCTTATGTGTCGCAGGAGGGGACACAGGTGGTGAGGCGCGGCAGGCGCTTGCCAGGAGCTCTCGCAGCGTGAAAGCCGCCAGGCCGCAGCAGCAGCAGGCGGCGGCACTGCACGTCGGCCGGCAGCGCAGGCGACACGGTGCGTGGTGGTGAGAGCAGGGGAGGCGGCACACGGCACACCGGGCTACTCTCTCTGCTAGGCCAGTGGTTCCCAGTCTTTCTGAAAGACCTGTACCCTTGAGCGTAACGACATATTAACTGCAACCGTGCTCATAAATTAAGGATAATTGCAACGTTGCACTACACAAAACTGGCGCTAACAGCATAGGCACATAGGGAACACACACGACACATATCTGTAAGTCCACGGTATTGGTGATAAGTTGAGAAAACCGTCCCGAAACACATGTGCTACAAAACGCCGCTGTTTCCTGCGCATGTAGCCCGACATCAATATTGGATGTGATTACCATGCACACGTTCACAGGCCGCAAAACGGGTTGGCATACTCTGTATCAGGCAGTCGAGCAGCTGCTGGGGTATAGCCTCCCATACTTGCAGCAGTGCCTGTCGGAGCTCCTGAAGTGTCGTAGGGGTTTGAAGATGTGCAGCGATACGTCGACCGAGAGCATCCCAGACGTGCTCCATGGGGTTTAGGTCTGGAGAACAGGCACGTCACTCCATTCGCCTGATATATTCTGTTTCGAGGTACACCTCCACGATGGCAGCTTGGTGGGGCCGTGCGTTATCATCCATGAGGAGGAAGGTGGGACCCACTGCACCCCTGAAAAGGCGGACATACTGGTCCAAAATGACGTCCCAATACACCTAACCTGTTAGAGTTCCTCTGTCAAAGACATGCATGGGTGTACGTGCACCAATCATAATCCCACCCCAAACCATCAAACCACGACCTCCATACAGGTCCCTTTCAAGAAAATTAAGGGGTTGGTATCTGGTTCCTGGTTCACGCCAGATGAAAACCCGTCGAGAAACACTGTACAGACTATACCTGGACTCGTCCGTGAACATAAACAGGGACCACTGTTGCAATGACCATGTACTGTGTTCTTGACACCAGGCTTTACGGGCTCTCCTGTGACCAGAGGTCAGTGGAATGCACCTTGCAGGTCTCCGGACGAATAAACCATGTCTGTTCAGTCGTCTGTAGACTGTATGTCTGGAGACAACTGTTCCAGTGCCTGCAGTAAGGTCCCGAGGAAGGCTACCTGCAGTACTCCATGGACGTCTGCGCGCACTGATGGTGAGATATCGGTCTTCTTGTGGTGTTGTACACTGTGGACGTCCCTTACTGTAGCGCCTGGACACGTTTCCTGTCTGCTGGTATCGTTGCCATAATCCTGAGATCACACTTTGTGGCACACGGAGGGCCCGTGCTATGACCTGCTGTGTTTGACCAGCCTCCAGTCGCCCTAGTATTCTGCCCCTCATACCGTCATCAATATGTGTTCGTTGAGCCATTTTCAACACACACTCACCATTAGCACGTCTGAAAACGTGTGCTCACTTACTCGCTGCACCGTACTCTGACATGCACCAACACACCTTTGCGTATGTGGACTGCTGCCAGCGCCACCGTGCGACGATCGCAGGTCAAATGCAGCGCATGGTCATACCCCGAGGTGATTTAAACCCGCAAACCGCCCACCAGAGCGTTGTTTCACCATGTATCAGCATTATCCTTAATTTATGAGCATAAATGTAGTACTGCCCCCCCCCCCCCCCCCCAATCTTCAACATTAGCACCTAACTAAGCTTTAGGACGAATAAGAATTTTGTTCAACACTTTTATTAAATAATGAAAGATAAGTCATATTTGGTTCTTTTAGGAGTCCAAAATTTTCTTTCAAAGCCTTTAATTTTAAAATAATGGATGATAAATGATATTTGTTTCTTGTAGTTGTTTTACAGAACCACGAATTAAGGAGTCAATGAGACAATTGGTACTGCTTATTTCTAACATTTGTAACACAATGTTGAAAAAATTCCCAGTCCATTGCGAGTGCTGTCTACAGTTTCTCTTCGGGAAAGGAAGTTAACTACCCAATTTGAGAGTAGAGACTTGTTACTAAACGTGTTTCCTCCACACCACTGCCCTCCTAAGTGACACATGGTTCAACCATGCTCTGCAACCCCATTTGAAATCACTGTATTTACTGTTTGTACATGCTTTGACTGCTGCAATCCTTACTTCAGAAATGGCTGAAATACACTGAAGCGCCCAAAAAAACTGGTACAATTCAAATACAGAGGTATGCAAACAGGCAAAATACGGCACTGCGGTCGACAACACCTATATAAGGCAACAAGTGTCTGGCGCAGTTGTTAGATCGATTACTGCTGCTACAATGGCAGGTTATCAGTATTTAAGAAAGTTTGAACGTGGTGTTATAGTCGGCGCACGAGCGATGGGACACAGCATGTCCGAGGTAGCGATGAAGTGGGGATTTTCGCGTACGACATTTTTACGAGTGTACCGAGAAAATCAGAAATCCGTTAAAACATCAGATCTACGACATCGCTGTGGCCGGAAAAAAAGCCTGCAAGAACGGGACCAACGACGACTGAAGAGAATCACTCAACGTGACAGAAGGGCAACCCTTCCTCAAATTGCTGGAGATTTCAATGCTGGACCATCAAGTATCAGCGTGCGAACCGTTCAACGAAGCATCATCGGTATGCGCTTTCGGAGCCGAAGGCCACTCATCTACTCAAAAAAATGTGTGTGAAATCTTATGGGAGTTAACTGCTAAGGTCATCAGTCCCTAAGCTTACACACTACTTAACCTAAATTATCCTAAGGACAAACACACACATCCATGCCCGAGAGAGGACTCGAACCTCCGCCGGGACCAGCCTCACAGTCCATGACTGCAGTGCCTCAGACTGCTCGGCTAATCCTGCGCGGCACACTCGTCTACCCTTGATGACTGCACGACACTAAGCTTTATGCCTCGCCTGGGCCGGTCAACACCGACATTGGACTGTTGAGGACTGCAAACTTATTGCCTGGGCGGACGAGTCTCGTTTCAAATTGTGTGGAGCGGATGGACGTGTACGGGTATGGAGACAACTTTATGAATCCATGGTCGCTGTATGTCAGCAGGGGACTGTTCGAGCTGGTGGAGGCTCTGTAATGGTGTGGGGCGTGTGCCGTTGGAGGGATATGGAACCCCTGATATGTCTACATACGACTCTGACAGGTGACACGTACGCAAGCGTCCTGCCTGATCGCCTCATCCATTCATGTCAATTGTACATTCCGATGGACTTGGGCAATTCCAGTTGGACAATGCGACACCCCACACGTCCAGAATTACTACAGAGTGGCTCCAGGAACACTCTTCTGAGTTTAAATACTTCCGCTGGCCACCAAACTCCCCAGAAATGAACATTATTGAGCATGTCTTGGATGCCTTGCAAAGTGCTGTTCAGAAGAAATATTCACCCCCTCGTACTCTTACGGATTTATGGACAGCCCTGCGTAATTCATAGTGTCAATTCCCTCCAGCACTACTTCGGTCATAGTCGAGTCAATGCCACGTCATGTTGCGGCACTTCTGCGTGCTCGCGGGGGCCCTAGGCGATGTTAGGCAGGTGTACCAGTTTCTTTCGCTCTTCAATGTAAGAAGACTTCAGGCTGCCAGCGGTTTGTGTCTGACCACTACCACTAACAATAATAATAATAATAATGGTGTTAGGCCTTACAGAAGTATAGTACCCATTACATAGCTGCCGTTACATCATGCTGTCAGTATTAGTTCGAATCTGTCGTGAAATGAATGATGAAGCAACTACTGGTCCATTGCGGGAACTATCTCCAACATGGAGAACTCATTGCCTTGAGAAATTTAAGCTTGCGAGAGATGCATGTATAGGTGCATCGTACAAAGCGCCAATAACGTTTGTAGTGGGTAGATGATTTGAGGAAGATGTAGTTCAGACATTCGTTTCACAAGCTGTAACCTCCATCTCACTGCGTCATGCATTAGTGATGGTATTTGAGAAGGAAAATGTAGTTATTGGTAATCTAGTCATCAGCCTTATGCAGTAGTGATAACAGTAATGGTCTTTTAAAAATAATTCAATTTCGTGACTGAAATGGAATAGAACCCTTTTGTTTTTACTCCTTAGAAGATTCCATTTTACTCCTCAGGGAATAATTAACCCCAAGCAGAGAACCATTGTGCTAGGCACTTCTTCAGATTTGACATGGAGTTATTCGCAAGTACCTCCAGGATACCAAAAACCGACTGCACGAAAACTACAAGATTCAGAAAAATGACGCATATCAGTGGGTAGAGCATATCTCCAAATTTCGATTCGTAATACACGCCGTGATGTAGTTGCAGAGTGCACCACTAGGGAGCAGCCGTGTTATAACATGACGTAAAGTGGAGCGATTCGTGCGTTTTGTGTCCTTCAGTTCGCCAAATGTGGCGCGATGGTGACGTTTCGTATCAAATACACTCCTGGAAATGGAAAAAAGAACACATTGACACCGGTGTGTCAGACCCACCATACTTGCTCCGGACACTGCGAGAGGGCTGTACAAGCAATGATCACACGCACGGCACAGCGGACACACCAGGAACCGCGGTGTTGGCCGTCGAATGGCGCTAGCTGCGCAGCATTTGTGCACCGCCGCCGTCAGTGTCAGCCAGTTTGCCGTGGCATACGGAGCTCCATCGCAGTCTTTAACACTGGCAGCATGCCGCGACAGCGTGGACGTGAACCGTATGTGCAGTTGACGGACTTTGAGCGAGGGCGTATAGTGGGCATGCGGGAGGCCGGGTGGACGTACCGCCGAATTGCTCAACACGTGGGGCGTGAGGTCTCCACAGTACATCGATGTTGTCGCCAGTGGTCGGCGGAAGGTGCACGTGCCCGTCGACCTGGGACCGGACCGCAGCGACGCACGGATGCACGCCAAGACCGTAGGATCCTACGCAGTGCCGTAGGGGACCGCACCGCCACTTCCCAGCAAATTAGGGACACTGTTGCTCCTGGGGTATCGGCGAGGACCATTCGCAACCGTCTCCATGAAGCTGGGCTACGGTCCCGCACACCGTTAGGCCGTCTTCCGCTCACGCCCCAACATCGTGCAGCCCGCCTCCAGTGGTGCCGCGACAGGCGTGAATGGAGGGACGAATGGAGACGTGTCGTCTTCAGCGATGAGAGTCGCTTCTGCCTTGGTGCCAATGATGGTCGTATGCGTGTTTGGCGCCGTGCAGGTGAGCGCCACAATCAGGACTGCATACGACCGAGGCACACAGGGCCAACACCCGGCATCATGGTGTGGGGAGCGATCTCCTACACTGGCCGTACACCACTGGTGATCGTCGAGGGGACACTGAATAGTGCACGGTACATCCAAACCGTCATCGAACCCATCGTTCTACCATTCCTAGACCGGCAAGGGAACTTGCTGTTCCAACAGGACAATGCACGTCCGCATGTATCCCGTGCCACCCAACGTGCTCTAGAAGGTGTAAGTCAACTACCCTGGCCAGCAAGATCTCCGGATCTGTCCCCCATTGAGCATGTTTGGGACTGGATGAAGCGTCGTCTCACGCGGTCTGCACGTCCGGCACGAACGCTGGTCCAACTGAGGCGCCAGGTGGAAACGGCATGGCAAGCCGTTCCACAGGACTACATCCAGCATCTCTACGATCGTCTCCATGGGAGAATAGCAGCCTGCATTGCTGCGAAAGGTGGATATACACTGTACTAGTGCCGACATTGTGCATGCTCTGTTGCCTGTGTCTATGTTCCTGTGGTTCTGTCAGTGTGATCATGTGATGTATCTGACCCCAGGAATGTGTCAATAAAGTTTCCCCTTCCTGGGACAATGAATTCACGGTGTTCTTATTTCAATTTCCAGGAGTGTATTAGGTAAAAGCTCCAACGGACGAAACAATCCATGAGTGGTACAACACATTCCTTGAGATTGCTTATCTGCTGCGAAGAAAACAGGCCGGCGGTTGATCACAAGCTGAGAAGGTGGAGTGTGTGCGGAAATAACTCTTCAGGAGCCCGAAGAAATCGACGAAACGTGCGAGCAGGAAACTGCAGATAACGTAGTCAACGGCCTGGTGCATTCAACGCAAACATCTGCGTGTAAAATCATCTGGATGCAGTTGTTAAACGCGCTTACTATTTGGGACAGTGAATTTCATTCTGACTTTTGCAATGATATTCAGCAGCAACTGTAGGAAGGCAGTTCCTCACAGGAGTCGGTTTTCAGTGACAAATCCACATTTAATATGTTTGGAGAGGTGAATCGTCATGGAATGTGTATTTCGGCTACAGAGATTATGTAACAAATTCCAGTTTCACCTGAAGTTAAAGCGCTTTGTACCTTGTCCTCTTCAAATATTCATAGACCATTCCTCTTTTCGGAGAAAACAGTGTCTGGTTTTGTGTACCTGGAACGCTACAGAGTTTGCTTAATCCACAGTTGCCCGAGACTTCATTTTGCACTACGACAGAGCTCCCCCACACTTTCAGACGTTCTTGTTTACCTCAGTGCCAAACTGCCGATGTTAGAATGCATGTTCTTCTAACCATGACTCTCATCGCCGACAGTAGCCCTCATAATAACCTGATTTATCTCCATGTGATTTCGTCTTATAGGGTCATATCAAAGATTGTTTGTTCTTGTTCCCACTGTTGCTTAACTGGGAACAGTTGAAAAGAAAGATAAATAACGCAGTTTCTGATATCAACCATCACATGTTGCGATGTGTTTGGCAAGACTCTAATTATTATATTGAAATTTTCCATGCCACGAACATACCAAGCACCTGAAATGTGGGTTAAAACTTGGACAGATGCTCTGTCTATTAATTTGCATGTCTTCTAGTTTTCCCTTAGTTGTCTTCTCAAACCCCACAGCAACTTATGAACAATACTGCATTCTGCTAAAATTAATTAAATGCTTTAAAATGAAATGAATGGATAATCTTTCTCTTGTTATTTATTTTTAGTTTATTTTTGTCTATTGAATATATTTCACTGTGTTATTAGACATATCATGTTGCTGGTTTTATATGGAATTTATTACAAGTTTATAATTTATACAAAAAACAAAATTTTTTAAATGATGACAATAACAGATAATCAATAGTAACACGATATTATAGATACAGCCAAAAAACGCGTAGAAAAACTTTAAGTAATATGTAATAATGATAAATGCTTACAGCCTACATTTATTTAAGCAAAAATCTTGCAGATATAAGGAAGTATAAGGAAGTAGACAAAGCTATATAAGGTAGCCCAGAAATTTGACAAACTTCAAGGAGCTGTAGAGAGTATCTTGAGAAACAAATGAATAATAGGAACACGTGTCCCGAAACGTCATCCAACGACATTATGGAGAGTCTAAGTTATAGGGGCCAGCGCCTGCCAGTAGGCCGCCCTTTTGGCAGCAAATGTGAGTTTCTACGCTGACGGACTGTAGGTGGGACATCTCGCAATATTGTTCGTTATTCAGTGATCGCGACTGATTGCCCTGATCACCAGTGGAGAGGATAGATTTAGCTGCAGCGTAGACAAGCCTTGTCTCCTATGAGTGTGATGCTCTGTTGCCTTGGCAGATGATGGTTCTGGACACAGGTTTCCATGTGCAGTTTATTTTTCTCCTGTACACCGAAGGATATTGGAGATTTTAGAGGGTTTCAGCGTCAGGGTACAAAGTCACGTCTACTACCGAAGGGGTAGCCCACTTGCAGGTGTCGATGTCTGTGACTTTGACACTCTGTAGCGTCATCGGATGGCGTTTCTGGACACGGGTTCATCATTTCTCAAACCACCCTCTATAATCCCTGAAAGTCTGTCGCAACATTTCTGGTATGTATGCCATACTGTAGAAAAATACTAAGATACTTGTAGAGACTGAAAAACTACTCTTTTATATCACATATGTATGCCAGGCTGCATAAAATATCTAGACATTTATACAAACTGAAAAAAAACATTTTTAAATTGTATTTTCACTAAGTATGCCATTCACAATTTTAATTTCCTTTGTTTTATGATTTTGACTGAAAGTATTGCTTTAGCTTAACCAAAATCCAGAAATGAAATGTTTCTTCAGTTTTTTTTAAAAAAAAGTGCTGAGTTCTTTTATGCTCTTTACGCTAAGTGACAGCCTGTTATAAAACAAACTTCCTGCATTTCTAGGGTCCCTATCCATGAATTTCAGTCTTTTGTGGCAAATATGGTAATTGTCTCTAGCTCTTGTGTTGTGATACTGAAAATTTGAGTTTAGAGCTGCTGTACAATGTAGGACCAAAAGTATTGTCTCATGTATGTTTAGACTCTATACAGCTAATAACTGAAATTCTTCTGTGACATTAGTTTCACTATGCATCTGATGTCATTCTTTGCAAATTCTCTGAACTAGTACTTCTGTTCCTCTTCCCCATATTGGTATACAGTACAATATAAGGGGGGAGATAAGTCCACAGTACATTTTTAGCAAGGTTTCTGTATCCACTGTATAGGACATTTTCTTCGTTAACAATACGTTTGTGCTTATTTTAGAATAGATCTTATCAATGTGGTTTTCTCTTGTCAGAAATTTGTCCAGCAACATTCCCAGAAACCATCAGCAACCTACCTCTTCTAAGTCTGCATCCCCAATGCTCAGAATAAAATCCTCTGAGCCCTTAGTTTTGTTTCTTTGAAATTTTTCTTTCCTCGGGTGCAGAAATTTATGTACGTTTATCGGCACACTGTTAGGACTAGCCATACTTCGTAATCCAACATCTTTGTGAGCATCCGCAGGCCCATTATGAATCAGTCAGGAATGTTAGTTGCATATGTAGTCTTTTCACACTTCTACCAGACAGACAATTACTGTGTGATCACCATGGATTTATCTCTGCGTGTATCATTTGTATATTACAGCCTTGTCCCAACTACCTGAATTATTCAAACTTTGTAGAGATATACATTTATTAAAGTTGTATTTTTCCATGTTAACAACTGACAGTTTTATTATTTTCTACGTTGCTTTTGATTGAAAAAGTCCTGTAAATAATTGTTATTAATGTATGCCATCAGGGAACTTTGTAATAAACAGGGTTCAAGGAGAACGACAGTTCAATTTCAAATTTAGATGAACACCCTGTTTGTTACCTTTCGTGAGCTGCAGCGCCCATATCTCCTGTTTGCTATGGCCATCCCCGTCCTATTAGTTATCCGTTGTGTGACACCTTTTCATTAAATGTATGTGGGATCATGGGGAGTGATCTGATTGGTTAATTAAATTAATGCTGATCATTCTGACATCTACAGGGGAATGCCGAAGGGTCAGCCGTACCCTCACAAGAGGATCAAATTTTTAATTGGCACGACATACTTATTGTATTGCCGAAAATAAGTCACAATACAGTGTTCCCATTTAAAACACACTAAAGAATTTACCAAGCAAGGTTTGTTCTATCAAACCAGCAAGCAGCAGTAGTAATTAGCCAGCATACATGGAAAACCACATACCAGTACACTCACTGCAAGCACAGTTCCATAAGCATACACCGCTGCCCTATCATCATAAAAGAAGAGCAATATAGAACTTGCATTGCGGCCAGATGCTGTGGGTGAGGAAGAAGGGACTGAGGTGTAACAATGGCAGAACGCCAGAACGTGTACTATTTGTTTTCAATTACCTGAGCCAGAACTCCCTATTTCTGGATCGATACAAGTTGACCGAGTTGTGTTGACTCAGAAGTAAGGAGCTTTCAATGTCACACTTGAAAGAGAACTTCAGCCTAAGCATGGAGCTGGCCTGAGTGGCCGAGTGGTTCTAGGCGCTACAGTCTGGAACGGCAAGACCGCTACGGTCGCAGGTCCGAATCCTGCCTCGGGCATGGATGTGTGTGATGTCCTTAGGTTAGTTAGGTTTAAGTAGTTTTAAGTTCTAGGGGACTGATGACCTCAGAAGCTAAGTCCCATAGTTCTCAGAGCCATTTTTTTGAACCTAAGCATGGAGGTCACTGTGTGCAACTGGCTCCAATCCCTTGCTCATTCGGCAAGAATGACGCCTGCCGCTTGGGCTCTAAGGGAATTCTCATTTCCGACAGGAAAAAAATTTGTAAATTTGTGGTAACATCTTATGGGACAAAACTGCTTAGGTCATCGGTCCCTAAGCTTACACACTTCTTAATCTCACTTAAACTAACTTACGCTATGGACAACACACACACCCAAGCCCGGCTACCCCGCGCGGCTCGGACAGGAAGATGGATAATTTAGTGACGAGAGCTAGCACCGCACAAGGGGTGCAGGCCTAGTTCTCTAATTGTGGCATTGTATCCAGGGGTGAACACAGTCCTCTGATTTAGAGCAGAATGGAAGGTCTAAACCAGAGACAGTATCGGGTACGAATTTCTCGACCTTCGCCGTCGTGTGTAGAGCTATAGGGTTCCCCTTAATAGGTAAGGCGTGCACTACACGCAGGAAGAGGCTACTAGGGTAGCGGATTACGTGTGGCGTGAACATGGGCGTTTTTAGGTTAGAGTAACCCTCCTCCCCACCCCCACCCGTGTGGCGTGCAAGTGGGCGTTTTTAGGTTAGAGTAACCCTCCTCCCCACCCCCACCCGTGTGGCGTGCAAGTATGCGTTTTTAGGTTAGAGTAACCCTCCTCCCCACCCCCGCCCAAGATATCAGAGATGAACTACCTGCCAAAATCTAAGATACAAGAGCTGTATTATTCTCAGAGAATTCTTGTCCCTGTAGGTCGGCAATAGAAAAGATTAATATGATGTTAGTAAAGTGCAAGAGCATCCATGGTAAGGACCCTCAATTAGTGGTTCAAATGGCTCTGAGCACTATGGGACTTAACAGCTGTGGTCATCAGTCCCCTAGAACTTAGAACTACTTAAACCTAACTAACCTATGGACATCACACACATCCATGCCCGAGGCAGGATTCGAACCTGCGACCGTAGCAGTCGCGCGGTTCCGGACTGAGCGCCTAGAACCGCGAGACCACCGCGGCCGGCCCCTCAATTAGTATCTCTTAAAGGTAGACCCAGACACTATTAGAAACAGAAAGTTGGTCGAAACCGGACTTGAATAGCAATGAAATCCTAAATTCAGATTGGAACAATTATCGTTAGGATATGTTATTTATTGCAATAATATCTACCGACAATATCTAGCAGGGTTATCACGAATTCCGAATATGAAGTAATCTGAGTAAGTTTACACACCCTGGCCGAAAATTGTTAGCATGATTGTTTTATCCGAAAAATAAAAAATGGCTCTAAGCACTATGGGACTTAACATCTGGGGTCATCAGTCCCCTAGACTTAGAACTACTTAAACCTAACTAACGTAAGGACACCACACACACCCATGCCCGAGGCAGGATTCGAACCTGCGACCGTAGCAGCAGCGCGGTTCCGGACTGAAGCGCCTAGAACCGCTCGGTCACAGCGGCCGGCTCCGAAAAATAGTTTGGCCAGATAGGTAGAGAACCAACTCGTGAGTGTAACGCCTTAGACCTCTTAGCAACAAACAAACCTAAACTTCTCGAATCAATTAACATAGAGGAGCGTATCAGTGATCATGAGGTCGTGATAGCATCTACAGGGTGTTTCAAAAATGACCGGTATATTTGAAACGGCAATAAAAACTAAACGAGCAGCGATAGAAATACACCGTTTGTTGCAATATGCTTGGGACAACAGTACATTTTCAGGCAGACAAACTTTCGAAATTACAGTAGTTACAATTGTCAACAACAGATGGCGCTGCTGTCTGGGAAACTCTATAGTACGATATTTTCCACATATCCACCATGCGTAGCAATAATATGGCGTAGTCTCCGAATGAAATTACCCGAAACCTTTGACAACGTGTCTGGCGGAATGGCTTCACATGCAGATGAGATGTACTGATTCAGCTGTTCAATTGTTTCTAGATTCTGGCGGTACACCTGGTCTTTCAAATGTCCCCACAGAAAGAAGTCACGGGGGTTCATGTCTGGCGAATAGGGAGGCCAATCGACGCCGCCTCCTGTACGTTTCGGATAGCCCAAAGCAATCACACGATCATCGAAATATTCATTCAGGAAATTAAAGACGTCGGCCGTGCAATGTGGCCGGGCACCATCTTGCATAAACCACGAGGTGTTCGCAGTGTCGTCTAAGGCAGTTTGTACCGCCACAAATTCACGAAGAATGTCCATATATCGTGATGCAGTAATCGTTTCGGATCTGAAAAATGGGCCAATGATTCCTTTGGAAGACATGGCGGGCCAGACCAGTACTTTTTGAGGATGCAGGGACGATGGGACTGCAACATGGGGCTTTTCGGTTCCCCATATGCGCCAGTTCTGTTTATTGACGAAGCCGTCCAGGTAAAAATAAGCTTCGTCAGTAAACCAAATGCTGCCCACATGCATATCGCTGTCATCAATCCTGTGTACTATATCGTTAGCGAATGTCTCTCGTGCAGCAATGGTAGCGGCGCTGAGGGGTTGCCGCGTTTGAATTTTGTATGGATAGAGGTGTAAACTCTGGAGCATGAGACGATACGTGGACGTTGGCGTCATTTGGACCGCAGCTGCAACACGGCGAAGGGAAACCCGAGGCCGCTGTTGGATCACCTGCTGCACTAGCTGCGCGTTGCCCTCTGTGGTTGCCGTACGCGGTCGCCCTACCTTTCCACCACGTTGATCCGTCACGTTCCCAGTCCGTTGAAATTTTTCAAACAGATCCTTTATTGTGTCGCTTTTCGGTCCTTTGGTTACATTAAACCTCCGTTGAAAACTTCGTCTTGTTGCAACAACACCGTGTTCTAGGCGGTGGAATTCCAACACCAGAAAAATCCTCTGTTCTAAGGAATAAACCATGTTGTCTACAGCACACTTGCACGTTGTGAACAGCACACGCTTACAGCAGAAAGACGACGTACAGAATGGCGCACCCACAGACTGCGTTGTCTTCTATATCTTTCACATCACTTGCAGCGCCATCTGTTGTTGAAAATTGTAACTACTGTAATTTCGAAAGTTTTTCCGCCTGAAAATGTACTGTTGTCCCAAGCATATTGCGACAAACGGTGTATTTCTAACGCTGCTCGTTTAGTTTTTATTGCCGTTTCAAATATACCGGTCATTTTTGAAACACCCTGTATGACTATGGGTATTACAAGGAATGTCTAGAAAGCTAAGAAAATATTTTTGCTTGACAAGAGTGTCAGGATACAAACTGCAGAGTATCTGAGTAGTCAACATCAAATACTTAGTGTAGAGGGCGAAGATGTGGAGCATAGATTGCTGGGGCAACAAAGGATACCTGGCGACTGGAGAAAAGCACATGTCCTTCCCGTTTTCAGGAAGGGTCGCTGGACGGAAGCTCAAAATTATAGGCCTATATCGTTGACGTCACTCTGTTATAGAATTATGGAGCATGTTTTTGCTCGTGTATTATGACATTTCTGTAGAACGAAAGTCTCGTCTATAAATGTCAAGATGGATTCCACAAATACAGATCTTGTGAAACTCAGTTCATTCTGTTCCTCCATGAGATCCACAGTTGTTGTAGACGTAGGCGCTCAGGTTTGTACCATGTTGCTTGACATCAAAAAGGTATTTGAGACGCTCCGGCAGTGTCGTATGGTGAAAAAAATACGGGTTTGACGAGTATCGGACCAGAACTGCGACTGGATTCAAGACTTCCTCGGAGATGGGACTTAACCCACCACTCTTGACGGAGCAATATCAACAGATGTGAAGGTAATTTCGGGAGTACCCCAAAGGAGTGTGATAGGACCGCAGCAACACGTCAGTAAAGATGACGAGCAGTTGTCTCGTTGAAATATTGTGCAGCTTCCGCAATATTATCCGACATGAGACCCGTGAACCCATGAAGCAGGACTGTCACTGTTTACGAAGTACACTATGTGTCCGGACACCCCCAAAAACATATGTTTTTCACATTAGGTGCATTTTGCTACCACCTACTGCCATGTACTCATCAGCGACCTCAGCAGTCATTACTCATCTTGAGAGAGCAGAATGGAAGGTTCCGCGGAACTCACGGACTTCGAACGTGGTCAGGTGATTGGGTGACACTTTTGTGATACGTCTGTATGCGAGATTTCCACACTCCTAAACATCCCTAGGTCCACTGTTTCCGATGTGATAGTGATGTGGAAACGTGAAGGGACACGTACAGCACAAAAGCGTACAGGCCGACCTTGTCTGTTCACTGATAGAGACCGCCGACAGTTGAAGAGGGTCGTAATGTGTAATAGGCAGACATCTATCCAGACCATCACACAGGAATTCCAAACTGCATCAGGATCCATTGCAACTACTATGCCAGTTAGGCGGGAGATGAGGAATCTTTGATTTCATGGTCGAGCGGTTGCTCATAAGCCACACATCACGCCGGTAAATGCCAAACGACGCCTCGCTTGGTGTAAGGAGCGTAAACATTGAACAATTGAACAGTGTAAAAACGTTTGTGGAGTGACGAATCACGGTGCACAATGTGGCGATCCGATGGCAGGGTGTGGGTATGGCGAATGCCCGGAGAACGTCATCTGCCAGCGTGGTGGTGTTGTGGTGTGGTCGTGTTTCTCATGGAGGGAGCTTGCGACCGTTGTTGTTTTGCGTGGCACTATCACAGCACAGGCCTACAGTGATGTATAAGCACCTTCTTGCTTCCCACTGTTGAAGCGCAATTCAGGGATGGCGATTAAATCTTTCAACACGATTGAGCACCTGTTCATAATGCACGGTGTATGGCGGAGTAGTTACACAATACCATCCCTGTAATGGACTGGCCTGCACAGAGTTCTAACCTGAATTCTATAGAACACCTCTGGGAAGTTTTGGAACGCTGATTTCGTTCCAGGCCTCACCGACCGACATCGATACCTCTGCTCAGTGCAGCACTCCGTTAAGAATGGGCTGCCACTTCCCAAGAAACCTTCCAGCACCTGATTCAGCGTATGCCTGCGAGAGCGGAAGCTGTCATCAAGGCCGATGGTGGATCAATACCGCATTGAATTCCAGCATTACCGATGGAGGGCGCCACGAACTTGTAAGTCATTTTCAACCAGATGTCCGGACACTTTTGATGACATAGTGTATATAAATGATCTAGTAAAATGCGTCGGAAACTCTTTAACGCTGTTCGCAGATGTGGTTGCCTGTAAGAAGGCAGCAACGCCAAAAGACATTAACGATTTGCGCAAGGACCTACCGAGGATTGATAAATGATGCAGGCTCTGGCAGTTGACCCTGAACGTAAATAAACGTAACATTGCGCATATATAGGATAAGAAATCACTACTGTACAGTTACAATAAAGATGAAAAGTTACGGGAAACAGTAACCATCGTAAAATACCTAGGAGTATATATCTGGAGTGACCTGAAGTGCAATGAACACAAGAAAAGTAGACGCCAGATTGTGGTTCATACGAAAAATCTTGAGTATATGTCATTCGCCCATGAATTAAGTGCCTTACAAGGTGCCTGTTCTACCGATTCTTGAGTATTGTTCATATGTCTGGGATCCTTACCAGGTAGGACTGGTATACGTGAGAGAGAAGGTCCAACGAAGAGTGGCGCGTTTCGTCACGGGATCGTTAGAGAGATGCTCAACAAACTCCAATGACAGATGCTACAAGAGGGGCGTTGTGCAACACGGAGAGATTTATTATTGAAATTTCCTTAGAGTAATTTTCGGGAAGAGTCGGGTAACATTTTAGTTCCTCCTACACACCTCTCGTGAAATAACCACAACGAGAAAATTCGAGGATTTAGACCTAATACAGAGGCTTACCGACAATCATTCTTCCCACGCACGGAAGCGGGGAACCAGTCAGTGGTATCAGAAGTACCGACCGCCACACACCGTCAGATGGCTGACGGACTATCGATGTAGATATAGATGTGGACATACCACAAATACAAGGAATACGATAGACACCCTCTTTACACAAACAAAGATCGTTCCTAACAGACCCTAAAAGAGCCCTAACCTCAGATAGCGGTCGAAAAACACGTTTCACACCATATTTCCGCAGAATACGAATTAGCTTACTGGAAATGCTAACTACGTGAGGAAAAAAGGCCGTAGACTTGAATGCCATCCGTCGTTACCATCATCCACCACACTCACAACGGGTCTATAGAGCAGCGTATCTGTCCGCAGCTCGTGGTCGTGCGGTAGCGTTCTCGCTTCCCACGCCCGGGTTCGATTCCCGGCGAGGTCAGGGATTTTCTCTGCCTCGTGATGACTGGGTGTTGTGTGATGTCCTTAGGTTAGTTAGGTTTAAGTAGTTCTAAGTTCTAGGGGACTGATGACCATAGATGTTAAGTCCCATAGTGCTCAGAGCCATTTGAACCAAGCAGCGTATCTGATCTGTCTTTAACTGGAACCATTCTGCCGAGAGCTGACATCGACATGGGCTAACTGGTTTGACATGGCGTGGGCCATGTGAACCAAGGTATGAAGTATCCCTTCACCATGAGTCAGATGGCGACAACTACAAACCTATCGATAGAAACCAGGGTGGGTTGGCTTCCTATAGATGGCATGTCCCAATGTACTGTCAACGTTCCATCTGACCAGCACATCAAAAAAGGAAGGCAACCATCCTTTTCCATCTCTGTTATGATGCGAATATTCGAGTGGATTGATTTCAGATATTCTAAAAAGCCCTATTAAATTCTCACTTCCATGAGCGAAACAACAAAAGTACCATCTACATATCGGGGTAAAACAAGCAGGTTTAAATGACGCCAATATCAATTGACATTCCTAGAAATCTTGTATAAAGAAATTGGCAATAATAGATGACAACGCGTTGTCCATCGCAACTTCATCTGCTTGTTCATAGTACTGGTCACTGAATGAAGAGTAAATGGAAGTCACCACATGTCGAAGTAGGTTAGTTAATCCCGCACCAAACCTAGTCTCAAATATAAGTAAAGAATCAGACAGAGGAACGAGAATGAAGAGGGAGACCACATCAAAACTTATTAAAATTTCAGAATAATTCAACAAGACTCCCCCTAATCGAAATAAGAAATCTAAGAGTTCTTAATGTGATGCACACATCGATGTACAGTGGATTCAATAGAGTTACAAGGTGTTTTGCTACACGGTATGGTGAAAACTGTGGCAAACATTGGAACTACATTATGATTTCAACACCTGAACAAGGAAATTTGAAGGTTTCTGTGGTTTGGAGTTTAATACTACATCTCGACGTTACCAATTTCACGAAGAAAGCTTTGTACAAAGCAGCATTATCCGTGCTAAGGAAAGGTTTTATCTTTCCACTGACAGCTTAGCGTTTACCAGTTGTTGATTTTATACGTGCTGTCAAACAGGCTGTTTTTAAAGTTGAAACCTCTTAGTGTTTACTTAAACTGCTGAGTGAAACTGCTGCTACTGTCTCTTTACTTTTTTTATCATTCAAACACTCAATTACAGAATTTTCCCTGACAAAGACAACTCAAACTTAACCTATTCATTTATTACCCACAATATACCATGACAACATGGCTTCGAATAATTAGCACAAAAGAGTGGCACTGAATTGGAAGAAATTCTAACAATAACTCATAATTTTTCATAAGTCACCTACCTTACAGAAAATCTTCATAACACGAACTACAGCAATTACAGCAAGCAGCAACTACAGCCAGCTAAATAAAAAGATTCTAACTACTATAGACTCTAACTACTAGGAGGCATATGGTTAGCAAAAGATAGATTTTGTTGAAGAGCAAACAATGTATTTAGCAGATTTTATCTTACTCATGTGACATGCAGTTCCAAAAATTATATAGTCGTCAATATTTCCACTACCCAAACATTACCAACTAGATCCATTCTCATTTTACAATGCATGTTTTACCAACACGAGTCTCCACGAAGGACACTTGTCCAAACCGTCCGTTCGCTAACTGTTAATCTGTCCAACCACAGAGTCTCTTGCCGAGGGTGCAGAGTGCTGTCAGCGATATTAATACAGTCTATAGCGCTGTCAACATAAAAACATGTAAACAGGCTACTTACAAAGTATCTCACAATACTGCGAAGGATGTTAGTACACAAATATGTTGTGTACGTATTGGATGACGTTCGCTCAAGAGCAAGTAGAACAGCAGCTGAGAGAGCTGATATAGTTATCTTACCCACAAACAAGGGAAATGCTGCATTTATGTTGGAAAAGCAGGATTACGTTCAAGAGATCCAGTGGTTATTATCGGATTCTGCTTGTAACCAATTTTTTTATGGAAGGTTTCTGGGAACGTGCCTTGGAGTCGGGGGCGTTGAAATTTGTGTGTTTTTTCAGATGTTTAGATGATACTTTTATTTTCTGTCCTGATGAAAGTGAGAATTTAAACAGTTTTTTAGAACATCTGAATTCAATCCACCTGAATATTTGCTTCACAAGGGACATGGAAAAGGACGGCTGCCTTCCCTCCCTTGACTTGTCTGTCAGGAAGAAGACTGAAGGATCGTTGGATTAGTTTCTACCATAGATGCCGATAGCTGTCGCCATCTGGTCCAGGATGAAGGGATGCTGTGTATCTTTGTTTAAAGGGTTCACGTCGTCTCGGACTGAAATTTTGTCAACTGAATTACAATGGTTATTGTTGAAAGACAGATATGCTGCTCATTGTTCCATCGACCTATCTTGAATTGGGCGAGTGATGATAATGACGAGTGGCACTCTAGTCTACGGCCTTTTTGCCTTAAGCAGGAAGCATTTCCAAAAACACTTTCGTATTCTGCGGAAAAATGGTGTGAAATGTGTTTTTTTTTTCGAACATCTCTATGAATAGGGTCCTTTTAGGGTCTCTAAATGATGATCTTGGTTTGTGAAGTGCGAGTGTCTATACTATCCCTTGCTACTGGGGTTTGTCATTCATTGCCCAGACCATCGGGTCTGTGGAGGACCGGTGTACTGAGCATAAGTGTCACACACGCTAACAACAGCCAAGGTAATCAGCTGTTAGGGTATTGAATAGTAAGGGATAGAAATTAGAAAATTTTAGTATAACTCACATTGCCACAGGCAAAACATGCCAGAGACTGAAGTGGAAGCAGGAAGCAAATCAATATTTCTCACGTGGTTCGGGTCGACAACGCTGTCTCCCGAGTAAGGATACGCATTCAGCAGAAAGAAGACTGCAAAAGAAAACTAAAGGAAGCGAGATAAACAATTCGTTAGCTCTTAAGGCATGTTGCAAGGAACTGTACCTCTTTCATAGGAGTACATAGCGGGGACCGACACAGCAGTCAACAGCCTGTTAAGTAAATATCGCACAATAAAGAGGACACATTCAATCACTACGAACCGAGCCTTGAGTCATAGCCTCATGCTAGCTCCCTTTAAATGCTCCAGCTCTCCAGCTCTCGGTCATGAGTTGATCATTGGGATCGGTGGCATTCACAGCAATAGTACTCGATTCCATGACTGCGATACTGTATTGAATCTATGTCCTAGACGCTCCAGCACAGTCTATGAACTAGCTGAAGATGTACTGAAGATGATAGCCTTCACCTGATGAAATTCATGCTGCTCGCCGCCTACCATCTTCTGATGGAGAAACTGACGGTCTACCGACAACACCATATCGCAGAGTGCTGCCAGTAACGGATTTCAACGAGGAAGCCAGAAACAGGGTCTCTTGGGATCCACGTTCCTGTTCAACAAACAAGCGCCGTCGGGCGCTGAAACCTACCAGGGATAGGGATGACATCAACCGGCCACACGACTACCAATACCAGGTACATCATGGATGGATCATAAAGGGTGATCGTTGAATTCGGACTAGGACCGAGTACACGCCGCAGTCGGCGCGGGAACCATTCCGCCGCGTCGTCAGGGTCGCTGACTTCACCTCCTGGGCGTGCAAACGCTGAGTTGACTCGACGGACGTCAGCTAGAAGCCAACACGCAGGTGCATGAGCAACAGTCAAGGCTGGTACCAAAGAACGACGACTTGTAAACATTGTGAATATATAACTGAACTCTAATAATGTTTTACTAGCGTCGTTGACGATCCACAGGTGCTCGACAGCTACCCTGACTTCATGCAGAGGGTTTCCCGCTCGGCCCTCTGTACTACTACTGCAGAAAATTGGCTTCGCAAGAGGATATCCTGTGGAATATAACAATAAGGAGTTTCTAGCACACACTTCCAGCTGTTGGGATAGTGTTATTAAGGAAGCTGTTAAAATTAAATTAGCAAGTGACGTTATAGACAGAAATGGAAGTTTCTGGTTAAATTCTGCGGGGATCCTGCCGTCTTCCTGCTCAAACAACAGATGGATTAGCGTTAATGTTACTTCACCCATTGGTTATTAAAATTCACATCGATAACTTCTGATCATCTTTGGTTGTGAGGTTGTGCCACTGTTTACAGTGTGTGTGTGTGTGTGTGTGTGTGTGTGTGTGTGCGTGTGCGTGTGCGTGTGTAGTGTGTATTACCACTATTTCAAATTTAATTGGGCAACACGCTTTCGTTACATTTGCACCTTTAAAACGACAGGGTGTGCACCTATCGAAATATTATCGCTTATTGAAGACGTCACCGCCTTCCCGTAAGTTGTTTGAAAATTTTATGTGCTGGGAGAAACTGAAATTTCACTCTTAACAGTTTGTTTCAAGGCCACCAATGGCTATCCCTCTCGTTTTCTCTCTTTGTTGTAGGGGAGGCTAGATGTTGTCTCCCCTAATAACAGAAATGGCGGAACCATAGGACACACTCAGACTAGAATGTTTCTGCGAGACTGTGCTGAATCCTAAAACAACGAGTTATTTGTGTCAATATTCAGTGATGTGATGAAATCTTGTGATTAGCTCTCAGATGTCTTATTTAGAGTTTGTAATAAATGCAGCATTATCAACATAAAAATATAGTTATATTAATGGAAGTTAATTTCATAGTAAGCTGGTAGAATCACTTCAAAGAAAACAGAAAGAATGAAAGTCTGTTTCGGATAACAAACAATGACTTGAGCAAGACTATCAAAACTATGAGTTGAGTCGTTTAATATTAACAGACCTGTAGTAATTAAGATGTGATAGCCATGTGCAAAAGCTATACAGATCAATATTGTATAGCACTTAAAAATTAATTTTAGGTGTTCATTTCAAATTCATTGCCTGCATGTTGTCGAACAACAGAATATGGTTTATTATATAGATTATTTGTTTGTCTTAATAGTAAAACACTGGTAAAAATTTCTGTTAAATGTATACGTTGTGATTGCAGGCTCTGACAAGAGAAACCTCAAGAAGAAAAGATTACTGCCAAGGAAGAGAGTAGTCAAGTTGAACAATGTAAAACAGAAGACTAAATACAACAATGACGATAAGAAAAGCTCCAAACAAAGATAGTCACGTTAGTGGGTGACTGTACTGCATGTGATCCATAAAAAAGAGCTTATGTGGACAGCACATAAATATCTTATACACAGTCGGTGTGGGATCACCTTATTCTACCTCTAGGGTGTTGTAGAGAAAATTTAAGTTTATTTTAAGACTATATCTGCCATCAAATATTTCAAATTAATTGACAAATGTGTTTGAACCTCCAGGAAAGTCATAAAGAACACTGACGTTCTTATAAACCAAATTTCAGACCATGTGTCATTGAACATATAGTTGTTATTGATAGAATTATTAAATAACAAAATCGATTCAAACATAACTCATTATAGGTATGCACATTTTAATAAAACAAATACATGCCATTATTTTGTTTTTTACAACTCTGTTACACGAAATGTCCATTTTTACTTAAAGTAAAAAATAGATATCCATTATGGGGCCTATACCAAATAACTTTATTTAACATAAAAGTTGTCTAAGTGCCCTTGAACTGAAAAATGGAGTCAGAAATAATTTTGACTGAAATAATTGCAAATCAGAAAATTAAATTAAATTCTTCTCAGTTATAAATATATGAGTACTACTCACAATAAAGCAGCTAATTCAAATAATGAAGTTACTTAAGAAAGAAGTTCTAGAGGCAAAACTCACTTTCTGCAACAGTTTCTCCTCCAGCCTCAAGAGAAGACAAAGAGGACAAATCATTATGATTCGCAGCAATTTGTCAGTCAACAACTATACTTTGCGACAGTCCTCTAAAGATATCCATTAATTCTTTCTGACGAATTTCGATTGAAGTGAATTTGAAAGTCTTTGTGCCAACTCTTTTAAAAATATGTACTTCTTGATAGTTTCACCATGCACTACTTTTCCACTGTAAGTGACTAACTGACAATTGTGCTTAAATTTACTGAAGTCCTATTCTTGTTGTAAATAGACAGTTCTAATGCTACTTTAACTGCAAGGCAACTGTAATTATTATTAACCTGATGAACTAAGACGTTCATAAGATTATTTTACGATAGCAAAATGTCCACAGGTACAGAGACTCAAGTGCAGACAGTCTTATGAATGCACCAATTTCAGGTATTTTTCTTGCAAATAAAATAACAATAGATGAAAAATCTTTATTAATGTAGTAAAGTTGTTTAAATTGGCGATGTATGCTCATAGCTGTGCCTGCATTTTGCTTGAGTATAGCCATGACAAAAATTTCTATTTCTGTTGTTTCACAATTGTTTGTGATTATTACTTGCTTCAGTCTCTCTAGTGTTTGTGGCATATTTAAGACACATAAGACATTTATTAAATAAAAATTATCTTGAGAATTGGTAGCACCTGCCCACTAATCACAGGCATCAAAGTATTAATCCACTGAAGCACCTAGTTTTTACCCATAACATACAAAATTACTAGTTATTTTCCATTCCAACTTACCTCGCCGGCTTCAGTGGCCAAGCGGTTCTAGGCTCTTCAGTCTGGAACCGCGCTACCGCTATGGTCGCAGGTTCGAATCCTGCCTCGGGCATGGATGTGTGTGATGTCCTTAGGTTAGTTAGGTTTAATTAGTTCTAAGTTCCCAGGGACTGATGACCTCAGATGTTAAGTCCCATAGTGCTCAGAGCCATTTGAACCAACTTACCTCACTCATGAAATTAGTGGTGCTATTTGCTGTTTACTTATTTTAGGTCTGATTTTACCATAACAACTTTATGAAGTTATATAGCAATATTGTTATCTACTGAATTGCAGTTTTGTATTCATTATCTTCTTAGATATAAAATTCCTTAAGAAGAGTAAGTTGACCTTTGGTCAAAATTGATCTGTGGCATGACACAAACCAGAACATTACTGAAGAGCGCTAACTGGTATATTATTTCCTTCCCAGTTGAAATGAATAAAATATGTTGAAATAAAAATAATGGATTGATGCGGATGAAACTGCGGAAGATGCAGTTATGTATGATGATATCAACGCAAAACACCCAGACATGCTAAACTTGCAATACAATGAAGATATCAAGATAAGTAAAATTTTGTTTTACAGCAGGACTCAACTCAGAAACCTGGAATGACGCTCATATGCTCTAACTATTAAAGGGTTGGAAACCCATGCTGGACTCCTCATCTGCCACAAATTTTTATAAATCACTACTATTTATTACAATGCAGTTTCAGAGCTTCTGAACAGTCTGCAGTGGTCCATATGACGTGTCATTTCACCTTCACTGATTTCATGCTCATCGATGCATCATTCCAGTCCATTTAATTCATTTCATATACACCACTGAGCATTAAAATTGCAACGTGATGTAGGCAGCATGCAAAAAATTTGAAACTGGCATGAAGTGTGCATCTCTGAGCGCAAACCAATCACTCTCCCCACGAAAGTGACGCCCCCTGGAGCGGCAGCGCCACCGGGAAGAGAGACGAACATAAGTTGTGAGTTGCAAGTTGTAAGTCAGTCCGAGTCTTGCTAAGGAGTTCCTGCAGAACGTTCGTCGTGCCTTCAAGTCTTCAGTTCGCGAGTGAGATAGAAACACGTAGACAGTGGTTAGTCTTCAATAGAAACAGAACAGTAAATAGAATTATCGGGTATGGACGGAGACCGTCTGACTAGAGATTTAACTGAGCACTGTTAGTTACGAGTTGTTCTTCAAATAGTACATAAAGACAGAAGACTAGTTTCCTTCTGACTTAGTTCAGAGAATATTACTTGGTTTGTGTTCATGAAATTGTAGTCAGCACAGGACAGATAGGCTAAACCTGCATCCTACAATTGCTGTAACAAACGTAACCAAAGTTGAGGAATATATTTTAATGTTCACTATTATGTGTTACTTTCATTGTGTGTGTGCTGCCATGGAACCCACGCGTCGGCAGAGATTTTCATGAAAGTGTACGCCCCGAGTCCACAATATTTAGAGGAATGTCACATACTCTGAGTCAGGAAATGGACTTGTTTTCGAGACATGGACAGTGTGACGGTTTCTGAAGCACCACAGTTTGTCAGCATGGCGACCACTGACTGGGCTTCCCTCGATGCGGCAGCACGGAGGCGTGCACCGACAGTGGCGCGTCCAGTGACAACACTGGCACGGTAGTGGCACCACGTCTTCTTCCCGAAAGAGTTTCAGTTCTGTTTACAGCATCACAATGCACGTATCCACGTCTGGGGGCTGAAACGAGAGCAGCACATGGGCCCAGTACCTGATGTGAAGGTACGGACCGGGTGCTATTTGGCACACAACACGAACACCTCTACTTCTCATGCTAATTTCGACAGCAGCTATAGCGTTTCTGACCAGTTAAGACCAGTAGATGTGCCTTATCTTCGAGATCTCCGCAATGTTGTCTTTCAGCAAGACAACATGTGGCTGCGTATTAC
This sequence comes from Schistocerca nitens, assembly GCF_023898315.1. Taxonomy (NCBI): domain Eukaryota; kingdom Metazoa; phylum Arthropoda; class Insecta; order Orthoptera; family Acrididae; genus Schistocerca; species Schistocerca nitens. The sequence continues at coordinate 340,490,086 of NC_064619.1, forward strand.
CCATGCTGTACTGACTTACTGGTATTTCGATACAGAGTGTGCGACAGGCGACCTGTCCACCACGTTCTCCAGATGTCTCAACCACTGAAAACATCTGGTCAAGGGTTTCTGGGAGCCTGCCGCGTCACTCACCAGCCACTGGTATCTGTCACTCAAACTTGGTTCGACTTGATTCCCATCTGGGTTAGAGCCATTATCATTGCCAGAGGTGGCAGCTTTGTGTACCAAATTTCTCTCCCCGTATACACTAAAATCGCTTAAAATGTAATCACGTATTTCTGCTACTACACTGTAGACAAACAATAAGTACAATTTCTTAATTTGCTATCCTTTCTGGGGTTGTAATATTAATGGTGTGCTTCCGGGTGATCTGCCGAGTTGTTGTTTCCATGTTATGCACAACATTTAGGCGACTGACCCATCCGTCTTCTTCAACCGGATTTTGCTTCAGGTGTACTCGCTGCCTGGACTCCAACGAGACTGCGAACTTTACAGCGTGAATCACCTAAAACTGGCAAATGTGGAAATGGAAAGTGATATTGATGTGCGGTTCTCGCAGAATGGACTGTTAGTCAGGAGCTCATACTGTTAGCCAATAAACATATTGTAATAATACTTAGAATGTGTGTTTTTGTGCAAACATACACTTTTTTAATGTGTACTGACGTTAACAAAATAATAGTAGAGTAAATTAGAATGTCAGTGCTGTTTATTGCAGTGCTGTATTCTCGTGCGAATCGTTTACGAGATATTGTATTTTGAAAAGTTTCCACGACGCCGCTTGTTTGTGACAAATGGTTCAAATGGCTCTGAGCACTATGGAACTCAACTGCTGTGGTATCAGTCCCCTAGAACTTAGAACTACTTAAACCTAACTAACCTAAGGACATCACACACATCCATGCCCGAGGCAGGATTCGAACCTGCGACCGTAGAAGTCCCACGGTTCCGGACTGCACGTCTAGAACCCCGAGACCACCGCGGCCGGCTTGTTTGTGACATTCAACCTGCATAATTGCTACGTACGGTGTTGTTATGTTTGCTTACAGAGTGCTTGTGTGTTCCTTGAGTGCACTGCAACTTGCTAGTCAGTTTGTGTGTGACGGTCCAAGCAGTTGGTCGTGAGTGGATGATGAGATTTACCAGTGCAGAAAAAGCTGACATGATTATGATGTAGGGAGAGTGTAGGAAGAATGCTGTTCGTTCTTGTACGATGTATGCAGCAAGATATCCCAATAGACATCTACCATCTCGGAAACTTTTTATAGGCCTCTTCAACCACTTACGTGAAAATGGTAATGTAAATCCTAGACAACGTAACAGAAGGAAACAAGTGACAACAGCAGAGGGGCAAATTAATGTTCTTGTTGCTGCTAAAGTTTATCCACACAAACGCTCCCGCGCAATCGGGCGGTGAAATGCCATGAGTCAGGCATGTGGCCCACGCATTCTCCATCGACATAGATTCAACCCCTCTCACATCTCTCTCCATAAAGAGCTGCCTTAAAACGATTGTGATAATCGTGTTAATTTCTGTGCATGGTCATTAAGACACGATACTCCTGGTGTATCATGTATCTGGTTTAGCGATGAAGTCACATTTACCAATCATGGCCAGGCAAACAACCGAAACATGTACTATGGGTCAGTTGACGATTCCCCTTGGCTTCGTCAGGTGGAACATCAGCGTCCATGGAGTGTGGTGTGGGAATGTGAATCATCAGCTTATAGACCCGTTTTTCATAGACGTAACACTGAACACATCTTCTAATACACCATCTTCCACGGATGCTAGGAAACGTTCCTCTACAGACAGAACTTGTGGTACTGGTACCAATATGATGGCTGTCCAGCCCGTAGTGCGACAAGTACTACAGCATGTCTTCACGAATTGTTTCCAAATCGTTGGATTGGACGCAGAGGACATGTACCTTGGCTGGCCCTCCTCGGGTTTGACGCCTATAGACTTTTTTCTGTGGAAGCTGAAAGTCGCCCTCTACAAGGACGTATCAGGTACATCCGATGATATTCAATGACGTGTTACTGCAGCCTTCTCGGACATCTCCGCTGAAATTATAGCACTTGTGCAGCAGTCGTTCCACACCAGACTCCAAGCGTGTACAGATGCTCCCGGTGGTTATTTTGAACACAGCATGTGAAGGTCAATTGTCTCGTTACAGATCAGCATCCACATAACTAGTGTATGTACTTATGTTGTTCTTTAGTGTGTGCCACTACAACGATTGTACAACTGCCCGTGTGGAAACTTTGCATAATACGATACCTCGTAAAAGACTGGCACTAGACTCCTGCAACAAACACTACTGATATTCTGATTTACCATAATTTTAGTCTGTTAGTGTGTATAGGAATTGTCCCATTTAAAAAAAGTGTATTTTGTACAAATAATACACTTTCTCAGCAGTATTACAGACTACTGATTGGCTAACAATACGAGCCTCTGACTACCAATCAGCTCTACGAAAACCACACATCAATAGCACTTTCCATTTCCGCAATATGTACGGTGCAAGTCTTAAGTGATTCACCTTCTATAGTGTTGGTCTCGCACCAGTATTTATAGCTGAGTGCGATTCCCGACGCTCGCTACGCCATCTGAAGCTCTTTCGTTTTTCAGAGCTTAGTCTCCTCAACACCAATTCAAAGATAGGTTGTTGGAGAGAGCGTATTCAACACTAACTGGTTCTACTGACCCTCCATTACAGCTACACTTATGGCAGTAGCTTCACCTATTTTACAATCTTCCCAGTCCGGCACACAGTTTTAATCTTACGGGAAGTTTACAAATAGCGCATGATTTGTTGCATGGCTTCATTCTGGAAACACCTTCCGGGGCTGCGGCTAACGTTTCACTACTGTTTCCCTTTTCCTCACAAAACTTGTCGAACCAGAGGAAGCGTACAACAACGTAAAATATCCCGAGTTTTTGGAAATTGTAACAAAAAAATAGGTTTAAGTTATAGGGAAATGTGGGTATTATGCAATATGTACGTGAGTCAAGAGTGAACAAAAAGAATGGAAAAGCAAGAGAGAAGTGATTGGACAAGGCGTAAGTCAACGATGCAGTCTTTCTCCCCTGTTATTCAACATGGAAGAAGTAAAAGAAAGGAATAGGAGAGGGATGAAATAATGTCAACGGTAAGATTTATTCAAACACACTTGGGAATGCAGCCGGGTGAGGTTCCCGACAACCGCCGATATTTCGACAGGTGCATAATGCCGTCATTTTCAAGGGAGAAACGCAACTAGAATGCACTGTGCAAGCATATTTGAAACCTCGGTATATGGGGCACTTGCTAGTACCACCAGAAAATCAAAGATGGCCGCAATCGGACGTTACGAGTAGTGAATATTAATTAGTAACCTGTGAGCAAGTAGCATTAACTCAATTCTTCTGTTTTGACCAAAGAGAGAGCAGGATTTCAAGCAGAATTTGAACTAAAATCTCGGCCTCTATTTGTAAGATCACGTGCTAATTTAATCTAAATTGCTACCTTAATAAGACCAACCCAAAAACTGGAAGTATATGCCAGAATCTCAGTGTTGTTTCCATAGGATGTCCGGTACCAATACAATGTTCTACAATGGCGGATTCGCGCGGCTGAAATAACGTGGGCCCTATGAAACAAGGTACGATGTACCTTTTCACGTGAGTCGGATAGTGACAACTATCAACCTGAAGATAAAAGCGGTCTTCCTTCCCATACTCCATAGTGAAGCGAATATTGGGATGGATTGAATGCAGAGCTTCTAAAAAGTTGTTTGAATTCTCTCTTCCAAGGGTCAAACAATAAAAGTATCGCTTACATATCTTTAAAAAAAGCACATGTTTTAATACCGCCGACTCCAGAGCACGTTCCACGAAATCTTCCATATCAAATTGGCACAATAGGTGACGAAGTTGTTCGAACACTATACATACCGGCAGAAACTAAAATTTCACTTTGTTTACCCCCACGGGGAGGAACTATATCGTTGCTAATTTGATTAGAAAACTGAATTGCACCGTGCAGTTCATTTTTGTTACGGTATCGAGGCCATAATGTTGTTCCAAAGGTTCTACCAAGGAGAGAACAGGATTACAAGCATAATTGGAACAAAAACCTCCGTCTCTATTTATAAGGCCACGTGCTAATTTAATCTAAATTGCTACCTTAATAACACCACCCTAAAAGCTGGAAGTACACGCCAGAATCTCACTGTTGTTCAGCTCTTATTCTTGAAAGGACTATACTCACCGACTGCTGATATTTTGCCCACGGAATTTTCGGTTTCATTTGATGACTGCTTGAAAAGTTGCGGCATTTTATTGTAATGCTTCTTGGTAGCAGTCTGACTGGGAATTTCGTTCTGTAACTGCCCAGCATTCAATTAAGTTTGAAGGATTCTATGATTTGGAATGTAATGTTACTTCACGACTTTCTGTGATGAATCTCACGGAGAAGACTTTGGACGACGCAGGTTTATCCATGCTAGCGGAGGGTTTAAGCTTTGCACCGACGCCCTAGCGTTTACCAGTTTTGTCTTTATAAGTTCTGCAGAAGAGGTTGCTTTTAAACTACCTTCTGAAGCTGCCTAGGAGGTTAGGAGAGAAGTATGTCGTATGTTGACTGGGGTACGTTCATCCGATGAGTAATATTACAGCAGCTGGGAGGACTGCTTTGCTTTCAGTCAGGTTACATCCTGATACTGTTATCTCACCACGGAAAAGGGTAATGCTACAGTTGTGGTGGACAAGCAGGATTATGATCAGTAAAAACAGTTTCTGTGTGATTCAGCGTAACGCAGATTCAGTGGTGACCTGATAAAATGCCCGCATCCCGTGGTCGTGCGGTAGCGTTCTCGCTTCCCACGCCCGGGTTCCCGGGTTCGATTCCCGGCGGGGTCAGGAATTTTCTCTGCCTCGTGATGGCTGGGTGTTGTGTGATGTCCTTAGGTTAGTTAGGTTTAAGTAGTTCTAAGTTCTAGGGGACTGATGACCATGGATGTTAAGTCCCATAGTGCTCAGAGCCATTTGAACCATATTTTTGAACCTGATAAAAAAGGTTGAGCTAAGGATTAACAACATCCTGAAGGAAAGTTACTTGTCCCAAGAGACTATCGAGAATCTTAACTCTGTGCTGTCCCTCATGGATTATATGGCCTCCAGAAGATCCACAAGGAGTGAGTACCTCTTAGACCTGTTGTCAGTAACACTGGGGTTCCGACATAACGTGTAGCGAAACCCACAAGTAAGTCGGTATGTTCCTCAGATTAAGAATTCGGCGGATTTCATATTTCGATTAGAGGGAATGCGTTTGAATGACTCTGATATCCTAGTTAGTTTTGGTATGTTCTCTCTCTTCTCTCGCGTTCCTCTGTCTGATTTGTTACAACTGACTGAAGCAGGGTTTGGTGTTGAATTAACGAAATGTTCCGAGAAGTGTTTATTTACTTTTTATTCTGTGATCAGTTTTTTTCGTATCCTAGTTCATGGGCCCCCGTCGTCTCAGACCCAGAAAGTTTGTCAGCACAACTGACCAACCTCGCAGTCACATTTACCCATAAAATAGATCAGACGCGGTTTGCGCTACCAGACAACGGTGAATCGGATGAGAGATGAAAATAACGAGGTGGTACGGCCTTTTTGCCTTACGCAGGTAACTTTTCAGCAGGTTTGGTCTTACTCTGCGGAATCGCGGTGAGAAGTGCATTTTTCGACTACAGCTGTACAGATCCTTTTAGGGTCTCTAAAGGATGATCTTGGGTTACTTAAGGCGGGTGTTCGTCGTATTCTTTTCAGTTGTGGGATATCATACATTGGGCAGCCTATGGAATGAAACTACACAGAGATTCTCGTGCGTACTTCTATCTACTGGGATGGTGTTATTAAGGAAGCAGCTCAGTTTATTAACGAGTGACTTTAGGAATAGAAACGGAGGTTCTTGCTTAAATTCTGTTTGGAATCCTGCTCTCTCCAGGATCAAACAACAGAGGAATGGAGTTAATATTACTCGTTCGAGCGTTGATAGTTTTTTCCCCTTTTTTAAAAAACTAGCTTTCGGTCCATGCCCGTTCAGCCATCTCAATAGCGTAGTGACGATACGAACGTAAGGACAAGTAAACACCCAGGCCCCGAGCGAGTTTCCGGCCTAGTCGGGATTCGAAGCCGGACCTATTCGCTTAGCAATTCGCAGCGCTGAGTGCGCAGCTACTTTTTTAATCGGTTTTTTATCAGGGTGAGTTCGTGGTATGACGAAACTTTGGTACACCATAGTGTTACATGAGCTGCAAATGGGAAAAAATTAATTATGGTAACAGAATAATAATAAAAAGAGAAAGGAATAAGAACCCGAGAACATACCTGACAAATCCCTAGCAAGCTCTCATGCTATGTATCAACAGTTTCTTATCCAGCTTTTTTTATTTCACAATTTTTAAAAATTTTAATGTATTTTGTATTTTTATTATTTTAATTTTAATTTTTTTATTTTGTATTTTTCTATTGTTTTTTATTTTTTGTTGTTAAACGTATGGAAACTTGTGTTCCTGTTGTTCAATATGAACCAGAATATTTACTTTAAATAGAACAAGAAATACTTAAAAATCCAAAGATTCCAATTTCTTTCCTCGAACTCCAAACAACTGAATTTGCTGGATTACAAGGAAAAAGAACTTTTTAACTAGACATCAATAGTCCAACACCGGACAATACCCGGAATGGAACTAGGAAGATCGGCGATGGGTATGGTGAGACAGACTCCCTATCACGCCATCCTTTAACAACTGAGTAACAGCTCAGACAGTTGGCAGGCCGCCTGCCTCACTGGGTCAGTCAGCTTTATTTGGTTTTCAGTTTTTTTAGTCATCTACGACCTATCAATTAAAACTCCTGGGAACAGGTGCGAAAATTTCAACAATTGTTTTCTCTGAGATTCGGCCAAGTGCCCAAGCTCGAATTCAGCCCCTTTACCTTGAATGTGACAAAAATTAGATGAGATCACATGGTGACAAAATTTTGACTTCGAATCCAGATGAATTTGAAGTATGTCTCTCAGTGTGAGTAATCAAGCATGCACTAAGTGTGCTCCAAAAAATATAGTTCACAGTTTCACTACCAAACGGTTTCACTCCCGACGTGCATAGTCAAGTAAGCACTAAGTGTGCTCTAAAGACTCATAGTGAACGGTTTCACTATCTAAAACCTCACAGGCCATGCAATCCTTCCTATTCTGAGTTTGCAATAAATTTTTCTCGCACCTGCTGAAGTGTCACCGTAAACAGTCCAACAAACCTCATTCACAGGTCGCAACCTTGGAAACCCAGCAATACCTCTGCAACAATTAAACCAATCTTAATCAATTAGGGAAATACTCCTACATGAGTCTACTGGTGTCCCCAGGCGTTAAGCACATAGACCGGTACTTGCGGAGGGCACCTGTGCAACTTTAACCACACTTACCTTGAGATGCCTGTGGACCTGTGATGCCTGTGGGCCTAGTAAAGGCTCCTTGTGTCAGCTGCTTGCTCCACTCTCCCACGGGACCCCCCAATTCGAAACGAAAAGCTCTGTCCTACATCACCAGAAACATATACGCTATAGACCATTGCCCTTTCTAGGTTTGACACAAGCGTGCCTCAGCGACAACTGCTCCGTCTCAGACGGTCCTAGGTTCCCACGCTTCTCATCAGCATAACCAATACTTTATATATTAACTACCATACGATCTAAATCAGCAGACGATCTTGGCTTTTCTGCAAACATCACCTACAACAGACCCAAAGATCTCATGCCCTCCAAAACACTCATTACAACTTCAGCTTAGGAAACGTCTAAACGTAGAGCAATCCTAACCGCACGTTCCTACTCAACATAGTCAGGCATGGTTTCTTCAGCAGCTTGAACCTTATGGAAATATTAGTCAGGCACATCATTCCACCTATGTGTGCCAAAACAGTCACCAAGAATTCTTTCGTGTAGAGTCGTCATAGCTTCTCTCTCCTCCAACATCTTGGTTATAAGCTAGCTTGAACAGCCATGGGACAAAGGGTTAATGGCCTGATAAACCAACGCCCCAGAGATCTGTAAAGCCGCAGCCTACTCTTGCAGTCTAACAGTAAGCCACAAATTTTCTTAGATATGACCAATGTCTTTAACAGAGAGCACTCTCTCGTTTTGAATAATGGGCAACAGTGAGTTCAGAAGTATGCTAAATTGGTTTCATGGCTCATCTCGCCTCGCCACAACTTCCCCTTCCGTAACATCCCCCACCCCCCTGTATTCTTGCCATTTAACAAAAGAGAGGACTCTCTGAACTCAAATAATTTCTTCCTGAAGGGATTATATAAAGGTGTCATCTTTGCAGTCCTTATCAATTAGGCAGAGGTAAGTACCTCTGTTTACGATATGATCCACTAAAGCATGTAATTGCAACATCTGTGCATGGAGGGAGGGGGGCGGGGCGGAATGCCTTCCAACAAACCAAAACCCTCCTGCACAACACTGAGTAAGGAGGAACATGTGGCGCATTCTGTATACATGTCATCCACCAACTGCGCCGTGATATTGAGAGGCACCCACATGCCTTTCTCATACTGTGGCATCAAGCAGTCAGGCCTGCAAGATGAGTGGTCTGCCAAGCGAGTGGATTCATTCTTATTTATCGAGTAACATGAACTCTCGTACTCACAATTAAGTTACAAATTATCCTCCTGTATGAATAATACGCAACGGAAACGCACATCTGACTATCAGTAATTTACAGAACTCTGTCTGTTCACTACGCACTGGCAATACCACACTTTTTTTTTATTTAACGGCTTTTATCAACACGTGGCCATCGCACTGAATATGAGTGGCGCACACATTATAAATTCTGGATGTCATGACGACATACAATTCCAAGGAAAAGGCCACCAATCTTTTTCTTTTCACTATCTTATTTATTCCGGTAAATTCTATAACCTAAACACACAATTTCTATAACCTACAACAATAACACATGAGAAATTCCGCCCAGTAGGGCATGGCTTTACATTGGTGAATCACTATCTTATGGTCTCGTAATTATTTAACGCTACAGTGCACTTTCTGGATAGGATGGTGGATCTTTTATTATTTCTCACACTTCGACTCTCACAATCATCATCACGAAACTTTCCTCCAGACCGAGCAGTACAAAAGGAACACGCATAAACCACTATCTCTGAAACTACCTTGCTACTCTCCCATGCAAACCACACATACTTAAATTACATGACATACACCACACTGCAACATGAAATACAACACAGGGAATAGTCACAACATTATCACTTTCAGCTTTCCCACTTCAATTAATATTTATCCAAGTTTCACACGACACTGCCCCATTTCGTAATTCTACTTTCCTACTATGAACTCTGGAGATATATGCACGTCTTCCTGTGTAATGCAAGCCAAGTGGCGTTGCTGGATAGACGGCTGACTCACCTTGTTTCTCTCTCTGAGTATTATAGTTTGAATCAAGCGTCACACGGAAACATATCTCGCAAAGTAATATTAAGAACATATTCATTACACACACGAGTCCTCAACTGATACCATGGACGAGTACTTCTCTTTATCCTTTGTCTCATACACAGATTGAGACTCACACAGTACTCACCACGTGGAAGTACTCACCTCTAATTTCAAGTCCTGCACACGCTATTTCTTAAATATTTCAACTTATAGTACACACGCTAGTAATTCAGCTTAACTTAAGCACACGGAAGTATTTCATCTTATTGCTACACGTGGTTTCATTGTGACCGTTGGTCACATCCGAAATTACTACGATCCCATTAATATTACCTGCCTGACATTTAATTCTCCCCACAAAAATTCCTGAAATAGAGAAATTATTATTTCAAACTACTCTTAAATATTCCACATGCATACCATGTCTCCACTCTTTTGTCTTTACGGAGCACAACTAAGACAGGTCTTAACAGCACAAGATCCAGCGGCAGAGTGCTGAAACATGGCCGTTCTTCAGGTCCTCTCGCACCTCTGCCAAAGTAGGGGAGCACCTTGCTACCGTATTGGTCAGCCACATTTCAGGCGCTCAAAGCTCAGGTAAACTTCATCTCTTTGGTCCCACCAAAGGTGGCCAAAGGATCATCTCAAAGATGATCATACATTCATTCATTTGACAGACTCACCAAACTGGATGTAGGGATTTATTTTGTGGGAGTGCACATGTGATCAATTAAATAAATAAATTGTCATTCTTTCCTACACTGGTATCCGGCTTCGCTATATTAATTGAAATTGAGTTATTTTACAAAAAAAATGTGTTGTTCTGACAAAAATAATGAAGTATGTTGTACCTATTTTCAATGTCGGGCGGTACTGTACCCTTTCACCACCGGCTACCCATGCAGAATAAAATGGCATGGTACTATCCTTGAAATGCGAGGGTAGTTCTGAACATTTTTTTTAAGAAAGCTGTATTAGAACAAACGTAGCAAGTCATCAAAATAACCAGGAGGAGGCCTTAGCCCCTGGTGACCTCAAATAGACGACCAAATGCTGTTACTTTACCAAATTATTGACACAGTTGTTGCATTATTGTACTCTCCACAATCTGGAGTAACGTACACATACAAATTTACATCAATCCAAATGACAAATAAAACATTACATCATACAAATAAAAAATAATGGTGAGATAAAAATTTGCTTGGTTACCGGGATCTCCGTTATTTTTAGGAGTAATCCAAACTTCACTAATTCTATGACAAACAAGAAAAATACTAATTGTACTCATGAAATTTTAAATGGCTCACCATCCAAACACAGAACAAGTAATCCGACATTCATAAATTGTGTTGTAATAATCTTTTACACGGCAATGTCTAAATACAAAACAAAATCAACAAAAGAAAAAATTGCGTACCCTACTTCCATGTATAATGTCAGGCTCCATACCATTACTCTAAAATATACATCAAACGTACAGAGAAATAAAACTGAGAAGAAAAACAATGAAATATACCACAAGTTACATACTGGTTACGTGATATAGTTCATCTAAGACATCATGTCATACCTCATTAACTATCATCACTTAAGCAATTGCCACCACTACTCGACTGTGAGTTTAACCTTATCCTTGTCCACCAGTACAAATACCTGCTGCTGAGCTAGTCAGTCCATCAACTTTGATCAATACACGGAGTAAATAGTTTGCAATAAGTGCTTGAATCCACCAGTAGCTCTCGTACCTTACTCTACTGCTCATTTCTCTGTTGTTACACATTTAGACGACAAGAACTTGCATTTAGACTAGCCTTCGTTACACTTTAATGTGAAATATCACCACTGTGATAATGCAAATAAGTGGCTTCAGTCAACACACCAACAAGATCATTACTGTCCACGACATCAAAATGCATCAGTTAATTCCGATATTTGTTGTACAATGCAAACTCTTGTCCCCTGTGACAACCTTATTGATCAATGCAACAAGAGCCACTACGTTAGTATTACGCCACTGGCTAATAATTAAAGCATCATTGTACCAAATATTCCAATAAACATGCTACGTGAACTGGTAACCCAGAACAAACAAAAACAAAAAAAAACACTAACTATTCTAAACACAAATGTTAATGAAATACAGTTACACTTGCTGTCCCTTCAGGAATGAAACATATAAAAAAAATTTACACAATTACAAGTACAAATACATTATTCCCTATTTGCGAGTCACACGGAATCATTTCATTCTGTGATTTTCTTGGGGTCAAAAAAGTTGCTGACAGGTTCCCTAGAAACACTGTCTCGGTGTCAAAGCTCTCCCATGGTTACCCAGACGAAAGTCTTTAGGTCACTCAAATCGGCATTTTGAACATGCACTGAACAGTAAACTGTATCTCACATTAAACACAAATGTCATAGTCACTCTCAGAGTACCATCCACACGAATCTGGTCGTCCAGAAACGGCTCTACCACTACTATTACCCACGGTTCTGTCCTTTCAGTTCATGTTGTAATTAAAAGTCGTCAGTTCCAACAAACAGCACTTTTTCCCGCACCAATTAAAGAAATGTCTCCTACTACAAATGCAAATGTCAATGTCCCACTTTAGTTTCTTGCGTTCATACAATAATTAGTCACCAAACGACAACTGTCCTCTTTAAGTATACCAAGCGTACCACATGCAATTCACAAAGCACACTTAACAAGTCACTGCCAAAAGTTTATGGATCCCACCGTTCAGTGGTGAAGACAAAACAAAACTATCGTCCTGTCTGCTAAAGACAAAATCTTTTCCACCACTCACAACGTGGAAACACCAGTCCTTCACTTTCCACCTTATGGAGACATACGAGCAGTCATCTTGTTTCACGGCTCCACAGTCCAGTACTAGTTAATAGTTGCTGGTAAAAAATGCCCGCCGGACTCTGCCACGCATCGTTCATTCTGCCGTGGCGCCGCCGCGCGAGCCGTTGAGCAGAAGAAACCACCTGCTGTTGCCTCTGCGGGATACTTTCCCCAGTCGTAAGGGTGGCGGAACTTATGAATGGCCAGTGGTACGTGCGTGTCGCCCCAGGCCGTTGACCTGCTGTAGTAGGCGCGTGGTGTGTACCTCGACCGGCAGTGGAGTGGGGAGCGCACCGGCTCTGTTGCCTCTCCCATGCCGACGTCAGCTTGGCTTATGTGGTATGGGCGCGTTCTGTGTAGCCCCTCAGCGCTACAACACCCAATCAGTCAGATCCTTCTGTACATCTCGCAACATTACAGACAAAAGGATATTCTTACAGTATTTAAATACTCATTGATTACATGTATGATCTATTAGATACATTGGTAATAAAAGAATCTTTGTTCTAAAAAAAACATAAAATCATACACCCTAGTTTTCTACACATACAACATCAACATTTACCTCTATTCTATATACAGCCCACACTTGTGCTATTGATTGTACCTGTCGTCCCTCATACAAACCATGAACATGTCAAAAAAACAAAAAAAAGGAATAAGAAACAATCTGTACAGCTCATAATTACAATACCAAATAGTAGACTACTCTAACATCCTATCACAGGAAAATGTTAGAAACTGTTGATTCTAAAACTACAATATACAATGAACCTTTGTGCTTCTGACAGACTGAAATTAATACTCCTTAAAAGTGTTCTACCAAAAAAATAAGAAATAATCTACACAGCTCACAATTACCTACCACATGTTGTTAAATAGTAAACTACTTTAGCATCCTAACACAATAAACATTTTAGAAACTGATGACTCTATTAATACAACATACAATGCACCTTTGTGCTTGTGACAGACTGAAATTCGTATCTCTTTATATATTTTACCTTTATTATATATAACAACATTTCTAGGACATGTATGAACAATCCATATGATGTCAGATCCTGACCTGCCATCGAGGTTCATCCAAATCAAACAATAAAGCACAATAATGTTTTAGTTATGGGGCGGTAGCATCCTCTTTACAGGAGTGTGTGCATTGATCACAGTACTCTACGACTCTCACTCACCAGACATCACATTTTCCTTCTCATTCAATCCATTAATACACTAACAGAATAGGTCTAGAAGTCAGCTAACCTTAACACCACCACACTCACGACAACATACCATACCTTTGCTCCCTTATACTCAACCACATAACACATGAAGCTGTTTCGGAGATATCATTCCAGTCTCCGAATTCGTCCTTTCACTCTGCCACCTCTCTCCATCGGCTTACCTCTGCATTCACTTTAGCGACTATTCATCCTGCTAAATATCACTTTAGAATTGCGACATTTCATCTAAGAACAAAAAATACACAAATTATTCATCCTGCAAAATAACTGTACACATTCTTGGTACCGTATTGAATAGTTATACTGGCACCAGGCTTCAACAACAACAACAAAAATTACTTTTTTTTTCACGTTGCAAATGTTATGGTAAGAATTAGATTTACACTTATATTACATCTTACGTCAGTATTCCACAACGTTCACCATCTGGATCTCATACTCCCTTTATGTCCTTTCACGTTGTGCAGTTGTCCTCCTCTCTTCGTTCGTATTTCGGCCCTCCATCCGTCCATTACTCCATCATTTCCTGGTCTTCCTTCGCCATTGGCATCAATCTCGATTGCAGCATACACAGGCCTCTCTGTAACATACATCTAAGACATCTCCACATTATTAATTCTACTCACCTTTATTTACCACTGTTTCATCACGTCGAATCTCTCTTTATTAATCACACTGCTTCACGTCGCTTCTCTCCTTAAATATCACCTTTATCAACTACTATTTATTACGTCGCTTCTCTCATTATCTACCATCTTTATCCACTCATTAATCATCACGTCGTTTCTGCTTGATCCTTATTCATATGACAAAAAATACGTACATACACCACTCTGTCGACTCCTGTTCATGAATCATTCGACCAGTCTATTCCGTCATACTTCCTGACATCCCACCTGAAAATTCTTATGTTCGATTTGACCCTGCACAACGTTACACACCACAAATAAATACACTGACTATCTACCATAAATTGCCTACTTTTGATCTATCCTTAACTTTTCCATAATTTGATGTTAGAAATGTGATGAAGCCCACACGATTGTTTTCCCTTGATCGTCTCAATCAGTACAGCATTTTCATGGACAATCCGCCTCACTCTGAATGGTCCACTATACACAGTAAAGAATTTCCTAGTTAGGAATCTGAGCTTACATGAAAATTAAATGTGTGCAGAGAATATACAAGCTGGGAGAAATGTGCAGCCCAAGTGTTAGAAACTTAGGTGCTAATGGCCTCTTTCCCTAACACCAGATTCCGAACAACCATACACAGCACTTCATTATAACTGTCACCACGACAATGACATACTATATATCAGATGGCATCTAATTTAAAAACTTCGACCACATTACTGATGTTACCTGTAACAGCAGTATAAACGTACCCTATTCCATACTGATGACAATGTTGACTTTTTACATTACGTGTTAAGTACCTGCAATAGTCAAATCGCACTAATTAAACTGGACTCATTGGCATTATTACATAACATTTTAGCAACTGGTTTCTTTGAGGAAACAGACCTTTTACTTTACTGTTTGAAATAAAAATTTGCAAATTTTTGCTCTGAGAGACCAGCCTAACAGATCCCATTACTGGTGTTTTATTCTCTGATCACAAGTATGGTATTTGCATTCCTACATATCAGTAGAGTATGTCTGCTACATAGACAATTTTCAGTGCCAGCGGCATGTGTTTTAAGGCAAGATGCTAAGGGCTGATATGTTGGATTAGTTTCTCCTATTCTTCAATCCATTATGACAAGAATGAAATGCCAGGATTCCATGCTCTCCTGTCATTCTGATAGTTTCTGCCGTTCCTATCCTCGACTCTGTCTGACCTATGAGTCGTATCGTCGTTCACAATATTGCTCTCATTACCCAGTTCCTGTAACAGGTGCTGAAATGACGTGGAATCGTCTAAGCCTCTGCCTGCTATCACTATATCTCTACGCAATCTCACTGGCAACTTCGTTATACAGATCCTCTTTAAGTATACCAAGCGTACCACATGCAATTCACAAAGCACACTTAACAAGTCACTGCCAAAAGTTTATGGATCCCACCGTTCAGTGGTGAAGACAAAACAAAACTATCGTCCTGTCTGCTAAAGACAAAATCTTTTCCACCACTCACAACGTGGAAACACCAGTCCTTCACTTTCCACCTTATGGAGACATACGAGCAGTCATCTTGTTTCACGGCTCCACAGTCCAGTACTAGTTAATAGTTGCTGGTAAAAAATGCCCGCCGGACTCTGCCGCGCGTCGTTCATTCTGCCGTGGCGCCGCCGCGCGAGCCGTTGAGCAGAAGAAACCACCTGCTGTTGCCTCTGCAGGATACTTTCCCCAGTCGTAAGGGTAGCGGAACTTATGAATGGCCAGTGGTACGTGCGTGTCGCCCCAGGCCGTTGACCTGCTGTAGTAGGCGCGTGGAATGTACCTCGACCGGCAGTGGAGTGGGGAGCGCACCGGCTCTGTTGCCTCTCCCATGCCGACGTCAGCTTGGCTTATGTGGTATGGGCACGTTCTGTGTAGCCCCTCAGCGCTACAACACCCAATCAGTCAGACCCTTCTGTACATCTCGCAACATTACAGACAAAAGGATATTCTTACAGTATTTAAATACTCATTGATTACATGTATGATCTATTAGATACATTGGTAATAAAAGAATCTTTGTTCTAAAAAAAACATAAAATCATACACCCTAGTTTTCTACACATACAACATCAACATTTACCTCTATTCTATATACAGCCCACACTTGTGCTGTTGATTGTACCTGTCGTCCCTCATACAAACCATGAACATGTCAAAAAAACAAAAAAAAAGGAATAAGAAACAATCTGTACAGCTCATAATTACAATACCAAATAGTAGACTACTCTAACATCCTATCACAGGAAAATGTTAGAAACTGTTGATTCTAAAACTACAATATACAATGAACCTTTGTGCTTCTGACAGACTGAAATTAATACTCCTTAAAAGTGTTCTACCAAAAAAATAAGAAATAATCTACACAGCTCACAATTACCTACCACATGTTGTTAAATAGTAAACTACTTTAACATCCTAACACAATAAACATTTTAGAAACTGATGACTCTATTAATACAACATACAATGCACCTTTGTGCTTGTGACAGACTGAAATTCGTATCTCTTTATATATTTTACCTTTATTATATATAACAACATTTCTAGGACATGTATGAACAATCCATATGATGTCAGATCCTGACCTGCCATCGAGGTTCATCCAAATCAAACAATAAAGCACAATAATGTTTTAGTTATGGGGCGGTAGCATCCTCTTTACAGGAGTGTGTGCATTGATCACAGTACTCTACGACTCTCACTCACCAGACATCACATTTTCCTTCTCATTCAATCCATTAATACACTAACAGAATAGGTCTAGAAGTCAGCTAACCTTAACACCACCACACTCACGACAACATACCATACCTTTGCTCCCTTATACTCAACCACATAACACATGAAGCTGTTTCGGAGATATCATTCCAGTCTCCGAATTCGTCCTTTCACTCTGCCACCTCTCTCCATCGGCTTACCTCTGCATTCACTTTAGCGACTATTCATCCTGCTAAATATCACTTTAGAATTGCGACATTTCATCTAAGAACAAAAAATACACAAATTATTCATCCTGCAAAATAACTGTACACATTCTTGGTACCGTATTGAATAGTTATACTGGCACCAGGCTTCAACAACAACAACAAAAATTACTTTTTTTTTCACGTTGCAAATGTTATGGTAAGAATTAGATTTACACTTATATTACATCTTACGTCAGTATTCCACAACGTTCACCATCTGGATCTCATACTCCCTTTATGTCCTTTCACGTTGTGCAGTTGTCCTCCTCTCTTCGTTCGTATTTCGGCCCTCCATCCGTCCATTACTCCATCATTTCCTGGTCTTCCTTCGCCATTGGCATCAATCTCGATTGCAGCATACACAGGCCTCTCTGTAACATACATCTAAGACATCTCCACATTATTAATTCTACTCACCTTTATTTACCACTGTTTCATCACGTCGAATCTCTCTTTATTAATCACACTGCTTCACGTCGCTTCTCTCCTTAAATATCACCTTTATCAACTACTATTTATTACGTCGCTTCTCTCATTATCTACCATCTTTATCCACTCATTAATCATCACGTCGTTTCTGCTTCATCCTTATTCATATGACAAAAAATACGTACATACACCACTCTGTCGACTCCTGTTCATGAATCATTCGACCAGTCTATTCCGTCATACTTCCTGACATCCCACCTGAAAATTCTTATGTTCGATTTGACCCTGCACAACGTTACACACCACAAATAAATACACTGACTATCTACCATAAATTGCCTACTTTTGATCTATCCTTAACTTTTCCATAATTTGATGTTAGAAATGTGATGAAGCCCACACGATTGTTTTCCCTTGATCGTCTCAATCAGTACAGCATTTTCATGGACAATCCGCCTCACTCTGAATGGTCCACTATACACAGTAAAGAATTTCCTAGTTAGGAATCTGAGCTTACATGAAAATTAAATGTGTGCAGAGAATATACAAGCTGGGAGAAATGTGCAGCCCAAGTGTTAGAAACTTAGGTGCTAATGGCCTCTTTCCCTAACACCAGATTCCGAACAACCATACACAGCACTTCATTATAACTGTCACCACGACAATGACATACTATATATCAGATGGCATCTAATTTAAAAACTTCGACCACATTACTGATGTTACCTGTAACAGCAGTATAAACGTACCCTATTCCATACTGATGACAATGTTGACTTTTTACATTACGTGTTAAGTACCTGCAATAGTCAAATCGCACTAATTAAACTGGACTCATTGGCATTATTACATAACATTTTAGCAACTGGTTTCTTTGAGGAAACAGACCTTTTACTTTACTGTTTGAAATAAAAATTTGCAAATTTTTGCTCTGAGAGACCAGCCTAACAGATCCCATTACTGGTGTTTTATTCTCTGATCACAAGTATGGTATTTGCATTCCTACATATCAGTAGAGTATGTCTGCTACATAGACAATTTTCAATGCCAGCGGCATGTGTTTTAAGGCAAGATGCTAAGGGCTGATATGTTGGATTAGTTTCTCCTATTCTTCAATCCATTATGACAAGAATGAAATGCCAGGATTCCATGCTCTCCTGTCATTCTGATAGTTTCTGCCGTTCCTATCCTCGACTCTGTCTGACCTATGAGTCGTATCGTCGTTCACAATATTGCTCTCATTACCCAGTTCCTGTAACAAGTGCTGAAATGACGTGGAATCGTCTAAGCCTCTGCCTGCTATCACTATATCTCTACGCAATCTCACTTCGTTATACAGATCCTAATGAGCTCCCCAGTTTCGTATGGCACATCCAAATACCTATTTCGTCTCAGCATTTCCTGATAGCACGACACTGGATCTCTTATACCACCTTCGTTACAATTTGGCATCATCAATATGCTTTGCTTAACCTGGCCCTGCTTACTTTTCGACCAGAATTCATTTAAAAACTTGTCACAAAATATCTTGTAACTACTACAGTCTTTAATAACTTCCTGCATTTTCGCTCTAGCCTCGTCCCTCAAATGGTTACACTCAATCTTCATTTTGAGGAGCAGTCCCCACGATGAAGGTAATGAATCTTGAAATTGAGACAGCCTTGGACTATACCCAGTTGGGTTTGCCACCTGTTTTATCCGACACAACCGTTCTTCTAACTCTCTGAGTTCGTCTTCCTCTTTCTGCCTATTTTCGTTTTTTGAATTTATCTCACTCTCCCTCTGCAATCTACCTGGTGGTGTGTCACCTTCGCTACTGCACGCTAATTGCAACTGTGCTAGTTCTTCCCTATGTTTCCTACTTATTTCTAATTGCACCTCTTTAAGTTGTAATAGTGATTGTATCTCCCCCTGGTTGGCATAAACCTCTCGCTGCGTACTGTCAGAGCCTGTCTCGCCTCTTATACTGATCTTTCCTACATCTGCACTAATCGTATTCATTCTGACCACTACCTCTTTGATTCGCTCATCTGGCAACATGTCCCTACGTTCTGTAATATCACTCTCTATTGCAATTATTCGTACCTCCAAATTACTGGCTTTTTCTTTCACAGCGTCACATACTTGCTTCAACGCACCCAGATTCTTCTCCCCCTCATCTAACCGATTATTAACTGCGGGCAGCCGCTCATCGATAACTGTGTGTAGCTTCCTCATTGCCTCTTTATTTCCCTTATCCATTGCCTCCAATCTTTCCTTATTTGCTTCCAATCTTTCCTTATTATCTTTATCCATTGCTTCCAATTTTTCCTTAATCTCCCTATCCCTCTCCTTATTATCTCTATTCATCGCTTCCAATCTTTCCTTAATCTCCCTATCTCTCTCCTTATTATCTCTATTCAACGCTTCCAATCTTTCCTTATTATCTCTATCCATCCTCTGTAAAAACTGCAGTAGCACATTGTCATTTGCTACTTTCGACGCACTCACCGCGTTCGCCTGAGAAGCAGTAGTTTCGCTAAGGGTAGCTATACTTTCACTGCATACCTGACCTAGTCCCAGCTCGCCCGCGTCGTCGGGAAAAGCCCCCGGTTGTGGACAAAGCCCGCCGCTTAAAGGATCACCTCGCCGCGGTCCGCTGACCAATTCAGCCCCTTCCGAGTGTTTGCCGTTCTCGCTCATTAGCCCAAGGTCGACACCTACGTCCTGCTCCACTGCTACGTTCACGCCAGAATCACTATTCTCCATGCTGACTACACTTTTCGACTGCAACATAGTTACTACGGACATTACGCAAAAAAAATTATACAACGATCTTCCAGCCTTGGGCGATATAGCAATTAATTACATAAAAAAAATAAAAGATCCTCACCAATCCAGAAAGAAATTGAAAACAAAAAAAATTTACTTCTTAGCGCTATCACAATATATTCCATTAAAAAAATCTTGACAGCAAATCCTAACAGCAAAATATCCTGCCAAAATATATCCTGGCAGGGTCGAAATTATGAGAGGCACCCACATGCCTTTCTCATAGTGTGGCATCAAGCAGTCAGGCCTGCAAGATGAGTGGTCTGCCAAGCGAGTGGATTCATTCTTATTTATCGAGTAACATGAACTCTCGTACTCACAATTAAGTTACAAATTATCCTCCTGTATGAATAATACGCAACGGAAACGCACATCTGACTATCAGTAATTTACAGAACTCTGTCTGTTCACTACGCACTGGCAATACCACACTTTTTTTTTATTTAACGGCTTTTATCAACATGTGGCCATCGCACTGAATATGAGTGACGCACACATTATAAATTCTGGATGTCATGACGACATACAATTCCAAGGAAAAGGCCACCAATCTTTTTCTTTTCACTATCTTATTTATTCCGGTAAATTCTATAACCTAAACACACAATTTCTATAACCTACAACAATAACACATGAGAAATTCCGCCCAGTAGGGCATGGCTTTACATTGGTGAATCACTATCTTATGGTCTCGTAATTATTTAACGCTACAGTGCACTTTCTGGATAGGATGGTGGATCTTTTATTATTTCTCACACTTCGACTCTCACAATCATCATCACGAAACTTTCCTCCAGACCGAGCAGTACAAAAGGAACACGCATAAACCACTATCTCTGAAACTACCTTGCTACTCTCCCATGCAACCACACATACTTAAATTACATGACATACACCACACTGCAACATGAAATACAACACAGGGAATAGTCACAACATTATCACTTTCAGCTTTCCCACTTCAATTAATATTTATCCCAGTTTCACACGACACTGCCCCGCTTCGTAATTCTACTTTCCTACTATGAACTCTGGAGATATATGCACGTCTTCCTGTGCAATGCAAGCCAAGTGGCGTTGCTGGATAGACGGCTGACTCACCTTGTTTCTCTCTCAGAGTATTATAGTTTGAATCAAGCGTCACACGAAAACATATCTCGCAAAGTAATATTAAGAACATATTCATTACACACACGAGTCCTCATCTGATACCATGGACGAGTACTTCTCTTTATCCTTTGTCTCATACACGGATTGAGACTCACACAGTACTCACCACGTGGAAGTACTCACCTCTAATTTCAAGTCCTGCACACGCTATTTCTTAAATATTTCAACTTATAGTACACACGCTAGTAATTCAGCTTAACTTAAGCACACGGAAGTATTTCATCTTATTGCTACACGTGGTTTCATTGTGACCGTTGGTCACATCCGAAATTACTACGATCCCATTAATATTACCTGCCTGACATTTAATTCTCCCCACAAAAATTCCTGAAATAGAGAAATTATTATTTCAAACTACTCTTAAATATTCCACATGCATACCATGTCTCCACTCTTTTGTCTTTACGGAGCACAACTAAGACAGGTCTTAACAGCACAAGATCCAGCGGCAGAGTGCTGAAACATGGCCGTTCTTCAGGTTCTCTCGCACCTCTGCCAAAGTAGGGGAGCACCTTGCTACCGTATTGGTCAGCCACATTTCAGACGCTCAAAGCTTAGGTAAACTTCATCTCTTTGGTCCCACCAAAGGTGGCCAAAGGATCGTCTCAAAGATGATCATATATTCACATTCACTATCTGCGGTTAGCAGACGACCATACATTCATTCATTTGACAGATCTCACCAAACTGGATGTAGGGATTTATTTTGTGGGAGTGCACATGTGATCAATTAAATAAATAAATTGTCATTCTTTCCTACACTGGTATCCGGCTTCGCTATATTAATTGAAATTGAGTTATTTTACAAAAAAAAAAGTGTTGTTCTGACAAAAATAATGAAGTATGTTGTACCTATTTTCAATGTCGGGCGGTACTGTACCCTTTCACCACCGTCTACCCATGCAGAATAAAATGGCATGGTACTATCCTTGAAATGCGAGGGTAGTTCTGAACATTTTTTTAAGAAAGCTGTATTAGAACAAACGTAGCAAGTCATCAAAATAACCAGGAGGAGGCCTTAGCCCCTGGTGACCTCAAATAGACGACCAAATGCTGTTACTTTACCAAATTATTGACACAGTTGTTGCATTATTGTACTCTCCACAATCTGGAGTAACGTACACATACAAATTTACATCAATCCAAATGACAAATAAAACATTACATCATACAAATAAAAAATAATGGTGAGATAAAAATTTGCTTGGTTACCGGGATCTCCGTTATTTTTAGGAGTAATCCAAACTTCACTAATTCTATGACAAACAAGAAAAATACTAATTGTACTCATGAAATTTTAAATGGCTCACCATCCAAACACAGAACAAGTAATCCGACATTCATAAATTGTGTTGTAATAATCTTTTACACAGCAATGTCTAAATACAAAACAAAATCAACAAAAGAAAAAATTGCGTACCCTACTTCCATGTATAATGTCAGGCTCCATACCATTACTCTAAAATATACATCAAACGTACAGAGAAATAAAACTGAGAAGAAAAACAATGAAATATACCACAAGTTACATACTGGTTACGTGATATAGTTCATCTAAGACATCATGTCATACCTCATTAACTATCATCACTTAAGCAATTGCCACCACTACTCGACTGTGAGTTTAACCTTATCCTTGTCCACCAGTACAAATACCTGCTGCTGAGCTAGTCAGTCCATCAACTTTGATCAATACATGGAGTAAATAGTTTGCAATAAGTGCTTGAATCCACCAGTAGCTCTCGTACCTTACTCTACTGCTCATTTCTCTGTTGTTACACATTTAGACGACAAGAACTTGCATTTAGACTAGCCTTCGTTACACTTTAATGTGAAATATCACCACTGTGATAATGCAAATAAGTGGCTTCAGTCAACACACCAACAAGATCATTACTGTCCACGACATCAAAATGCATCAGTTAATTCCGATATTTGTTGTACAATGCAAACTCTTGTCCCCTGTGACAACCTTATTGATCAATGCAACAAGAGCCACTACGTTAGTATTACGCCACTGGCTAATAATTAAAGCATCATTGTACCAAATATTCTAATAAACATGCTACGTGAACTGGTAACCCAGAACAAACAAAAACAAAAAAAAACACTAACTATTCTAAACACAAATGTTAATGAAATACAGTTACACTTGCTGTCCCTTCAGGAATGAAACATATAAAAAAAATTTACACAATTACAAGTACAAATACATTATTCCCTATCTTGCGAGTCACACGGAATCATTTCATTCTGTGATTTTCTTGGGGTCAAAAAAGTTGCTGACAGGTTCCCTAGAAACACTGTCTCGGTGTCAAAGCTCTCCCATGGTTACCCAGACGAAAGTCTTTAGGTCACTCAAATCGGCATTTTGAACATGCACTGAACAGTAAACTGTATCTCACATTAAACACAAATGTCATAGTCACTCTCAGAGTACCATTCACACGAATCTGGTCGTCCAGAAACGGCTCTACCACTACTATTACCCACGGTTCTGTCCTTTCAGTTCATGTTGTAATTAAAAGTCGTCAGTTCCAACAAACAGCACTTTTTCCCGCACCAATTAAAGAAATGTCTCCTACTACAAATGCAAATGTCAATGTCCCACTTTAGTTTCTTGCGTTCATACAATAATTAGTCACCAAACGACAACTGTCCTCTTTAAGTATACCAAGCGTACCACATGCAATTCACAAAGCACACTTAACAAGTCACTGCCAAAAGTTTATGGATCCCACCATTCAGTGGTGAAGACAAAACAAAACTATCGTCCTGTCTGCTAAAGACAAAATCTTTTCCACCACTCACAACGTGGAAACACCAGTCCTTCACTTTCCACCTTATGGAGACATACGAGCAGTCATCTTGTTTCACGGCTCCACAGTCCAGTACTAGTTAATAGTTGCTGGTAAAAAATGCCCGCCGGACTCTGCCGCGCGTCGTTCATTCTGCCGTGGCGCCGCCGCGCGAGCCGTTGAGCAGAAGAAACCACCTGCTGTTGCCTCTGCAGGATACTTTCCCCAGTCGTAAGGGTAGCGGAACTTATGAATGGCCAGTGGTACGTGCGTGTCGCCCCAGGCCGTTGACCTGCTGTAGTAGGCGCGTGGAGTGTACCTCGATCGGCAGTGGAGTGGGGAGCGCACCGGCTCTGTTGCCTCTCCCATGCCGACGTCAGCTTGGCTTATGTGGTATGGGCGCATTCTGTGTAGCCCCTCAGCGCTACAACACCCAATCAGTCAGACCCTTCTGTACATCTCGCAACATTACAGACAAAAGGATATTCTTACAGTATTTAAATACTCATTGATTACATGTATGATCTATTAGATACATTGGTAATAAAAGAATCTTTGTTCTAAAAAAAACATAAAATCATACACCCTAGTTTTCTACACATACAACATCAACATTTACCTCTATTCTATATACAGCCCACACTTGTGCTATTGATTGTACCTGTCGTCCCTCATACAGACCATGAACATGTCAAAAAAACAAAAAAAAGGAATAAGAAACAATCTGTACAGCTCATAATTACAATACCAAATAGTAGACTACTCTAACATCCTATCACAGGAAAATGTTAGAAACTGTTGATTCTAAAACTACAATATACAATGAACCTTTGTGCTTCTGACAGACTGAAATTAATACTCCTTAAAAGTGTTCTACCAAAAAAATAAGAAATAATCTACACAGCTCACAATTACCTACCACATGTTGTTAAATAGTAAACTACTTTAACATCCTAACACAATAAACATTTTAGAAACTGATGACTCTATTAATACAACATACAATGCACCTTTGTGCTTGTGACAGACTGAAATTCGTATCTCTTTATATATTTTACCTTTATTATATATAACAACATTTCTAGGACATGTATGAACAATCCATATGATGTCAGATCCTGACCTGCCATCGAGGTTCATCCAAATCAAACAATAAAGCACAATAATGTTTTAGTTATGGGGCGGTAGCATCCTCTTTACAGGAGTGTGTGCATTGATCACAGTACTCTACGACTCTCACTCACCAGACATCACATTTTCCTTCTCATTCAATCCATTAATACACTAACAGAATAGGTCTAGAAGTCAGCTAACCTTAACACCACCACACTCACGACAACATACCATACCTTTGCTCCCTTATACTCAACCACATAACACATGAAGCTGTTTCGGAGATATCATTCCAGTCTCCGAATTCGTCCTTTCACTCTGCCACCTCTCTCCATCGGCTTACCTCTGCATTCACTTTAGCGACTATTCATCCTGCTAAATATCACTTTAGAATTGCGACATTTCATCTAAGAACAAAAAATACACAAATTATTCATCCTGCAAAATAACTGTACACATTCTCGGTACCGTATTGAATAGTTATACTGGCACCAGGCTTCAACAACAACAACAAAAATTACTTTTTTTTTCATGTTGCAAATGTTATGGTAAGAATTAGATTTACACTTATATTACATCTTACGTCAGTATTCCACAACGTTCACCATCTGGATCTCATACTCCCTTTATGTCCTTTCACGTTGTGCAGTTGTCCTCCTCTCTTCGTTCGTATTTCGGCCCTCCATCCGTCCATTACTCCATCATTTCCTGGTCTTCCTTCGCCATTGGCATCAATCTCGATTGCAGCATACACAGGCCTCTCTGTAACATACATCTAAGACATCTCCACATTATTAATTCTACTCACCTTTATTTACCACTGTTTCATCACGTCGAATCTCTCTTTATTAATCACACTGCTTCACGTCGCTTCTCTCCTTAAATATCACCTTTATCAACTACTATTTATTACGTCGCTTCTCTCATTATCTACCATCTTTATCCACTCATTAATCATCACGTCGTTTCTGCTTCATCCTTATTCATATGACAAAAAATACGTACATACACCACTCTGTCGACTCCTGTTCATGAATCATTCGACCAGTCTATTCCGTCATACTTCCTGACATCCCACCTGAAAATTCTTATGTTCGATTTGACCCTGCACAACGTTACACACCACAAATAAATACACTGACTATCTACCATAAATTGCCTACTTTCGATCTATCCTTAACTTTTCCATAATTTGATGTTAGAAATGTGATGAAGCCCACACGATTGTTTTCCCTTGATCGTCTCAATCAGTACAGCATTTTCATGGACAATCCGCCTCACTCTGAATGGTCCACTATACACAGTAAAGAATTTCCTAGTTAGGAATCTGAGCTTACATGAAAATTAAATGTGTGCAGAGAATATACAAGCTGGGAGAAATGTGCAGCCCAAGTGTTAGAAACTTAGGTGCTAATGGCCTCTTTCCCTAACACCAGATTCCGAACAACCATACACAGCACTTCATTATAACTGTCACCACGACAATGACATACTATATATCAGATGGCATCTAATTTAAAAACTTCGATCACATTACTGATGTTACCTGTAACAGCAGTATAAACGTACCCTATTCCATACTGATGACAATGTTGACTTTTTACATTACGTGTTAAGTACCTGCAATAGTCAAATCGCACTAATTAAACTGGACTCATTGGCATTATTACATAACATTTTAGCAACTGGTTTCTTTGAGGAAACAGACCTTTTACTTTACTGTTTGAAATAAAAATTTGCAAATTTTTGCTCTGAGAGACCAGCCTAACAGATCCCATTACTGGTGTTTTATTCTCTGATCACAAGTATGGTATTTGCATTCCTACATATCAGTAGAGTATGTCTGCTACATAGACAATTTTCAGTGCCAGTGGCATGTGTTTTAAGGCAAGATGCTAAGGGCTGATATGTTGGATTAGTTTCTCCTATTCTTCAATCCATTATGACAAGATTGAAATGCCAGGATTCCATGCTCTCCTGTCATTCTGATAGTTTCTGCCGTTCCTATCCTCGACTCTGTCTGACCTATGAGTCGTATCGTCGTTCACAATATTGCTCTCATTACCCAGTTCCTGTAACAAGTGCTGAAATGACGTGGAATCGTCTAAGCCTCTGCCTGCTATCACTATATCTCTACGCAATCTCACTTCGTTATACAGATCCTAATGAGCTCCCCAGTTTCGTATGGCACATCCAAATACCTATTTCGTCTCAGCATTTCCTGATAGCACGACACTGGATCTCTTATACCACCTTCGTTACAATTTGGCATCATCAATATGCTTTGCTTAACCTGGCCCTGCTTACTTTTCGACCAGAATTCATTTAAAAACTTGTCACAAAGTATCTTGTAACTACTACAGTCTTTAATAACTTCCTGCATTTTCGCTCTAGCCTCGTCCCTCAAATGGTTACACTCAATCTTCATTTTGAGGAGCAGTCCCCACGATGAAGGTAATGAATCTTGAAATTGAGACAGCCTTGGACTATACCCAGTTGGGTTTGCCACCTGTTTTATCCGACACAACCGTTCTTCTAACTCTCTGAGTTCGTCTTCCTCTTTCTGCCTATTTTCGTTTTTTGAATTTATCTCACTCTCCCTCTGCAATCTACCTGGTGGTGTGTCACCTTCGCTACTGCACGCTAATTGCAACTGTGCTAGTTCTTCCCTATGTTTCCTACTTATTTCTAATTGCACCTCTTTAAGTTGTAATAGTGATTGTATCTCCCCCTGGTTGGCATAAACCTCTCGCTGCGTACTGTCAGAGCCTGTCTCGCCTCTTATACTGATCTTTCCTACATCTGCACTAATCGTATTCATTCTGACCACTACCTCTTTGATTCGCTCATCTGGCAACATGTCCCTACGTTCTGTAATATCACTCTCTATTGCAATTATTCGTACCTCCAAATTACTGGCTTTTTCTTTCACAGCGTCACATACTTGCTTCAACGCACCCAGATTCTTCTCCCCCTCATCTAACCGATTATTAACTGCGGGCAGCCGCTCATCGATAACTGTGTGTAGCTTCCTCATTGCCTCTTTATTTCCCTTATCCATTGCCTCCAATCTTTCCTTATTTGCTTCCAATCTTTCCTTATTATCTTTATCCATTGCTTCCAATTTTTCCTTAATCTCCCTATCCCTCTCCTTATTATCTCTATTCATCGCTTCCAATCTTTCCTTAATCTCCCTATCTCTCTCCTTATTATCTCTATTCAACGCTTCCAATCTTTCCTTATTATCTCTATCCATCCTCTGTAAAAACTGCAGTAGCACATTGTCATTTGCTACTTTCGACGCACTCACCGCGTTCGCCTGAGAAGCAGTAGCTTCGCTAAGGGTAGCTATACTTTCACTGGATACCTGACCTAGTCCCGGCTCGCCCGCGTCGTCGGGAAAAGCCCCCGGTTGTGGACAAAGCCCGCCGCTTAAAGGATCACCTCGCCGCGGTCCGCTGACCAATTCAGCCCCTTCCGAGTGTTTGCCGTTCTCGCTCATTAGCCCAAGGTCGACGCCTACTTCCTGCTGCACTGCTACGTTCACGCCAGAATCACTATTCTCCATGCTGACTACACTTTTCGACTGCAACATAGTTACTACGGACATTACGCAAAAAAAAATTATACAACGATCTTCCAGCCTTGGGCGATATAGCAATTAATTACATAAAAAAAATAAAAGATCCTCACCAATCCAGAAAGAAATTGAAAACAAAAAAAAATTTACTTCTTAGCACTATCACAATATATTCCATTAAAAAAATCTTAACAGCAAATCCTAACAGCAAAATATCCTGCCAAAATATATCCTGGCAGGGTCGAAATTATGAGAGGCACCCACATGCCTTTCTCATACTGTGGCATCAAGCAGTCAGGCCTGCAAGATGAGTGGTCTGCCAAGCGAGTGGATTCATTCTTATTTATCGAGTAACATGAACTCTCGTACTCACAATTAAGTTACAAATTATCCTCCTGTATGAATAATATGCAACGGAAATGCACATCTGACTATCAGTAATTTACAGAACTCTGTCTGTTCACTACACACTGGCAATACCACACTTTTTTTTATTTAACGGCTTTTATCAACACGTGGCCATCGCACTGAATATGAGTGGCGCACACATTATAAATTCTGGATATCATGACGACATACAATTCCAAGGAAAAGGCCACCAATCTTTTTCTTTTCACTATCTTATTTATTCCGGTAAATTCTATAACCTAAACACACAATTTCTATAACCTACAACAATAACACATGAGAAATTTCGCCCAGTAGGGATTGGCTTTACATTGGTGAATCACTATCTTATGGTCTCGTAATTATTTAACGCTACAGTGCACTTTCTGGATAGGATGGTGGATCTTTTATTATTTCTCACACTTCGACTCTCACAATCATCATCACGAAACTTTCCTCCAGACCGAGCAGTACAAAAGGAACACGCATAACCCACTATCTCTGAAACTACCTTGCTACTCTCCCATGCAAACCACACATACTTAAATTACATGACATACACCACACTGCAACATGAAATACAACACAGGGAATAGTCACAACATTATCACTTTCAGCTTTCCCACTTCAATTAATATTTATCCCAGTTTCACACGACACTGCCCCACTTCGTAATTCTACTTTCCTACTATGAACTCTGGAGATATATGCACGTCTTCCTGTGCAATGCAAGCCAAGTGGCGTTGCTGGATAGACGGCTGACTCACCTTGTTTCTCTCTCAGAGTATTATAGTTTGAATCAAGCGTCACACGGAAACATATCTCGCAAAGTAATATTAAGAACATATTCATTACACACACGAGTCCTCAACTGATACCATGGACGAGTACTTCTCTTTATCCTTTGTCTCATACACAGATTGAGACTCACACAGTACTCACCACGTGGAAGTACTCACCTCTAATTTCAAGTCCTGCACACGCTATTTCTTAAATATTTCAACTTATAGTACACACGCTAGTAATTCAGCTTAACTTAAGCACACGGAAGTATTTCATCTTATTGCTACACGTGGTTTCATTGTGACCGTTGGTCACTTCCGAAGATTACTACGATCCCATTAATATTACCTGCCTGACATTTAATTCTCCCCACAAAAATTCCTGAAATAGAGAAATTATTACTTCAAACTACTCTTAAATATTCCACATGCATACCGTGTCTCCACTCTTTTGTCTTTACGGAGCACAACTAAGACAGGTCATAACAGCACAAGATCCAGCGGCAGAGTGCTGAAACATGGCCGTTCTTCAGGTCCCCTCGCACCTCTGCCGAAGTGGGGGAGCACCTTGCTACCGTATTGGTCAGCCACATTTCAGGCGCTCAAAGCTCAGGTAAACTTCATCTCTTTGGTCCCACCAAAGGTGGCCAAAGGATCATCTCAAAGATGATCATACATTCATTCATTTGGCAGACTCACCAAACTGGATGTAGGGATTTATTTTGTGGGAGTGCACATGTGATCAATTAAATAAATAAATTGTCATTCTTTCCTACACTGGTACCCGGCTTCGCTATATTAATTGAAATTGAGTCACTTTACAAAAAAAAATGTGTTGTTCTGACAAAGTAATGAAGTATGTTGTACCTATTTTCAATGTCGGGCGGTACTGTACCCTTTCAATGTTAATCGGTTTATCCCATGCACCCTGTAGCCTTTGGTGCACCGCTGCCATGCTCCCTTGATTCAGTTCACCTCTTGTACTGAGTTCAAACTGCAAATTCTCTATCGTTAAATAGTTCACGCCCGACATACTTCTCGCTTCCATGGTGGAGAATGCTGTAAACACAGAAAATATTACAAATTACTCATGATTATAAAAAAATCTGTGGAAAGCTGGGTGATACTTAACCTAGGAGCTGGTTTGCTTGGACACAGAGGTCCCAGAGTGGAAAGACACTGGCGCTTTTCAAAATGTATTTAAACATCAGAGCACACAGAACATACATCGGTACATGAGCAATACAGTATAAGACACACTTGGGCATTACTAAAAGTATTTCTTTTCAATAAAACAAAGCAGCAGGATTGTTAATTTCAAAGAACAGTACAATTAGAAATCCCACATTAGGAAAAACAGTTCCAATTAAATGGCTTGTATAAAGTTTCTTAATTCATTAAGTTCTAGACATTCGAAACGACAATCTAACTGCACATAACCTTGCAAATTATTTTGTTAGAGGGTTGTATCTGCTAACAGTCATGACTAAGCAGTAAATCCATTTATGAAAGTTTGAAAGAAAACAGTTTGAAGCAATTAACACAGCCTTAAGCAAGCGATCATAATGACCTACTAGCTAATAAACAAATATTCTTTAACCAATAGCGCTCGTAACTGATCAAAAAAAAGAAACAATTAGATTCAATATTTACAAGCAAAATAACACAGCTTTCAAACAAGTGACCATCACTACATGGCAGCTAGCTTACTTATGAAAAAAAGCGTGACTTACTGAGAGAGCACCCAAGAACAATTGGCAGTACGACTATATGGACAAGCAACTACACTCATGCTCATAAATTAAGGATAATGCTGATACATGGTGAAACAACACTCTGGTGGGAGGTTTGCGGGTTTCAATCACCCCAGGATATGACCATGATGTGCATTTGACCTGTGGTCGTCGCACGGTGGCGCTGGCAGCAGTCCACATACGCAGAGGTGTGTTGGTGCATGTCAGAGTACGGTGCAGTGAGTAAGTGTGCAGACATTTTCAGACATGCTAATGGTGACTGTGTGTTGAAACTGGTGCAAAGAACACATATTAATGACGTTATGATGGGCAGAATAATAGGATGACTGGAGCCTGGTCAAACACAGCAGGTCGTAGCACGGGTCCTCCGTGTGTACAAAGTGTGATCTCAAGATTATGGCAACGATTTCAGCAGATAGGAAACGTTTCCAGGCGCTACAGTACGGGACGTCCACAGTGTACAACACCACAAGAAGGCCGATATCTCACAATCAGTGCCTGCAGATGGCCATGGAGTACTGCAGGTAGCCTTCCTCGGGACCTTACCACAGCCACTGGAACAGTTGTCTCCAGACACACAGTCAACAGACATGGTTTATTCGCCCAGAGACCTGCAAGGTGCATTCCGCTGACCCTGGTCACAGGAGAGTCCGTAAAGCCTGGTGTCAAGAACACAGTACATGGTCATTGGAGCAATGGTCCCAGGTTATGTTCACGGACGAGTCCAGGTATAGTCTGAAAAGTGATTCTCGCTGGGTTTTCATCTGGCGTGAACCAGGAACCAACCCCATAATCTCGTTGAAAGGGACCTGTATGGAGGTCATGGTTTGATGGTGTGGGTTGGGATTATGATTGGTGCACGTACACCCTTGCATGTCTTTGACAGAGGAACTGTAACAGGTTAGGTGTATTGGGACGTCATTTTGGACCAGTATGTCCGCCTTTTCAGGGGTGCAGTGGGTCCCACCTTCCTCCTCATGCATGATAACGCACGGCCCCACTAAGCTGCCATCGTGAAACAGAATATATCAGGCGAATGGAGTGGCCTGCCTGTTCTCCAGACCTAAACCCCATCGAGCACGTCTGGGATGCTCTCGGTCGACGTATCGCTGCACATCTTCAAACCCCTACGACACTTCAGGAGCTCCGACAGGCACTGCTGCAAGTATGGGAGGCTATACCCCAGCAGCTGCTCGACTGCCTGATCTAGAGTATGCCAACCCACTGTGTGGCCTGTGTACGTGTGCATGGCGATCATATCCCATAGTGATCTCGGGGTACATGCACAGGAAACAGTGGCGTTTTGTAGCACGTGTTTCGGGACTGTTTTCTCAACTTATCACCAATACCGTTGACTTACAGATCTGTGTCATGTGTGTTCCCTATGTGCCTATGATATTAGCGCCAGTTTTGTGTAGTGCCACGTTGTGTGGCACCACGTTCTGCAATTATCCTTAATTTATGAGCATGAGTTTATATGGACAAGCAATTTAGGCAAAGACTCCTGTAACTGACAAGTAAAAGATAGTTAGATTCAATACTTAAGAGCAAGTAACACAGCAGTAAGCAAGAAACCATTACTGGCCAGCAGCCAACTTACATTTACAATACCAGGCATGATTTTGAGAGAACGCTAAAGAACAACTGGTCTCCGAATAATCAAGTCCAGTACATTTACAGTACTTACGTTAACAGCAGGACTAGCAACGTGCTTTGCAAATAATGTCCAAACTCGGTTACTATTTCTATGAGTTATCACCATCGTCCCACTGATTACAGCTATCAGCATTGAGTCTGGTAACCACATGCTGTTTAGTATGTATCTCAGTACATTATTGTTATTATTCTATCGATTGAATTGTGAAAACATCACTTCTATTACCATTAGGGAAACCATATAATTCTAAACCGAACATTTCACAATTAGCAGTGTCGGGATGAATCATGCAGAACAGTATTTGTCCGGGGGATAATGCGCGTTATGTGGAACACTGAACAGGCCTGACGGCGTGTTTATACTTTGTGTGCTGCCAACCAGACAGCGACTAGTTGTGAGCGGAGTAACACACCTGTGTCAGACCCCAAAGTACATGCATACATATATCGAATTTTCTAATTGTAAATGTCAAAAGCAGTGCGGCAGGTGTATGGCATACACAAACGATGAATATGTGGATATGCTTCTGGTCCTTGGTGCATCTGATAACCGAGCTGGTGTTGCCATTCATGAATATGCTGCTATATCCTCGTCGACGCCATCCAGATAAAAAAGTGTTTTGTCATCTGGAGCTGTGCCTTAAGGAGTCAGGTTCTCTCCTTCCGCCATCGCGTGACAGAGGTCGTCCACGGACTCACCATACTCCAGCTACTGAGGAAGCTATTCTGGACGTCATACACCAAGTATCTCAGCGAAGTACACGTATCGTAGCAAGGCAGCTGCATGTCTTGCAATGCACGTTCATTAACATGCTGCACGAGCATAGGCTGCACCCCTATCATTATGCTTTCACGCAACACCTGCATCCTGCATATCGCCATCAGTGTTTGCAATTCTGTGAATGCTTCCAACAACAGCAGGAAGCCAACAATGACTTCGTGAACACTGTAATATGGACAGATGAAGCAGCATTCACTCGTAAGGGTGTCTTCAATATGTACAATGTCCACCATTGGTGTGAGGTTAACCCACACATCACCTGCAACCGTGGGTATCAGTTTTGTTCTGATACCAATGTCTGGGCTGGAATATTGGATGACGTGTTTGGGCCCCTACATGTTGCCTGACCAGTGACTGCATGAACTTATCAGACATTCCTCTCAAACTATCTGCCTCATTCGCTGAAAGACGTTCCACTACATGTTCGTCAGAGGATATGGTTCCAACATGATGGTGCACCTCCATGCTATGGAATTAATCTGCGACAGTATTTGGACAGAAAATTTCCAGGGAAATGGCTTGGACATGGAGGTCCAGTTGTATGGCCACCGCATTTACGTGACATAAATCCCCCGGATTTCTTCCTGTGGGGACACTTGAACGAGCATGTGCACTCTACTCTACTGACGAATGTGGAAGAATTGGTTTCGTGTGTTCATGCAGCAATGCTGCGAAGGGTCCAGAGCTGTATGATCCGGCGGGTTGCTCTATGTTTGGACGTGCATGGAAGTCTCTTTGAGCATCTGTTCTTCTGAGGACAACGTATTCTGTTGTAAAGGCCATGCAGTTATTAATATAGGCATTATTATTGTCACTGGTTGCTAATGCGCGACATCTGAGCACTCATATTATATGTAATAGAAATGAGAAGTAGATGTTGTGTTATTGTACTGTGTTATCGTCTTGAGCATCTTGAAATTGATATTGTTTTTTTAGTTACTCTGTCCTATGACAAGTCATTTGTTTCAAATGTCTATTTCTTATTTGTTAGCGTTACAAAATGTTTTAATTTAGGAAAAATGTGACCTAAGAAATCGTGTGTATTACAGCAGGAAATGTTAGAAAGAAATTAGCAAATAAAAAAAATGCACCCCAACCCAGGATCGAACCATCGACCTCCAACATGCAAACGCAGAACTCTATGCACTGCACTAACTGTACATAATAACTAACATTTTCTGAAAGAGGTAGTTACCATACACTTGGTTACAGTGTTGCCAGATTGCCACACTTTAATGTCCTTTTTCTGCCGGATGTACTCACTGGACGAAATTTTGTGATAGACTTTTTTTTTATCGCTGGCATGTGAGGAGTCGCACTGCGACGCCTGAGAGCGTGAATTACGCTTCACCCTGTATATGCATGTGTATATATAATTCAGCAATGTCCTTTATCGTTATTAGATTAGATTAGATTAGATTAGTACTTGTTCCATAGATCATGAATACGACACTTTGTAATGATGTTGAATGTGTCAGGTTAATAAAAGATGTCTATACAAGATATTACATTACACAAAATATTACATGACACTTAATATTTTTTGTGGGAGTTGGGGAAATTACCCACTTACTATATCCAAAAATTCGTCTAATGAGTAGAAGGAGTTGCCATTAAGAAATTCTTTTAATTGCCTTTTAAATGCTATATGGCTATCTGTCAGACTTTTGATGCTATTAGGTAAGTGACCAAAGACTTTTGTGGCAGCATAATTTACCCCTTCTGAGCCAAAGTTAGATTTAACCTTGAGTAGTGAAGATCATCCTTTCTCCTTGGGTTGTAACCGTGTACACTGCTATTACTTTTGAATTCGTTTGGATTGTTAATAACAAATTTCATAAGTGAATATACATATTGTGAGGCTACAGTGAAGATCTCTAACTCCTTAAATAAGTGTCTGCATGATGATCTTGGATGAGCTCCAGCAGTTATTCTGATTACACGCTTTGTTCAATGAACACTGTTTTACTCAATGATGAGTTTCCCCAGAATATGATCCCATACAAAAGCAGAGAATGAAAGTAGGCCTAGTAAGCTAATTTACTCAGACGTTTATCGCCAAAATTTGAAATGACCCTAAGAGCATAAGTAGCTGCACTCAAACGTTTCAGCAGATCCTCAGTGTGTTTTTTCCAGTTCAACCCCTCATCATTGCATACACCTAAAATTTTGAATATTCTGCCTTAGCTACCGATTTCTGATCGAAGTCTATATTTATTAATGGTGTCATTCTACTTACTGTGTGGAATTGTATATACTGTGTTTTTTCAAAGTTTAATAAGAGCCCATTTGCAGAGAACCACTCAATGATTTTCTGAAAAACACCGTTTACAATTTCACCAGTTAATTCTTTTCTGTTGGGTGTGATAGCTATACTAGTATCATCAGCAAAAAGTACGAGCTTTGCATCTTCGTGAATATAGAATGGCAAATCATTAATATATATTAAGAACAGCAGAGGGCCCAAGGCCGATCCATGCAGCACCCCATTCTTTATTGTTCCCCAGTTTGAGAAATCACCAGTTTTTTGCGTATTATGTGAACTGCTTATTTCAACTTTCTGCACTCTTCCCGTTAGGTATGATTTAAACCATTGGAGCATTGTCCCATTCATACCACAGTACTTGAGTTTATCTAGAAGTATTCCCATGATTTACACAATCAAAAGCCTTTGATAGATCACAAAAAATCCCAACGGGTGACTTCTGGTTACTCAGAGCATTTAATATTTCATTAGTGAAAGTATATATAGCATTTTCCATTGAAAAACCCTTCTGGAAACCAAACTGACATTTTGTTAAAACTTTATTTTTACAAAGGTATGAAGCTACTCTACAATACATTAGTTTTTCAAAAATTTTGGATAAGGCAGTCAGAAGAGAGTTTGGGTGGTAGTCATTGACATCAGATGTTTCCCCCTTTTTATGCAGTGGTTTAACGATGGCATAATTCAGTCTATCTGGGAACATACCCTGCTTCAGAGAGCTATATGTGGCTAAGAATCCCACTTATTTCTTGGGAACAAGATTTTATTATCCTGATGGAAATGCCATCAATTCCATGTGAGCTTTTATTCTTGAGAGAGTTTATTATCTTCCTAATTTCAGCAGGAGAGGTGGGTGGAATTTCAGTTGTATCAAATGGTGTGGGTAAGACCTCTTCCATTAACTGCCTTGTTTCTTCTAATGAACATTTAGATCCTATTTTCTCTACAACATTTAAAAAATGATTATTCAAAATGCTTTCGACTTCTGGCTTGTTGTTTATCAAGTTTCCAATCGCTTCGATGGTGATGCCATTATCCTGTACTCTTGGTTGCCCTGTCTCCCTTGTAATAATATTTCAAATTGTTTTGATTTTGTTATCGGAGGTATTAATCTCAGACATGATGCACATGTTTCTGGACTTTTTAATAACCTTTCTTAATGTAGCACAGTTTGGCTGTTTCTGGGTAATTACTCTTTATTGTTGTTGGATACAGTTCCCTTTTGTGGTTACAACATATTTTTATTCCTTTAGTAAACCAAGGTTTTTTGCATGGTTTCTTATAATTAGATTTAACTACTTTCTTGGGGAAACAGTTTTCAAATACTCTTACAAGTGTATCATGAAATAAGTTATATTTTAAATTAGCATTGGGTTCCTTGTACACCTCATCCCAGTCTAACTGCTGAAGATTTTCTCTGAAATTTCTAATTGTTGAGTCATTAATTGAACGCACAACTTTGGAGGGTAGTTTTGAATTACTGAATGGAGCTATGTCATATACTGTAACTTGCTGAGCATCATGATCATAAAGCCCAATCTCAACAGGACAAGAATTTATGTTTTTAAACCTGTCTTGGTCTATAAAAGTGTTATCTATCAATGTGCTGCTGTCCTTTACTACCCGAGTAGCAAAATTAATGACAGATCTCAAATTGAAAGAACCGAGCAAGACTTCCAGGTCATTCTTCCTATTACACTCTTTCAGTGAATCAACATTGAAGTCCCCACAAATAATAATTTGCTTTCCCCTACCTGACAGATAGCACAACAAGGCATCCAAGTTTTCCAGGAATAAATGAAAGTTCCCTGAAGGGGACCTATATACTGTTACAATTACAAAAGAGCCCTCCTTCAGTTTAAGTTGACAGGCACATGCTTCTATATGTTGCTCTAGACAAAGCTTTTTTGTATCTAAGCTTTCTACACAGTGATAACTTTTGACACATATGGCAACTCCTCCCTTCACCTTATTCTCTCTACTCATATGTGCAGCTAGTTTATAACCACTGATATTTACTTTTTCCATATCAAACAAAATGTGCTGCTCAGACAGGCATAGTATATATATTACATTACCAGATTCAATGTCATCTAAACGAACCATGAGCTCATCTACTTTATTCTTCAATCCCGGAATATTTTGGTGAAAAATGGTAACATTATTACTATTTCTCTGTTCTAAAAAATAGAGAAAAATATGAATATTCTAGTATTGTATTAGAACCGAAATGGTAAACAATTAACATCATTACAGAAGGGAGTCAGATACACAGGTACATATGTATGTGTTGCTGTTACCACATGCTCCTGTCAAAACTCAGTGGTACTGTTTTTGATATGGTGTTAGCTGGGACCATTCCTATGGGTACTGGTGTTGTCATTCGAATTATGGTTTTAGAACTGAACCAAGAATCCAGTGAGAAGAAGAGAGAGCATAAATGTTGGATTTGGGAGAAATTTTATTCAGAAATACTCTAGTACCATCAGACAAACTGCCGGCCGGTGTGGCCGTGCGGTTAAAGGCACTTCAGTCTGAAACCGCGTGACCGCTACGGTCGCAGGTTCGAATCCTGCCTCGGGCATGGGTGTGTGTGATGTCCTTAGGTTAGTTAGGTTTAATTAGTTCTAAGTTCTAGGCATAGTGCTCAGAGCCATTTCAGACAAACTTATAATGGAGATACCGCTCATAAACAAAAACTCATTCAGGAATTACTTTTGAATAGTACAGGCAATTTCGAGTACTTCTTGAGCTGCAACTCAAGCTCTATCAAAAAATACAATACTCACATAACAAACGTAGTCGTAGCTCAAGTAAAACTAGAACTTACACTTCGATATTTGACATCTGGCGGTTACCTGTCATTTTTCCAATATTTGTACCACATTCTTACAAGTACAATTTCAGAGTTCTTGTATGATGTATTGGATGCTATTCATGATCCCCCAGAGACTCATTTAAACCTAATATTACACCCCATAGCAGTTAAATAAGAAGCTAGATTAAAGTTATTTTGTAGCGAATTCTGGAGTTATGATTTATGAAAATGCACTAAAAGACACTGTAATGTAGTTGATGAATTCCATTATTAAAA
Source organism: Schistocerca nitens (assembly GCF_023898315.1). Classification (NCBI taxonomy): domain Eukaryota; kingdom Metazoa; phylum Arthropoda; class Insecta; order Orthoptera; family Acrididae; genus Schistocerca; species Schistocerca nitens. The sequence goes on from NC_064619.1 coordinate 340,529,931, forward strand.
GCTATACTCAAGCTGAAATTGTATTGCCACCAGAAACTTTGCTACTTCGTTTCTCAAATCCACTGGGAAACTGTTTAAGAGCATTGAAGTTGCTAATACCTGTGTATGTTGCCAGCATTGCATTAATTTTCATCATTTGTAGAATTACGTGAACTGCTGTGAAACCACAAATCAGTTTCAGCAACTACTCTATAATATTTGCTTACTCACACAAAAATCCTTCAATGCATCATGTACTATCATCACCTAAATTAACCAATATGTGCCTGTAACTGCAATAGCAAAACACTGAACTGCCAGGAAATGTAAATGTAGAAAGTTTGTATTGTGTATTTGTTAAAATAAGCACCATGCTGACTTGGTTCAGGACACATACACTATAGAATAAAGCAACACATACCATACTGTCACGGTAGTTAGTACTCACCATACGTAATGGAATCATACTCCACATCAGTCTGTCATGATAGCTGTGCTGTTACCATACTCCATGTAATGATCATTTTTTTGTGTTGGCTTGAGTACATGTATTGCATTATTTTTTCGTGTTTTCAGATCTATATAACTTGTATATTAAGTAAAGGGTAGGATATTTTTCTAAATACACACAAAAGAAAGTAATAAGGTTTTTAAGTGGGCTATAATTTATTTTATTTACAACTATACAGCTGTACACAACTTTCAGAAATCAGTCTTTTTGTGTGCAAGTTTGTTCTGCAGATGGACAATTCTTAAATTCTTATAATGCTTCAACAGTTTGTTGCATTCATTGATTTAGGCATTATGAATGTTTCTTGGACAAACTTTTACAATACCCAGTATGTAAATCGCAACTGGGAACATTTTTGGTACTGTGAAGCACACACACACATAGCAAAACCAATAACACGTAAAATCAAAATACTGCGATGGTGCTTCGAACTTCAGCCACAAGATGATTGTCGAGTTGCGTTAATCGGTGGCGGGGGAACAAATGTGGCGTTACAACGTTAAAGCTACTCTAATTTTAGCGACGTGGCTAACGGTGGGTCACTTGAGTGGCGCCGCAGAAATTTTGGTGTTTCCACATGCAACTTCGGTGACTACACTGCAGTGGCGGCCAAGTGGCGTCACTTTTGCTGCTTGTGGCAATGTGGTTTAATGTAATATAAATTGAACAATTGGTTTAGTAGGTACCAGTCTTCGAATTTCTTGTTGGTTGTCATTATTCTCATGGATTGTTCTAGTCGTATAAAAGAAATACGGGACTCAGAACTATTACCCCAGAAGACGAGGCGATAATAACAGTGCATGGTAGACAAGTTTCAAAGTATCTATGTTTGTGACTTCTTTTATTGAACTCAGTAGTAAACAGTGTTTGCTGAGCATTTTTGTTAGTAGCTCGGAATATACTTCCAGTTTAGTTTATACTGTTGGAGAATTCAAGAAATTTGGTGTACTGTTCGTTAATAGTTCTGTTTATGACATTATGAGTTCGAAGCTTACACTTTATTGTGTGTTTCCCTCAAACTAAGATTTTGGATTGGGATTTTTCTTTCAAAAAACATCGCTGTCACCAAATATCCTGCATTCGTTCAATAATTCTACGTCTTCGACTCGAGACCGTACTTGACCTATTCCTTTTTATACAGGCATATTGATGACGTAAGAAATTTTTCATCGATTATTTTAAGTAGATTATCTTTTAAGTATTATACTACGTATGCATTTTATACCACTTTTTTCTTTCTTCTGGTATGTGTATCTTCCAGTATTCGCTGGAGTATTCGCTCTCTGCTAGTTACGTTAATGTAATAATAACTCTGTTCCATTAATACACACGTGTCCGATGTGTGTACGTGTGAAGATGCGAAGTAGCAAGATATGAAAGTCTCTGGTTGGGTTGCGTGTAGTAAACAAATAGAGACTGAGGGAATATTTTTGCGAAAATAACAATGGAATTTATGTATAGAATACCTTTTTATGTCTTAGAAGTTCCTAACTTAAAAATAAAACGACCGTCATGGTTTCATCAACCTTCTGCTATGGTTATGTTTTCTCTTGTGCTGGTGTCTTATTTTCTGGTAACCGGAGGTTCGTTTTCGGCTGACAGACTTTAATGTGTTTTAAAAAACCAGCGCATTGTTTATCGTTATTCAAACGCATTATCCCTTTTCAGGTATTATTTATGACGTAATTGTTGAACCGCCGAGTGTTGGGTCGACAACAGATGAACATGGTCACTCGAGACCGGTACGTATTTCACAATAAGATTTTTCTTTCTTAATTCCGTATATCAGCTTTGCCTAAGTCATGGCCTTTTTATGTTTGGAATATGTTTTTTGTTTCTGTAAATGTAGGCATTTTTTCTGTTAGAAACGTTATTTCGTTATATCAGTTGAGCAAGTAAATTATGCAACTAAAATGTTGATTGCACTGTGACACTCATGAGGGAAGCATAGTAGGATGCAGAGCAGCAGAAACAAATTTTTCTGGATTAGATATCTAATTTAAAAGACGTGCAAGCTGTTGAAGAAGCAGTGTAATACTGAGGAAAGTATTGTGTGAACCTCTGAACAAATGCTACATTATTAAAATATGGTCAAAGTGTAGTGATGGCGAAAAAGGTGTTCCATTAGTTTGGCTCTTCTAGCGCAATTCCACTCACGCTTCCTCTTTATAACTATGGCAGTTGATGCAACACTGCATGTAAGTACTATGTGTTTTACTTCGCATAATATACTGGCAAATGTTTCGCAACTGTTCGAACAGACTAAGGAAAGTCGCGTTTGGATCATTGGCAATCATTTCTTATGTGATCAGAGCGGCACTTAGTATGTTTGTTGTCAATTTTATGCTTTAGGCAAGCTGCATGTGGTGTTTGCAAGTATTCCTAAATAATGTATCTCATAGTGTTACAGTACACAAATAATGCCTTTCCAGATCTGCCCTTTGTCTTTATTTTGTTTGTTATGACTTTACATCCATCTACTGCAGCTAAAATGGCTCTTTAAACTTGTGCATTAGTAACAATGATGGCTGCACTTTCCACAAGCAGTCTTTCTGTTAAATAGCTGTTCATGTAAATTTTCTTTTAATTTAAACTCGTTTTGCTTTCGTCTGTACAGGCAGTTGGATGCAGTATTGGATGTAATTTTAGGTGTGTAATGTTTACCTGTTCCAGTTTTTTAGTTTAACTCACCACGTCATGATCGACAAGGAAGAGAGTAACTCACTCACATTGTAAATTTTATCATCAAATGCAATGTACAGAGGGTTATGGAATGTCGATGTAGATGGTGGACTGCAGATATATGGGTGCAAGGGCTGAAGTTGTGATTGAGGGGAGGACACTTCTCCGCTACAAGGGTGACAGGATTAGGGAAATTATATTGAGTTGCTGTTTATATTAGTCATAGTGTTCTTGGGCATTGTTAGTTTAACAAGTTGAGTGCCATGAGGCTGGTGGTAACCATAGCCGCACCTCGCTCGTGACATCTTGTGCCAACGGTGGCAACAGCAGTATCTGACACTGTGTTGCCTGGCGGTGAAACATCCATCACTATGCACGGGCAGTCAGCATCTTAATGTAGAAGCTAAGCTCTCTCAAGCTGTTACTTGTTTGTTTCTGTAATTTCATTCCTAAGTGCGATGTGTCGGATGTTACTCCGATAATATTTGGCAGCAATCATACTTTGCATCTCATTGCATGCAATTCATTAGGGTTTTTGAATATTTGTTATGCTCCACAAAATTTAAGCTATATTTGAAAGCTGGTATTCCTAGTCTTATTAAAACACCATTTTTATTTATTAATTTATTTTTTGTTAGTCCGTAAGCTGTTTTAATACACGTTTTGCTCTGCTATAATAACATATACCTCTTTTATTCTACACTGTTTCTCGAGGCTCATTCTGATCTTCAGAATGACTCAGATTTACTGTGCACAATAGATTGATTGCATCATCAACATAGTGAAGATAAAAGCCTCAAGAAACAACCAGTGAATGATATCAGCAACAATATGACAGCATTACCAGAACAAAAACTGACAAACAGTGTATCCCTGGGAACAGGGGGTCCTGGGTGGGGATGGTGTTATAACTACATAAAACACACAACTCATAAATTAGCATTTTCATTGGGGAATGTGCATTGTAGCAAAAGAAATGTTACAATCATTAGTTTTGCCAACTAACAACTAAACTGTGATGGCTTTTTGTTTTCTTGGTATGATTTATTATTGGTGAGCATTAAGGAGTACAGCAGAGTTGTTGATCCCATTTCGTGCAGAATATTTGGACGACCAACACAGTTGGTCATCTTCAGGTATGGTGAACTGTCCTAGACATATTTGCTGCCTGGACTCAAACCAGATTGTCATATATTGTTGATGTCACATCACTGTTTATAGTCAGGCTTAATTTCTGGTGGCCTGTAGGCCCTTCAATGCTCATTTGCATTTCAGAGCCTGCAGTGTTGTTTCATAAAACACATTCTTGCAGTGTTCCCAGCTTTCGTGAATGAAATGGCTACCAGGATCTTCATAAAAACTTAATTTCAGACCCCAAGCCTCCGTCGTGTTTTATTAGGTTTTTTGACATCTTTATTTCAGCACAGACAGACATCTCGCTTGTGCTGTCCCACAAATGTGGCATTTTCGCGATTGGTACTGGTCTCATCATGTTCCATTTCGTGACTATATTCAAGACAATATGTGGTGGCAGCAGATTTGCTTGGTTGTTTTTGTCAGATGTCTCACTGATTTCCCTTGCACATACCTTCAGTTGTCCTAATAGCCTGCCACACATAGTACATGGAATGAGGTACACCCTGGTTTTTGGAGACCTAAATCATCTTAAATCATAGAAAGAAGACTTTTTGTCTTTGTTGAGACAAGTGAAATGTGCCCATAGGAGTCTGCCAATCTTTACACTGATTGAGGCTGTGTAAGGCAGATATGCGATTTGTAGGTTTTCTTTTTCTGCCTCAAACTCTTCAACATGATTGTGACTGCAACACCCAGTCAGTTTGTTGAGCTGTGTATCCATTCCTTTGGAACACTGTTGGTAAGTGTTAGAATTCTTTAGCATGGCTTTTCTTTGTCTGCCAGTTTTTGACCCCTCGGGTTCAGTCTTTAACAGGCAATTTCTTTGTGGTGGATGGTAATGGCTCGAAGTGTGGAGATGTCAGGATGTGTGGGTTTTCTGTATTTTGCTTGAGGGATCCATTTGTTCTTGTAGCTAACAAATTAAAAAGCCCCTTGTTCAAGTTCCATCATGAATTATGAGGCTACATATGTCGTAGAAACATGCTGGTTTCAACTTGGCAGATTCTGGTGTGTTTGCTTCAGTGTTCCACGTACAGCTTCACTACAACAAGCTGTAAACCCAACATCACTAAGCACAACCAAATGAACTCTTCCATTGTAACCTAAACCTTGGACTATGCTATGGATCAGCACAAAAAAAAAAAAGGGGGGGGGGGGACACTCTTTACTGGTCAAAGCTGAACGGCAATCATCCTCCGCCCCCAGTAGACCAATTATTCAACCAGAATGTTATTGCACTTGACTGTTTATGAAAACGTGTGGTGATGTTAAGGTAAACAAGTGTAGTGGTTGCTGTCGACACTACATCACACTGTCATTGTTTCAGTTCAGCTGTGCATATGCTGTCAACCTTGATTATATGGTGACTCAAAATATGCCAACCGAAGCATCCTCACTGCCAGGTGCCTTAATATTATGGTCCACTAATATACAGGTCTAATAAAGAATTTCATTCAAGCCAGCACCCCTAAAAACTTAACGAAGTAGGGCCTAATCTAAACAAAACACATTTTAATGACGTGTACCTCTCAGCCATCATCTATGCATCATATGACATCAAGTTCAGATAGTGTACCAATGGCTTCTGTTGTTTACTAGAACTGATGGCACTCTTTTGCTGCATGCTGTGAAGCTGTATTATTCAGTTATGAGATATGATTCATAGATTCTTTTGTACTCTAAAGAAATCACATTCCAAATTTCTTCTGTCACAAAGAACTAATTTTATTTTTCTCTAATTCAAAGTTTTCTCGTGTTTACAGAGTCACGCATATTCAACACTGTTATATACATTTGTTTTATATGTGTAAATTTGTGTAATTGTATTTCTCATTAATGTTGAAACTGTTATTTAACAGGTTGCCTTCATGCCGTACCGTGTAAATGGACAGTACATAATGGAAGGATTAGCATCCAGTTTTCTTTTTACAATGGGTGGACTGGGATTTGTTGTGTTAGACCATACGCACAGTCCATCTACGCCAAAGCTCAATCGGATACTTCTAATATCTGTTGGATTCTTGTGCATTCTTGTGTCATTCTTCACATGTTGGATATTTATGCGCATGAAGTTGCCGTAAGTATATTCCTTCTTAATTTCATTTCGCTAATAGAGATTCATACTTTATTCTTTACAATAATAATCTTTATTAACAGGAAAAATACCATGATATAGGATATAATATGTTTGTATAGAAATTGCTGTAATTCAGTTCAGACAATTGTGCTCCACAAACACATTTTGTTTTACATGCTGTTGTAGTCTCCTGTCAAGTGACTGGCCTGATACAGCTCTCTCTGCTAATCTACCCTGAAGAAGTCTCTACATCTCTGAATGATTACTGGAACATACACTCCTTTGAACCTTGATCTCCTCCTAAAATCGCCCTCCACCACCGCTCTCTCTCTCTCTCTCTCTCTCTCTCTCTCTCTCTCTCCCTCCCTCACCTTTGTTATCAATTTTTCATGCTGCCTCGTGATATTTCCTATCAACCCACCCAGTCTTTTAATCAAGTTGTGCCACAAAGCTATTTTCTCTCCGATTTTATTCAGCACCTTTTATAAGTTACTTGATGTATCCATCCAATATCCACCATTCTTCTGTAACACCACATACCAAATCTCTTATTCTGGTCTTGTGTGTATTGTCTGTAATTCACTCCAGTGTAATGCTACACTGCAGATGAATACTTTATGGAAAGACATCCAAACCTTGAAATTTATATTTCATATTGGTAAAGTTCTCTTTTTCTGAAAGTTCTCGTTATTGCCAGTCTGCATTTTATATCCTCTGTACCTCAGCCATCATCAATTATTTTACCAACCAGGTAACAAAATCCGTCTACTACTTTTCATGTCTCGTTTAATAATCTAATTCCTTCATCTTTGTCTGAGAACTCAAAATTACACAAATTAAATACTTTTAGTCACCATGTGAGTTTGAGCTCGTGAAAATTTGCGTAAAACTCACTGTAAAAATCTGGATATGTTTGGACTGTGCAAACTGGTTATGGTAATAAACATCTCATGATATATTTTTCTTTACAGGGGATACCTGCAATCATAAAGAACATAAAAAATATTTTTGAAGATAAGTGAATTGTGCATTTTACAAAACTGGTGATTTTGTATGGCAATCATTTTCTATGTGGATTTATAAAGAGAACACATTAAAACATGTTTAATAGTAAACTAAATGAAAGAACTTGTATGAATTATTATTGGCATGGATTTTTCAGCCTGTGCCATTTAACTGATTATATTATCACTTACCTGGGAAGGAAAATACCTGTTAAGTTGCTAAGGTATATAAATGGCGTAACAGCGATCATGAATAATGTACATAAACATTGAAGTATAAGGTGAATCATATATCAGTCTGGCTTGAAAATAATGAGTTTAAGTGTGGCATGAACACATTTCACAAATGAGTGGTGTATTTGAGATATTAAAAATTAGACTAATTGTGTCTGAAATGGTTTTTGGAGTGCTAAAATCCTGCCTAAGTCCCTTTGATAACCTTAATCATAATGCAAATTGTTATCCTTTCATAATGATGCTTGGAAAATGGCTGTAATTCTGTTTTAGGTGATCTTCATTATTACATATTTTGAAGAGAATAATTCTATAAATAAATGAACATTTAAAGTTGTGCCCATCATGCCGTAGTACTGATAAGATGTAATACGAGTGTATGAAAATTAAGGCAGCTTAGGAATAACGTTTGTTAAATAGTTTGTCAGTTTCTACTTGGTGTATCATGTAACAGAAGGAGTGAGTTATATAGGTTCCAAGAGATTGTCACCAGGCTGAAACGATACAATACTGTTAATTGTTTGAACTCACCCACTGTTTATAGAATAATTCTTGTTTCTTACACATTCAGGCAGCCTATAAAACAGAAAATAATGAATTTCTACTGGGTGCAATACGGCTGAAATATTTTTCTGATACTAAAAAGGAGTTGTTTTGTTTTAGCTGATGTTTGTGTTTACTGTTGCACCTAATTCTTTGGTAACTGATTCCTGTATTCACAGAAACGAACTGCAGAGTCACACAGTGTGCTTTTTGCCATTATTAACAAAGCATGTTCCGCATTTCCAAGTTTTCATTTACATTTTACCTGTAAGGCCACAGAACAAAAATTAGGTAAATTTACTATGTTTCGTAACTGTTCCAGATATATGAAAGGGGGGTCTTAGATGCTATTCAGGTGGCATTGTCCTGAGGCAGTATGAGGCCACCACTAGTGTGCAACATGAGCTTAGCCTCTGGCCAATTTGCCCAATAAAATGGGATGCTTTCACACTGATAGCCAGTATTCTGTTTACGTGATGCTGTCTGATATTAATTAAGTGTAGTTACAATTGTGCTATGGACTAGGTTGCTGCTTGCATTCATCTTAAAATTGTTTCTATCTATGATAGCAAAAATTAAGTATCTTGTGTTGGTTTTGATGTGGTTTTTTCACAGATTATTAGTCCACTTATTGTATCTCGAGATTACGGGGTTTCATGCAGTGTAGCTGCACCAAATGTGTATGTTCCTATTGTGCAATTGGTGTTGACTCAGACACTAAAAGGTGCTTATCTGTAGATTCTTTATTGAGTTCACAAAAGGTTTTTCCTAATCTTCTCTTGAACGACGATAAAAAAAATCCCTTTCCTATTTTCATGACAGCAGCAACTTCAGTTCTCCTACATGAAAGGCACTTTCTTCATATATTTAGTCCAGTTCGTAGTAATCAGTGTGTGATGTGTTGCATATTTCAAACATATGACATGTTTGCCAGCTTTGTTGGCAGCCATCTTGTATCATGCCACAAGCAGAAATGTACCATATTAAAGTCCGGAGTGTACAACCCGTCGAGAATGTCCATGGACCACTACTTGATTTAGAGAAGTCCAGTGACTGCATAGATTATATTAAATATAATTTTTCTTCCATAAAAATCCATAGTGAGATTGATCCTAAAGGATGTAGAACGTGACACAAATCAAGAATACATAATTCACTGAAGGAAGAAAGAGAGAGGCAAATGTTCATTTTCAACTTTTCGCAGCGTAATGAATAGTCCATTGAATTTCTGGCATGCATCCATGCAAATAAAATAAATTACTGTGAGAATGGCCAGATGATATGCGGCCAAAATGTCAGTGGAAGAAATTTTATTTGCGTGGCTGCATGCCCAAAATGTAAGGGACTAGGCAAATGTTCCTTTCACAGATCTTAACAGACTTCATGGATGTGAAAAAAATAAAACAACCTGAAACATTCCTATTTCGGAGATAATACCAGCCTTTTCACAAATGTGTAAATTCGCGGTATATACAATGAGGTTTATATTTCTTAGGATATTGCAACCACACGTCATCAGACATAAAACAATTGACAACACATATTTACATTCATCACATTACTGCACTGAAGATGTGCAAAAGTCAGATTTTACTGACAGTTCCATTAAGGAAACTACTGTGTTTTCAGTATCTCTACTAAGCATGTCATCAATACGATAGAAGTAGTTTGATATCAATCATTCCTTTACTCTCCTCTTAAACTGAACGTTATTAATATATAAACTTTTTCTCACTGCTGGCAATTTATGTCTATGAGTTATTGACCCCTTTCTGGGGACAAAAGTAAGTGACATTGCATATTTGTGTAGGTTATTCTTATCTCTTGTATGATTCCATGAAATGAGTTGTTGGTTTGTAGAAAAAGAGTTAATAAAGATTTGTGTAGGTGCATCAGCAGTTCTGTGGTGTGTTCCTCCCGGGTGAATTTTTCATCAAGTTGTAATCCTGAGAATTATTTAAGACATGTATTGAAAGGGAACATTCAAGTTTTGAACTGTGTACATTCTAAGTTTAATGACATTGGCTAGGAACCATATATTATAGACCATGAAAATTTCACAAATAGCTATTTTTAAAACTATACATTTTGTTGTTATGATGTTAATATCATCAGCAAACAAAAAGACTTGGCATTTGGTATTGTTACAGATGAAATATCTGAAGAAAAAGTAAGATTAAACATAGCGGCTCACCACATGTAATTATGTTCCAGTTGGGTGATTACTGATAGCTTAATATGGGACTCTTTCATCTCAAGAGATACAATGTGAACCATTTTGACATATGTCCTGTTACACCGTAATATTGTAATTTACCTAAAACAGTGTGATTTAAGCAAACACCTTTGACAGACACAATACACCAGTAGCCCATAATTATAGCCTAATCAAACTATGTACATCACTACTGTTACCCTTTAGTAATCCAAACTCTAACAATATATTAAGAAGTCACTTTTGTGAGGTGGTGTTTTTTAAATCAAGGATGTTGGCTACTGAAATCGGACTGAAGTTTGATGGTATTTCATTAGACCCTTTTTAATACAACTTCAGCATATGTCAGTCAGGAAAGGCTCCAGTGATATGACCGGTTAATTTTGTGATATTTTATTATAACCACTATGATTTTGTGGTTGACAATACTTCTGGAGTAGTCAGGGGCATATTGGTATTACTGACATTACCTGTAATGACTATCTAGATATTTTGTCACAGGAGCCTGACAAACCAATTTTTTCAGCAACAGTTATGAAATGCTTGTTAAAAGGTTTTACTACACTGTATGCATCTGTTACCAATGTATCATTTGTTTTTAAGGCTATCTGCTCCTAACCTTTGGTTCTACCAATCCCATATTGTCTTGAGGTGTTACCAAATGTGACTGTCTTTTTCTCATAGTACAGTTGCACCAATTAGGCACTAATTTCCTCAGTGTTTTGCTATACTATTTTTAACAAGCTACAGCATCAACATCAGAAGTTTTCTTTTTGTCCTACAAGATACCTTTATTCCTTGGGTAATATGAGTTACTTTAATGGGAAAATAGTTTTCAAATAAAGTAAAGACTGCATAGTAATGTGCTATATTTTTCATTCATGTCATGATTATTGTAGACATCTTGATGTTCAAAACTAAGAATTCACTGATGCAGAGTCGGGATGTTTATAAAACTGTTTAACTAGTTTTACAAGACAAACAGCACAATAGAGTGAGATGTACATATCATATTTATAATGTTGCGAGAGAATGTGATTATCATCTGAAAAGGTACAAGGGTTGTCCAGAAAGTAAGTTCCGATCGGGCGCGAAATGGAAACCACTGGGAAAATCCGGTAAAGCTTTGCACAGATGTGTTGAGCAGTGTCTGTAGTATGCCTGTCTATCGTGTCATGTCGCTCTTTTCAATTCTGAGTAAACAGTGAGTACGTAAAGTTGCGTAAGGAATAGCGTCTCCCGCCAAGTACGAGGGCCTGGTTAGAGATTTCGCCTGTCTTGCAGCCCACATAACACAACTGTCGAGCAGTTCCTTCTTAATGCCAATTCTCGGCCGCACACTGCAGGGGCAATGAAGACGATCCTGCAGCGTTTCCGATGAGAAGTGTTTGACCACCCACAATACAGTCCGTAGTTGGCTCCTCCTGAGTCTCATTTCTGCTCACAAGAACCGCTGGCTATGAAGACAAAATTTTTCCACAGACAACGAGCTGCAGACCAGTGCAGATAACTGGCCGAAAGCAGAGGCAGCTGCTTTCTATGACAAGGATACTGGAAAGTTGATACAACGCCATGACAAAACTTGAAGTTGGAGCGGCGACTATGTAGAGAAGTAGGTGGAAGGTGTACCTAACTGTTGCAAATAAAATGTTTCTGGTTTTCACTTTGGTTTCCATTTCGCGACCGATCGGAACTTACTTTCTGGACACCCCTCGTATAAAACACAATGTGCAGACAACAGCCCCATGTACATTAAGATCTTATTTTATAACAGGATTCCAAAGAATTTAAAAAGTTCAAGTGGAAGCTGCTTTGAAATGGCCTTGATGGAGTTTCTTGCTGTAAATGTTTTACAGTAATAAGGAATTCCTTTCAGGAGTAAAATACATTAGTTTATGCCTATAATATTTTTAAGTAAAAGACATCAAGATATACAAAATGGTTTTTATTTGTGATTGTTCCTACAGAGTTATGACCACAATCAAAACATATCCTGTATTTGTCTTTGAGAATACACAATAAACAAATTTTAGGTGTTAGACAAGCTGTGTGTTCCTGAAAAAGGGCAATAAAATAATTAAATTGATTGATTGTAAATTGTAAAAAAAGATTGTTATATGATTGTCATACAGTTACAGTTTAACACCAAAGCCCTGATAGGAAGCTCTCATCACTGTAAGCAAATACTTACTAAAATGACACAATTTCAAAGGCTTGACCAGTCTCATATGGATATGAATTGATGAATATAGACTGAAACTTTGTACCAAGGCTGGGAATCAACCCGAGTCTCCTGCTTACTAGGCAGGTGCATTAGCTACTAAGCCACTTCGGCACAACAGTTCAGTTCACAGAACTACACGGGTTATCCTGGCACGCCTCCCTCTTTGATCCAAACTCTCACTGCTGCCCCAGCCTACTTTAAATTCCCCCTTACACACAAACAGAATTGCTGAGGCTCTCCATGTTCTGGAATAGCACCTCAGCATCGAACGTAAATGGGGGATCCAGCTATTCCAGACTGTGGAGAGCCTCGGGAATTCTGTTCCTATGTAAGGGGAGTTTAAAGTAGATTGGGGCGACAGTGAGGATTTGGATTGAGGAGGGAGGCATGCCGGGGTAATCCACACAGTTGTGTGAACCACAGTGGCTAATGCACCTGCCTATTAAGCAGTAGTCCCAGGTTAGATACCCTGCCTTGGCACAAAATTTGTCACTGCTTCAGTCTATATACATATAAACACTTATTGGTCCTGAGAAGTGAAACCAAGACCAGTGTACAAAAATGTGTGTAGCATGTTCATGCATACTCTGCTGACCACTGAAGTGCGAGGGAGAGGGTACTCCCAAATCTACAGTGTATTAGTTTCATTCATTCCTTTCACTTACATAATGTATTTGTTGATTCTTCACTTAACACTAGTTCATCAAACTTTGTAAGTGGGCTTTCGAGGGATATTGAATACTAACTTCTAGTATCTACCTATTCAGGTTTTTTCAGTATTTGTGACTCTGAGAGTTCAATAAACCAGTGAGAATTTCTGCTACTCTTGTTTGTATGCATCATGGTGGTTCACATTGCAAGAAATCATAGTGAGGTCAGATTTTTGTATACTGTAGTATATTAAGATTGCACTATACTGTGGATTAATGCAGCATTGAAACATCTATCAGTCTAATTTTGCAGTTTCACAAATATACTGTATGTAGAAAGAAGAGACCCTGATGGGATAGTTCAATGTAAAGTTTTGAAAAGGGGGGGTGAGAGATCGGGCAAAACAGTTTGCAGAATAAATTCTGGTGTTTAGCCTGCAGAAAGGAAAGGATCACATCCCACTTGCAGAGTGAAGGAATTGACACCAAAGAGATCTCCATAGTAGCATGTAAAATACCACTTTTAGGTTACCGAAAGTGGTTAATTGTCATGACTTCGGCTCTTTGTCAGGAGTTTGGTTCACCTGGGTTCAAACCATACTCTTTCTTCTATTGTCTCAGACATGGAAAATATAATTCTGTTCAAGTGACATTTGAGTGAGCCTAGTATCCTAATGTTTTTAGAGTTCTTCAAACTACTTCACAGTAGTTCAGGTCTGTTGGTGCTGGACATGGGTCAACTGATTACTGTGAGTACCTTACATGTAAAACTCTGTTATTGTCAACTTCCATGGGCAAGAACATGTTAATGACATGAGTTACCAATGGGAGACTTAGACTTAAGCACCAGATGTATGTGCCACAGTGTAGCAGATCATTTACTACTCAATGTGTAAAAAAACATGAGTTGCTATTCCATTCAGGACTATCTTATCTTATAAAGTACATACATATTTTTGATGAAAGTGCATATAAGATTACAGAAATTAAAATAAGATATGGAAAATTGCTTGGAATTGGAAGTCATATAACAAGTTCATACCCTTATTGGCTGTAGCACAACATAAATGAAAAGGCAACTATTGGCAGTTGTGTTAATCTGTTCTACACTTACAGCAATGCTAACACAATTGATCTGCCTATCCACTACACAGTGGGTGGTTTTTTCTGCTCAGTCTCTTTCCATAAGGTCAATCCATACCAAGTGATCCAGCACCGGTTGCTTACTATCCAATCTTTCGCTTTTAAGTTGTCAGGTTTTTAAGCCTCGTTCAGTGCACGTACCAACAATAAGTCTTTCCTTTTCATCCCATACGGTAAGTCTCCCCAGACCCAGGGCTCTGGGTGACTTTTCCATAACACTCTGCATTTCGTAAACCTTGCCAGCTCATTTCCTTCATACTTTTGCTTGAATACTTCTGCCCCTGGCTCCAAAAGCTTGTGTATTTCCAAATCTTTTGTATATGTTTCTTCTTCTGCTTTAGCTGCTGCTTTGTGAGTACGTATTTTATCCGTCCAGTTACAATATATTTTCATTGCTATAATCGTAAAATCTAGTTTTTCCAACATGAACATTTCTTCATGAAATGTCGGCTTTCACGGCTGGTTGAAACTTCTGGGCTGAGAGGCCGTGGTCGATGTATAAAATTACCACCTAACGTTTCATCTCCATCTGTGGGAGACATCTTCTGAGGTCGTCTGGCTACTGCCACTGAGGCTCCAGGTACTCTCGCATTTATGGAACGCTTAGAGGGCACCACCATTCGTCACTTGCTGCCGACTGTATGCCTGTCTTTGGAAGGCGTCATCATTCTTGATTAAGAGTAATTGATTGTCATTCTGCTGGCGCAATGTGGACATCCATAACTTTAAAACTTCCTCTTTTCTATTAAAATTATTATGGTGTTTGTGAATCTGTATTGCTTCTCTATACATGTGCGCATGATAAGGGAATGTTAGTGCTAGAACACTTGTCTCATTAAATTCCCATCTTGAAAAACATTCTCAGCTAAACGACCGATTTTTCGATGTTCCTAAGCAACAGTTTCTTTTATGTTCAGCTAAACGGGTGTTTACACTTCTTTTCGTTGTTCCAATATATACTTGTCCACAACTGCACGGAATTTTGTATACCCCAGGTGTTGCTAGGGGGTGTTGGGCATCTTTTGCAGTTCTTAAGTATTTCTTAATCTTCTTGGTGGGTCTGAAGATTGTTTTGATCCCATACTTGGCCAGAACATTCCCAATACGGTCCGTGACTTTATTAATGAATGGTAGGAGAAGTTTTCCAGTAGGTGACCATTGTTGTTCTGACTTCTGGCTTCTTTTCTTCTTTGATGGAGGGCTCGGAACAAATTCCTTGCTGGTATATTCGTTTTTCATGAAGGCTGACCGTAAGTGATTTAGTTCATCTTGCAAGCAAGCCGTCTCGCAGATTTTGTTCTCTCTGTCCACCAAGGTTTTCATGACACCTCTTTTTTGCCTAGGATGATGGTTTGATTCTTTGTGGAAGTATCGATCCATGTGAGTGTTCTTTCTATATACCTTGTGGCCCAGCATCTCATCCAACTGTTTTATTACCGACACATCCAGGAAACTGAGTTGACTGCAACGGTTCTCCATCGTAAACTGTATCTTCGGGTTAATACTGTTCAGCTGCACCAAGAAGACATCCAAGCTCATCTTCACCATGAGTCCACACTACACATGTGTCATCAACATAGCAGTACCATTTAGCGGGCTTTTTACTGGCAGTCTGCAGCGCTCACTGTTTTAAGATCTCCATAAATAAATTAGCAATAGCTAAGCTGAGAGGGCTTCTCATTGCCACCCCAAAAACTCGTCGTTGTACTTAATCAAGAATGATGACACCTTCTTAAGATAGGCATACCATCGGCATCACATGACGAATGGTGGTGCCCTCTATGCGCTCCATAAATGAGAGACAAAACGTTAGGTGGAAATGTTATACATCAACCACAGCCTCTCAGCCCGGAAGTTTCAACTGAAGACAACACCAGCCATGAAAGCCTACATTGTATGATTAAATGCCTCTACGGGGAGGAAATGTCAGTTTTGGTTCATCGACTGGAGGGACTGCGCAAGAAGAAAGCTCAACAATGATGTACGCTTACTTTCCTGCTACGCTGCCGAGACACTGCGACAGTGCCGAAGTTTCTGAAGGCGAGGAGAATGTTTCACGAGGCGCAAGCGAAATGTATTTACAACCACACAGAACCAGCGATGCTACGAGAATGAATTCACCAGATGTGGCGAGAACTAGTGGCAACTAGCAGTAAGCTGCTATATCTCCATTTATATATCAGTAACATAATGCAGTGTTATGACTGGAATAATGTGGACTGTCTAACGTTCAGGATTATGGAGCTCAGTGCAGAAATGGCAACTAATAGGCACAAGAGGAAATTCGATGGCCTACAGAATGGTAGAAGTGAAACATCAGTCACTGGCAACTCTCGAACTGTGATTAACATGTCTGGGAGAGAATTAACAAAAGAGGAACATTCAGTCCTATCGAAAGGAGGCAACTTTGCAGTCACACTACTAAAGGTTCCTACAGAGGACATTATAGCGAATGTGGAGGCAGGAATCTGTTTGTTATCATCGCATTCTATGGATGAAATGAGGACTGAAACAGCCAGAATATTATGCCAAGCAAAACCACCTACCAACAATTTGTCTCAAGCGGAAAGGAGGGTATTGAGGGAGATCAATGCGGATAAGAGCATTATTGTACTTGCAGCTGATAAAGGAAATGCTACGGTTTTGCTGAACACTGAATATTATCATAAGAAGATTAGTGACCTTTTGGATACCACTACATGTAAAAAGCTTCAGAAGGATCCTAAAACCAAAATTTTGAGAAATACCAGTCAACTGGTAAAACAATCTTCTCTTTCTTCGGATGATTAAAAACAACTCTGCAAAATGGTAGCTTATCCATCCAGACAATATGGACCCCCAAAGTACATAAACCACAGGTCCCGATGAGGCCAATTGTGAGTGCTATAGGATCTCCAACACAAGAGGTGGCCAGATATATGCCTGCTTGCTGCAACCATACATGGGCAGGACGGACAGTTACATTCTCAGTAAATTTTATTGAACAACAGAAGGAGATTAATGTCAGCCCAAGTGATATTCTTATGAGTTTCGATGTAGTGTCATTGATTACCATGGTGCCTGTAAACGAAGCTATTTCATATATAGCAGATATTTTTCCGACTGACGTAGTGGATTTATTTAAACACTGCCTGACAACAACTTATTTCCAGTACAACAACGAGTTTTACTAACAGATCGACGGGGTGGCGATGGGAAGCCCTCTCAGTCCAGCTGTTGCCAATTTATTTATGGAGATCTTCGAACAGCGAGCGCTGCAGACTGCCGTCATAAGCCAGCTAAATAGTACCGCTATGTTGATGACACATTTGTAATGTAGCTCGTCTTCTTGGTGCACCTGAACAGCATTAACTCGAAGATACAGTTTACGACGGAGAAGGAGAGCAACGGTCAACTCAATTTCCTGGATGTGTCTTGTAATTAAACGGGTGGATGGGATGCTGGGCCACAAGGTATGTAGAAAGAACACTCACACAGATCGATACCTCCACAAAGAATCAAACCATCATCCTAGGCAAAAAAGAGGTGTCATGAAAACCTTGGTGGACAGAGAGAACAAAATCTGCGAGCCGGCTTGCTTACAAGATGAACTAAAACACTTATGGTCAGCCTTCATGAAAAACGAATATACCAGCAAGGAATTTGATCGAGCCCTCCATCAAAGAAGAAAAGAAGCCAGAAGTCCAGAGCAACAATGGTCACCTACTGGAAAACTTCTCCTACCATTCATTAATAAAGTCACGGACCGTATCGGGAAAGTTCTGGTCAAGTATGGGATCGAAACAATCTTCAGACCCACCAAGAAGATCAAGTAATATTTAAGAACTGCAAAAGATGCCCGACCCCCCTAGCAACACCTGGGTTATACAAAATTCCATGCAGTTGTGGACAATTATATATTGGAACAATGAAAAGGAAGTGTAAACACCCACTTAGCCTGAAAATAAAAGAAACTTGCTTAGGACACATCGAAAAATCGGCCGTAGCTGAGAATGTTTTTCGAGATGGGAACCACGAAATTAAATTTAATGAGACAAGCATTTTAGCACGAACATCCATTATCATGCACGCATGTATAGAGAAGCAATAGAGATTCACAAACACCATAATAATTTTAATAGAAAAGAGGAAGTTTTGAAATATGGATGTCGATGTTGCGCCAGCAGAATGACAATCGATTACTCTTAATCGAGAATGATGACACCTTCCAAAGATAGGCATACCGTCGGCATCATGCGATGAATGGTGGTGCGCTCCATAAATGCGAGAGTACCTGGAGCCTCAGTGGCAGTAGCCGGACGACCTCAGAAGATGTCTCCCACAGATGGAGACGAAACGTTAGGTGGAAATTTTATACATATATACGGCCTCTCACCCGGAAGTTTCAACTGAAGATGAAAATTTCTTATCCAGGAGTGGTAAGAAGAGGCAAATAATTTGACAAAGTTACGTACAAAATCTGAAGAGCCACAAAAGGTTGAAGTATTTTACAAGACGTTTGTTTTTGTGTAGATTTATGAAAAATATTATTGGGGAAGGTGGTGGAGGGAGGGGGGAAGAGAGATCAGTGTTTAACCTCTTGTTGACAGTGAGATCATTAGCGACTGGCACAGGCTCAGATTGGAGAAGGGTACAGATGGAAATTAGCCTTGCCGTTTTGAAGGATTCATCCCGTCATTTGCCTTAAGTGATTTATGGAAATCGCAGAAAAGCTAAATCAGGATGGTCAGATGCAGGTTTGAACCATCTTCCTCCCAAATGTGAGTCCAGTGTGCCAACCACTGTGCTGCCTCATTCAGTTGGTCGTAAGACAGTGATGCATGGTTTGTTAAATCATACCTAGCAGAAATCACAATAATGCATGATTGTGAATAACATACTGCCTGTTGGCTTCTGTCTCAGTTTCTTTGGCCGATGTTCATCTGATGATTTTTCTGACGTTTCACCAGCAAATTTCACCCTCCATTGGTGGTGGTGGATTGGAGCCGACCTCGCGGCTGCCGACTATATGTACCTGGCATGCAAACGTCCAAGGGCTTCTCTGCAGTCATTTCCAGTGCAGTTCTCCTCTTGCTACCTGCAACAGTTGTTCACTGCAGCACGGGAAGCTAGGATCTGTTTATCTTGAAGTTTTATTCTTTCTTGTTGAAGCTTTTCTCATGTTTGTGTATTTCTGTAGCTGTCTGAACAGGTGGGTGTGATGGCCCTTCTCTACAGACAGAACTTTCACGTCGGCGAATTTTACTAGGTGGTTAGTCTGTCACAGCGCATGCTCCGCCACAGCCGATTTCTCCACCTGCCCCAACTTGCAATGACACTTATGTTCTGTGATCCTGGTGGTGATTGATTGTCCACTTATTCCATCACAATCTTTCTTGCATGTGCATGGTATGCAGTGGATTCCTTCTATCCTCTGCCGATCTGACACTCTCTTTGATCTTCTTTGTTGGTTTTTAAGTAGTCTTTATGCCGTGTTTGTGCAATATACGGCCAATTCTGTCTGTCACTCTGGGAATGTATGGCAGAAAGACTGTACCCAACATTTCTTTTTTTGATGTGTCACTTCGCCGAGTGTTTGACTCTGTTATATAACTTGTGGAGTACCCATTGCGCCTCAGAATACTTTCCAGGTGTTGCATTTCGCATCTGACATTCTGCGACTCACATATTCATCTTGCTCGCATTACAAACTCTCTTTTCTGGCTCAGGTGGTGATTTGACAGTTTGTGTGCGACGGTTTCCGATAAATGCTGTGTCCCATGTTTTCACCATGCGTTGTGACCAGCACATCTAGAAATGGTAGTTTTTGTGCTTTCCTACTTCAATGGTAAGTTTTAGCATGGAAGCTGTTCAAGTGTCGTAGGAAGTCACTTAGGTGTTCCTTGGAAACTGACACTCATGGACCAATACCTGCACAAACTATCAAATCACCACCTGAGCCAAAAAGAGGCATGATTAATATGCTTGTAACATGAACAAGACAAATATATGAACCGCATCCGCGAGATGCAACACCTGGAAAGTGTTCTGAGGAGCAATGGGTGCTCCACAAGTTATATTAAAAGTATAACAGAGTCAAAGACTCGGTGAAGTGACACATCAGAAAAAGAAATGTCAGGTGCACCCTTTCTGCCCTACATTCCCACAGGAAAGACAGAATCAGCCATATATTGCACAAACACGTCATAAAGACTGTTTATAAACCAACAACAAACACGGCATAAAGACTGTTTATAAACCAACAAAGAAGATCAAAGAGTGTCTTAGATCAGCGAAGGATAAAAGGGAACCACTTGCAATGTCGGGAATATGCCGCATACCATACACATGTAGAAAAGTTTATTTTGGAATGAATGGACAATCAATCAACACCAGGATCACAGAACATAAGTGTTGTTGCAGGTTGGGACAGGTGGAGAAATCTGCCATAGCAGATCACTTGCTGTGGAGACCGATCACGTAACAAAATTTGCCGACATGGAAGTTCTGGCTGTAGAAAGGAGCGATCACTCCTGCTTGTTCAGAGAAGCTATAGAAATACGCAAACACGAAAATAGCTTCAACAAGAAAGAAGAAAGCCTCAAGATAAACAGAACCTGGCTCCCCATGCTGCAGTGAACGACCATTGCAGGTAGCAACCGCACCAGAAATAACCGTGGAGAAGTCCTTGGACGTTGGTTTGCCAGGTACATAGAGTCTGCAGCCGCGAGCTTGGCACCAGTCCACCACCAGAAATGGAGGGTGAAACTTTGACAATATCAGCCACTCGTGCTAGCAAAACACCAAGAAAAATCATAAGACGAATGTCGGTCAAAGAATCTGAGACAGAAGCCAATAGGCAGTTCGTCAAGAAGTGGCCACGAAAGCCTTAACAGTTTTGTATGATTGTGAGTGATATACTTCTTTTCCATTGATTAGCAAGCAATTGTGTATGTTAATGAGGGTGGTTAAAGACACAAGTCATGTGCATAATGCGTTCTGAATAGTCACAAGTGGGAGGGGGGGGGGAATCTCACCAGCATCAATGCCGACAAAGTGAAAATCGACACCAAAAGATATTTATGTATATTGGAAGGGGGGGGGGCAGGGGTGTATATTGGAAGGGAGGGAGGGAGGGAGGGAGGGAGAGAGAGAGAGAGAGAGAGAGAGAGAGAGCGCTAACAGCCTATCTGAATCATAGAGTGGATTTTGGAGAATAAGTATGATCCATGGGTGTACCATGTGAAGTTCAGTAAATGTAATTCCTCTTGGACAGCATGTTGTATATTTGACTGAGTGCAGTATTGCTTCGCAGCATTTGGTGCCCAAGAAGCTGTTCTGTTGATTGCCTTGCCTTAAACATCTATCCAACCCATTAGTGATTAACCCACCATGAGATCAAGCTCTTTGAGATTTGTACCAAATTTTGATCCAGCAAGATAATTGTTTTCTTCTAAACACTTGCACCCTTCAGTTTCTGAACCATGGCTAGAGCCTCCTCTTTCTTTCTCATCTTTTCCAAAAGAAGCAGCAGAGGCAGAGCAGAGGGTTGCCAGTGTATGTTGTAAAGCACACACTCCAGTGAAGCACTGCGAAGAACCCAGCAGAGGTGCACAGCAGGGAGTCAAGCTGGGCAGGCGTCTGACATTGTCCAAGAAGCATAGTTTACCCCCCCCCCTCTCTCTCTCTCTCTCTCTCTCTCTCTCTCACCTGTTGTCTGCATTCTCGGTGTGCGTCAGTTGTACTGTCTGAGTGTGCTGAGCTTTCAGAAGCAATGTGTGCGTCTGTAACCACAGTTCACTTTCATTGTTAATATAAAAAGCATTTAATGATGGAATATGTGATTCATTCAGTTAAGGTAACCTAACACTTTATATGATACCAGTCATCTGTACTACAAAAGACTTAAGTTAAAGGAAGAAATATGTTAGAAGATAGCAAAGGAATTGTATTAGTTGTTTACTTATTTTATTTGGAACTTTTCAAACTATGAACATAAACAAGACAACTTGTTCATCACTTCAGTATCAATAGCTTTTTTCCTTTTTAAAAAAAGATGATGCTCAGAACTCAGTGGTCTCATTTCCTCCTCAGCGAAATCACATTATGCATTGTTTTAAGTCCTCAAATAATGACGTAGTACACGTGTAACTGTCACTATTCTATCTTCAGTCCCCAGCTCACACTCAAAGGGTCTTCTGAACACACGAAATCTGGAGCTCAGTATACCAAATGCACATTCCACTGACAAGCAGGAGAAAGCCTGTATTAAAAACTTTATTTTTCCAATTATCAGTGATTTTACATTCAAGGTAGGGTCACAAAGCTTTAAGAATCAAAACCCCTCATCACCTACAAAAATTTAAGGAGAGTTATATTTTGTTGCGTCACTAAATCTGCCCATTGAACCCAATTCTATTTAGTAAATGTATAATATAGCCATTATCAACACTGAGTGATGCTGTTTATAACAGTGGTTCCCTCACTGAACATTTTTCCTGTCAACATCTCCAAGACACCTGTAAAATTCTCGAAGACAACTGTAAAATTGTAGCTTCCTTTCAAACTCTGAGTGCTGTACTGTGCAAGCACTATGTGCTGAACTGCAGAGGGCCTGCTGCTCTGCCGTGTTTTTGTTTGTGTAGTGTGCAGTGAACCAGAGCTGCTGCTTCTCTTGAGCAGTCCTTTTATCTCCTTGTATGAACATCTCTATCTCACTGATCCTATTTTTAAATACAATGTTCTCAGTTGTCCCCTCACTTCCTTACCTATGTTTTGCTCTCACAATGTTTTGTAGAAAACTTTCAGTAGAGTTCTTTCTTCTCTGCTATTTCTTGTAGAACTATCTCCTTTGTTTTTGTCAGTCCAATCTGCTTCTTGTAACTCTCCTCCAGGACCACAATTCTGCAACTTTGAGGTGAGTTTAATCTTGAGTTCTTACAAAAAAAAACACATGAGACTGCTTACATCTCTGAGACACTCTTGTGTGCAATCTTGGTAGCTGCACTGGATCATAAGTTTACTATAGATGAGTTCTTGCACTGTGCCAGAAAGCAAACATTGTGGATATCCTGTGCAGTGTCACAGAAATATTTGCAGCAGTGGAAGAAATGATTGCAGAAGTATGTGGACTCAAATGGATCCTACGTTGAAAGCAACCATTACCACCAGTACTGCATGTGTTTGGCAAATAACTTTGTAGCACATTTATTTTCTCCCCTCATCAGGTCTTGTACATAGCATTTTTTTAAAACTACAGTGAGGTGACAAAAGTCATGGGATACCTCCTAATATTGTGTTTGACCTCCTTTTGCTCGGCATTGGGCAGTAGCTCTACGTGACATGGACTCAAGTCGTTGGAAATTCCCTGCAGAAGTGTTGAGCTATGTTGCCTCTATAGCCATCCATAACTGCAAATGTGTTGCTGGTGCAGGATTTTGTGCATGAATTAACCCCTCAATTATATCCCATAAATATATTTAATGGAATTCATGTTGGGCCATCTGGGTGGTCAAATCACTCTGTCGAACTGTCCAGAATGTTGTTCAAACCAATCACGAACAGTTGTGGCCTGGTAACATGATGCATGTCATCCATAAAAATTCCATCGTTATTTGGGAACATGAAGTCCATGAAGGGCTGAAAATGGTCTCCCAAGTAGCCACATATAACTATTTCCAGTCAATGATCAGTTCAGTTGAACCAGAGGACGAAGTCCATTCCACGTAAACATAGCCCACACCATTATGGAATCACCACCTGCATAATGCCTTTGTTACAACTTGGGTCCTTGGCTTCATGGGGTCTGTGCCACACTTGGACACAACCATCAATTCTTACCAATGAAAGTCGGGGCTCATCTGACCAGACCACAGTTTTCCAGTTGTGTAGGATCCCCAATATGGTCAAGAGCCCAGGAGAGGTGCTGCAGGCAATGTGGTATTAGCAAAGGCACTCACATCAGTCATCTGCTTATGTAGCCCATTAATGACAAATTTTGCCACACTGTCCTAATGTACAGGTTTGTTGTACATCCCACATTGATTTCCACAGTTATTTCATGCAGTGTTGCTTGTCTGTTAGCACTGACAACTTTACACAAATGCCACTACTCTCAGTTGTTAAGTGATGGCCATTGGCCACTATGTTGTTTGTGGTGAGAGCTAATGCCTGAAATTTGGTATTCTCAGCACACCATCTGTATATGCGCATATAGCTATGCCACAACTTTTGTCACGATTAATCCAGTGGTAGTTACACTACACTACATTTTTGGTTTCACTTCTTATAATATTTTTCCTCAGATATCTGTGAGTACAACAAAGACAAAAATTTGTATTAGTGATTGTTGCCCTGTTCTGACTGAGCTAGAGATTTAATGGAGTGCCTTATTTGTAAAACGACACCTGTTCAAAATATTATCTGTCACATAATAAATATTGCCTAGGGCTTGGTCTCTTGCCAGTATTTGCTTAGTGACATTTAGCCTGTACAAGTTTCAGGGAAGACAACAGGAATTTGACCTAGTCTGAGAATTTTGAAGACTCCAGAAGCCCAAACAAGACAGACACATGAGAAAAACTGTTTCACAGTATTTATTGCAAATGATTTGATAAAAACCTGAATCATTTTTAAGAGCAGAATTTTGTTTGAATCCTTTTCCTTTATTGAAAATTACAATGCAGTACTTGCCATTGCTTTTAATCATCATCAGTAACGTATCTAGATGAAGTTGAGACGTAGGTCATGAATAAAAACTGGAAGGTAAGCTGTGTGTGCTTAGTCAAGTCTTTTTTATGGTTTCTTTCTTCAGATTATTGAGTGCACTAATCTGGACAGATCCAGGATTCCTGTAATCACCCAAACTGAAATACAGGTGGAAGTAATTTAACCGCTTGGACCTAGAGTTTAGCTTAGGATTTGTGCAGTTTTGGTCAGCCACAGACTGCATATCTCACATTTTTTCTTTTCTCGATGAATCATGAGATGCTATTGTCCTTTGTGATTATTCTCTTCTGTAAAAGCAAACCAATAAACACACAATACATTCAGTGTTTAGGACAATCACTTCACATCTTAAATTACTCTCCAAATTGTATGCAGTAGAGCAGGTCTGTTCACTGATCTGCTCATGTGAGCTGGCTCAAGGCAACATATGGTGCAGAAAGGTGTGGCGAGGAGAGGGAGGAATTGCAACATGATAGCTCTGCAATGAGTCTTCAATTCTGCAGCCAATAATCTCCATGTTCCACAGAGGTGTATCGCTTCATGGTGGCTCCTTAGCGTGTTTTATAGCAAATGTATTTTCTAAAACTGTTGTATTAATTAGAAATAACAACAAAATGAAGCAACCCTTGATATTTCAATGAAGTGAAGAACATGGGGCAGCTAAGTAGGAAACATGGTATTTCTTACAGTTGGTGCAGCCTTATGATTAATGTCATTTTAGGATGAAATTTAAGTTGACAAACCTGTATTTAGTGGGCATTATATTAAAACATTAAACATAGAAACACAGGATGTCAATGAATATTGCTTTTCTGCTATTCACTAAAGCATCAATGTCTTCTATCACTTTTTGAACATTATTAAGTTGAAACCTGTCAGTATGCTTCTGTGGGCAGATTCTGTTCTCTTCACTGTGGAAGTAAGTTGCTTGTCAAAGAATGTAAATCAAAACATTGACATAATCACAGCTACAAACTTCTAAAGTCATAGAAATTTACGTTGAGAAAAATTCTTATAAACATTTTTTGAGACTAATTTCATTAAGGAACTTACAACACAATGTAGGTCCATATGTTATAGCTATAGCTCAGTTTCCATATCTTTACTATCAAGTGAGAAGACACTGAACTTTTCATTTAATATTTCAAAATCCTGAAAATGAATCTCAAATTTGTGGAGACGACCAATGAATATATTTTGATATTGTTTAAAATTTCATTCCTTTTCCCATAGTTAAACATGGCAACTTGGAAAAACGAGCTATGATCTCATTGCCTTGCTGTCTATTCCACAAATAGAGTTTCATCTTAATGGCCCGAATCATACATCTTTGAAATTAATACGAGGGTCGTTCAATAAGTAATGCCCCACTTTTTTTTTTTTTTAAATCCATTCATATATATATAGAAAGAGCTCCATGATCAGCCTTGCTGACACACAAGTTGCTAACATGGTATCAACTACGATGACTTGCACCAGGCAACCTGTCAACCCAACGGGAGGCTAGCCACACCCACATTTCATTTATTTCCCTTGCACTACATAATGACACATGGCTGCTCCATTCATGGGTGGCGAGTGAGCACGAGTGCTCTTGTTCGCCTAGATGCATCATCAACAGACCTGCACTAGGCCTCACTCATATTTATGCAGCATGCCGTCTAGGGATGTTGTGTAACACTTCCTAGTGATACGAAATTATGCCTGGGGCTTGAAAGTGGCTAAAGATGACTTCTTTCTCTATTTGATACAGAAAGTGCTCACACCATTACCTTGTTGGCTACAAATGGATGAACAAGTGACAGGATTTGAAAATCCTCAAGAAGTACTTGCAGGTGTGTGTGGCGGAATAATATCTCAACACAGGGCATTGCCTACAGAATTCTCAAAAATGGTAAGTGCTGTGTCGTACAGACAAGACACAGCCTGGGTAAAAACACCACTGGCACAAAGATGCGAGTTGGTGACAGTGCCATGGAGACTCGCCACTTGTGCGGGTTCCACCAGTGCCATGGGCAGTGTTGATGATGAAGATGTTGACTTCGCCTCAGCCAATTGACGGCTGAGTACAATTTGCCAATGACCGGATGACAATGGGCAGAAGCCTACTCTAAAGATAGAACAGCAGCTCTTGTCCACTTTGTTATAAATAATTGTCCAGGGCTAACTTAGACAGGGAACGTCCTGAACTCTTAGAAGTGAACAGACTATTACTGTATATTGCATTTGCTATGTACTGTGGAGTTTACGTAACATTATTTACACTAGCCATTGAGGGTATCTTTTGTGTTATATTACATGCAGTGTTGCAGACTTCATTGTTCGACAAGTCACAAAGGTAAGTAAACCTTTTTAACTTATTTGTGTGACTTTGTTACTAATTTGTTGGAGCGTTGTAGATCCTACATTCTCCTATCCTGTTACCTGATGCTGACGCATAGCTGTGCAATAGGGGCAGGGAGAAACTGTCTTAGCAGTGTACTGCACCATAAGCCATTTCACAAACTCTGCCTACCATAATATAACAGGGGCACCTTGGCCTCCACAGCAGTAGCAATGAGGCCTTTATAAAAGTAGTGACGAGAGTTTGGAAAAATAAGGAACACAGTCTAGCATATTCCCATTTATAAATAGTTCTGCCAACCTGCAGTGGAAAATGTTCAAATTACTTTCATTTGAGGAGTGCCTTGGGGGGGGGGGGGGGGGGGAAATCTTTATCGCAGACTGTTTCACCTTCAGAAAAATAGCAACTTCAGTCAAAATTTGGTTTTATTAGTGTTGTACATCCAACCACTTATGCTAAGTAACCTTATGAATACGATAAGATGGCCAACAACCTTATTTGAGAAATACAGGGTGATTCAAAAAGAATACCACAACTTTAAAAATGTGTATTTAATGAAAGAAACATAATATAACCTTCTGTTATACATCATTACAAAGAGTATTTAAAAAGGTTTTTTTCACTCAAAAACAAGTTCAGAGATGTTCAATATGGCCCCCTCCAGACACACGAGCAATATCAACCCTATACTCCAACTCGTTCCACACTCTCTGTAGCATATCAGACGTAACAGTTTGGATAGCTGCTGCTATTTCTCGTTTCAAATCATCAATGGTGGCTGGGAGAGGTGGCCGAAACACCATATCCTTAACATACCCCCATAAGAAAAAATCGCAGGGGGTAAGATCAGGGCTTCTTGGAGGCCAGTGATGAAGTGCTCTGTCACGGGCTGCCTGGCGGCCGATCCATCGCCTCGGGTAGTTGACGTTCAGGTTTCATAACTAACCTTTTTCGTAGGACTCTCCATACAGTTGATTGTGGAATTTGCAGCTCTCTGCTAGCTCTGCGAGTCGATTTTCCTGGGCTGCCAACAAATGCTTGCTGGATGCGTGCTACATGTTCATCACTCGTTCTCGGCCGTCCAGAACTTTTCCCTTTGCACAAACACCCATTCTCTGTAAACTGTTTATACCAATGTTTAATACACCACCTATCAGGAGGTTTAACACCATACTTCGTTCAAAATGCACGCTGAACAACTGTTGTCGATTCACTTCTGCCGTACTCAATAACACAAAAAGCTTTCTGTTGAGCGGTCGCCATCTTAGCATCAACTGACGCTGACGCCTAGTCAACAGCGCCTCAAGCGAACAAATGTACAACTAAATGAAACTTTATAGCTCCCTTAATTCGCCGACAGATAGTGCTTAGCTCTGCCTTTTGTCGTTGCAGAGTTTTAAATTCCTAAAGTTGTGGTATTCTTTTTGAACCACCCTGTACATCAAATTCCATAAAGGTAAAGGTAGCTTTAATCAACCCAAAGGTTGGTTTGAAGACCACAGTGCTTTACTAAGCAAGGTCCTGTGGGATGTGGTGTTCACTTGGCCTCCTCTGCCTTTGAACTGACTGACCCAGCTGGTTACAGGGGGATCTGCAGTGCAACTCACCAGTTTTCACACTAACAAACATTGCTAGATGTGAAAAAAATGATAAGTGACAGGTCCAAATCCTCGAACTGATTTAGACTGAACCCCATCCCTTTGGATCCTCTGAGCCACATCCAGATTTCGTGGCAAGTACCATCATTCCTATACATGTAACTTGTTCAGTATATGGATAAGGAAGGAGAAAGCACCCCTATGCCAAATGCAAGAACTCAAGACATTATTCTCTTCCAAAGCCACATTCTGAACTGATAATAACTGTTTGGAACTGAATCCTTTTCAACTCCACTGCTAACAGATGTATTGAATGTGATATATGGAACCATCCTTCTACTTCTAACACCTGCACGTTACAAAGTTTCCAATATATTAGATGCCACCTTTTCACTGTTTGTTGTAATGCCATTTTTCAACTTCTAATTGATCATTAATTATATCATACACTGAATGTTTAATTATTACACCGAATGTAAGTATCTTGCATCTCCATGAAAATTTTCAAATACAGCAACATATGTTTGAAACTGTGCACTTAACTTTGTTGCTGTGTAGTTACTCTCAAAGGGTAGGATTTCACACACTGTTGTTCAAATAAAATAACTATGTGATTGGAGTTTGGAGATGGGGAAGAAGGGGCTGTGTTGTTGAGATGCAGCCAACTGCACCTGACAATGTTTAGCATGGGCAACACAACAAGCATGTGGCTAACCAACACACTGAAATGTCAATCACAAATTATTTTTATCACAGCATAAAAATCATATTTGTCAGAACACTGATGCATTATAATTTCTACTTAATTTTTATATTTCAATGTTCAACATTTACACAAAAAAGATCAAGACTAGAGTAAACCTTCTACAAAGATAAATGCATAATTGTCAGGAATAAGACTATTATTGTAAAATAACTGCAGTGAGAAACAGTGATTAGGAATACTCCTGAGTATTTAGTAGTAAATATTTGTACCTTTAAAATACTGTTCCAGGCTACAACAAATGCATATATTGGTTATGCAATCTGAAATTTCAGATGTTAGCACAGTAGTTACAAGAATAAAGTTGTGTGCTTTAAATACCCTTCAATCATAAATACAGGAGTTCTGCAGTCAATTTAGTGCCATTTACTCCCAAAATAGAAAGTAACTTTTTTTTTTTAAACTTTCATTACAAACTACCATTACATACTCTAATGTTTTGACTTGTAATGAGAAAATCAGAGTTTACTTTCATCAACATGCCACTTCAATACTCATGGTGAAGACTGACATGCTATAAATTGTATTCTCTTGCATATATTTTCTTTCTATAAAAAAGAAGTCTCACTGATCAATAACAGTTAAAAGAGTCTTCCCTCTAACGAATTTTGTGATAATGGAGACTTTCTTGCTCCAGATGTTTTATAAATAATTTGTGCTTTGAAAGAACTGGGGCTGTGTATGAACCCCAGATGTCAGATCATTTGTGTCTTGAGATTACCAATATTTATGTATCACACTGAAAAAATCTTGTGCATGAAAAGGCTTGGCACCATAATTATTTATGCAATGTTCATAAAAACAAATTGTGTCTCAGAAGTTTTTTTTTTGTTTTGTTTAAATATTGGACTATGACTAGCCACGGTGAGATTCCTGCTAGCACCCAGAGTTTTACAGTCAGTATCAACTGACTGAACTTTGGCAACAACTGTTGAGCAATACGTAGAACACCACACACCAATCT
Organism: Schistocerca nitens; assembly: GCF_023898315.1. Classification (NCBI taxonomy): domain Eukaryota; kingdom Metazoa; phylum Arthropoda; class Insecta; order Orthoptera; family Acrididae; genus Schistocerca; species Schistocerca nitens. The sequence continues at coordinate 340,560,706 of NC_064619.1, forward strand.
GCAGGGTTTGTTCACAGGCGAATTCTGAAAGCACTGGAATAAAAGAAAAATGAACAACTTGTTAACAGCATGTTATGTAAGAATAATGTTGGACTTGACCAGTCACAGTTAATCTATTAATGCTATTTGACATCACATCATATGATACTGAACTTCCCAGTTCAGACCATGAAAGAATAAAACTGATCTTTATTAACAGTTACCTGGAATGACCTAAGAATTGTGCAAGAGAATTTCTGTGTGGTTTGGAAAGTAAAAGAGAGGTACTAGCAGAACTGAAACTGTGCAAGTGTGTTGTGCTCATGAAAATCAAGGTTTTGTACTCCAGTCCTGGTCCGTTTCACAATTTTAGTCTGCTGGGAAGTTTCAAAACCATGCACACTCAACTTCAATGTGAAAGATTCAGTCTGGTTCCTCGAATTACTCGAATTAGTTTTGTCTAACGGCACCAAAAAAATTATGCAATCAACTTCATACTGGTCTCACTGAGTTATTTTATTGTGCAAAGTCACAAAAAAAGAGACCAGAAGGCCATAAAAAGTAATTTTTATGTATATCTATTCACTAGCAAGCTACTTTATTGTGGTTGTCGGACGAAATTTCATGTACCATGATCATTTTCCGCTGTTCTGTTCCTCGTGTGAATGGTGCATGGGGAAGACTACCTATTTATAACCTTCCATATGAGCTTCAATTTATTTGACTTTAGTAAGATATATGAGGAAGGAAGTAATTGAGAGGGCTAACCAGAAAGTAACATACGTTTTGAAATAAAAAATGAACACTTATGGTAAAACCAAATTTTATTATATACATTTTAAAGATAAGCTCCTAAGCTATTTTTCTACATAACTGGCATTCAAATTGAGGCACTATCATATCATGACAAGTTTTTCAATACCCTCCCTACAGAAATCTGCCTCCTGCGATTGCAACCACTGGTTTATATCGACACACAGTTCAGCATCAGCATCAAATGTTGTGGGAAGAGATGGTAGTCGCTCAGTGCCAAATAATGGCTGTGTGGTGGATGATCAAACACCTCCCATTAAAAACCCCACCAGAGTTCTCAGGTATGATTAGTTGTGTGTTGTCTTGAAGAAACAAAACTTTTGCACTCAGTTTTCCCTAACGCTTGGTTTGTATCAACTGCTTTAACTTCGTCGGCGTTTGACAATAACTGAGTTAATTGTGTGCCATATTCAACAAAATCAACTAGAATCACTCCAGTGGCCTCGATCTTTCTTGCTGATAGCTTTTGCAAACACTTCCATTGTTTCTTGGGAGGATTTATGGGTCCCCATTCCATCGACTGCCTTTTTGTTTCACAATTGACATGCTTCACCTATGTCTTGTCCCCAGTTATGATACTATCTTTAACTTTGTTACCATTTTCTCATTATCTTCGAGGAAGGTCAGTGCTGCAGTGAGTCTCTGTTTTTCGTGATCTTCTATTAGGATTTTGGGAACCCAACTAGCACAAAATTTGTTGTAACCAAGCTTCTCCACCACAATTTCATGCACCAAACTTTGCGATTACAGATCATTTTCCCCAAATTTCACAGTGTGATGACTGTCATGAATTTTGTCCATTTTCATCACCAGTTCATCAGTCACAAGTCTAGTACCTCCCGCCGGAAGTCGAACACACGCCAGAACAAATGGACGCGGCCAGCCCATAGAGGGCTCCGTGCCCGCGGCGGCTCTTCTGCGCAGTGGCTCTTGCGCAGAGAGGGCGCCACCGCTACACCACGTACAGACCGCGGCCAATAGCCACTCCCTCCAGTTTCGTATATAGGGACCCGCTCTGCCCTAGTCCAGTCAGTCTGGTACTCTCTCCGTATTGCATCTCTATCTCGGCGGTACTGTGTTCTAGTCATTGCTCGTTGTTGACATTTGCCTGGCTCTGGTTCAGAGTGGATTTACTGTTGGTGTTTGGTGTTGTGGTTTCTACAAGCCTCCGTTGTTTATCTCTTCCTTGTTGTGTCGGTCGTTGTCGGTTGTTGTCAGTTGTCGTTGGTCTGTCGTCCCACTCGCCCTTGTGTTTGCCCGGTGGTGCGTGCTCCACCACCGGCGGCTTCCCCGCCTGGCGGCTCACCGGCGGCTCCCCCGCCTGGCGGCTCCGATCCACAGCCCAAGGCGTTCCCACAGTTGGTTTTGGTTTCTACAACAAGGCTAGGCCTACCACTGCGGTCCTCATGAAGAACACTGGTACAGCTGTTTTGAAAATCAATGCAACACTGCCTCACTCAGGTTTCACTCATTATGCCTTTTTCCATACACATCACAAAAGGTCATAATAAATTTCAATTATTTTGTAGTTTTATTTTTTTTTTATTTTTTTTTTTCAAAATCCAAGTCTCAATTCTGATGCTGAGCTTGTCTGATGTCATGGGAATGGGGTCAGAAGTCACCAGCATAAACGGCGCAGCCTCAGCTGAAGGGGAGTAGTTGCAGTGAGTCTTGGGACAGTATTGACAGATGTAGCAAAATGACACATGGACAGTTACAGATGCAAATATTTTTCTAGATAGCACTGTATTGTTTTGCTCAGTGTAAATGTGGGAACACTGATGCAATGAGATATTTCAGTGCATCCCACTGAAGACTTTATATTTTTAATGTGATCTTAACTTTATAAATAACAAAATCTATTTGTGGATCTGCAACCCTAGACAAACACAAGATAAGTTAGGAGTTTTAGATCTGAGAGTCTACTGTATTAGTGGGGTCACATGAATGTCATTTCTAATAAATATCAAGATGCATACTCCTAGATATTTAATGGCTTGTGGCTGTAAACAGTCGTCTTCAATCAAACACTAATGGCTCTTTTGGGAAAAAGTACACATTGACCATGCAGGATTTAGACATTAGAACATAAATAATATAATTATAATCACTACTAGCTTCAGCCACAAATTGGCCATCTTCAGAGTTTATTCACCATAGGTGGCATTTGGTGGAAAAGGCATATGACAAAAATTATTTCATGAAATGCCATCTATGCGGTATGCAGTAGAATCTGAAGATGCTCAATGTAGTGTTAAAACTGGTGGTGACTGTTGTCATAATTGTGATTATGAATAATACAGAAAGGAGTATGTAAGAAATGGGCCTTTCTGTCTATTTATGTGCAGTACATTGTGCAAGTTGGCAAACTGCTAGTCACTGTACCAGAATCAGTCCTCTGCAGGTCTTCCTCCATTTCAATACATTTTTCTGGTGCTCTACTGTACAACAGCACCATCAGTTAACACCTTCGTGGAGTGTTTCTGAAGAGCAAGGATGTGATGCTTACATTTTATAGCTGGGTGATGCAACATTTGATTTTATATTCGATGAGGGCCCAGAGTTGTATTTCGGAACATTGAAAATGTTGTGAGAAGTTCCCACTCAGAGAAAGGGTTCCATATATTGCCTGTTGAAAGACAGTATGATGAATGGTGGAGGGTAGTTACGAGAACTGACTGTAAGGTCTGATTTCACTACGCAACCATGACAGGTGCCTAGGAAGATGGGTAGGGGGGGGGGGGGGGGGAGCAAGCACTAGAAAAAGAAATAAATAATTATTATTGTGTAGTGGGCTAAGGCTCTGTGACATTTAAAGGTAATATGGAATATTTCAGCAGATGGCACTTATATTATTGAAGTGCCCTTCTGCGGCATTTTAATTGCTACAGAGACTTCCTGCATCAACAAAGGGACTGGACTCTGAAGGGATACCTTGAGGCCCATGGAAAGTTGTATCAAATGTCAGAAGTGCTAAAAAGAGTCAGCATTCTTAAGAATCCAATGAGGGGAGTCTAGTGCAGTATCAGTGTGGGAGAGAGAATATAATCAGGTTGTAATAATTATTACTGAGGTCACTGTAAATCTTCCACTGAATAAAAGGGTACAATTTTGGGCAAGACCACAGATCCACATCTGCTCTAATAAGCTACCACAGTTAGTGATCTTATGGCTATCCCACAAAAGGTGTATGTGCATTAAAATCTCCCAGAAAAACAAAGGTTGGTTGCAGAATGAGATTTTCACTCTGCAGCAGAGTGTGCGCTGATATGAAACTTCCTGGCAGATTAAAACTTGCCCGCGAAAGGCAAAGGTCCCGAGTTCGAGTCTCGGTCGGGCACACAGTTTTAATCTGCCAGGAAGTTTCATATCAGCGCACACTCCGCTGCAGAGTGAAAATCTCATTCTGGAAACATCCCCCAGGCTGTGGCTAAGCCATGTCTCCGCTATATCCTTTCTTTCAGGAGTGCTAGTTCTGCAAGGTTCGCAGGAGAGCTTCTGTAAAGTTTGGAAGGTAGGAGGATACTGGCAGAAGTAAAGCTGTGAGTACCGGGCTTGAGTCGTGCTTCGGTAGCTCAGTTGGTAGAGCACTTGCCCGCGAAAGGCAAAGGTCCCGAGTTCGAGTCTCGGTCGGGCACACAGTTTTAATCTGCCAGGAAGTTTCAAAGGTTGGTTGGTTGGAGAAGGGACCAAACTACGCGGTCGTCAGTCCCTCCGACCTTAGATTAACTGAAACCGATAAAATCCCACATTAGGAGAGGGAACTACAATGTCCATAAAATGATAAACTAATGACAGGGAAGGAAGGAAGAAGCACAGGAGACAAGAGAGACGCTCAAGACATAACAGATCCCGTAAGGAAAGGAGTGGGAAGGCAGAGGGCCCGGGTTGAACCACCAAGCCCAGTTGAAACCAATCCAGTTGGAGTGAAGGCGGGAGGCAAGAGGGCCTACCATCCCCTCCACTCACCGATAAGGCGGAAGATCCCTCCCTTAAATAAAGCGATAAAAACCCCCATCATGAATAAAACATAAAATGAGATCCACCACTGAGGCATTGTCAGCCAACATCAGGGGTAGCGAGTCTGAAAAGTTAAAAGTCCGTTGTAGGGTGGCTAAGTTGGGACAGTCCAATAAGATGTGAGCCACGGTCAACATCGATCCACAATGACAGAAGGGGGGGTCCTCACGACGGACGAGATAACCGTGAGTCAAAAAAGTATGGCCGATGTGGAGCTGGCATAGGATGAAGGCCTTACGAGAGGCACGTAAGGAGGACCACCATGGAGTTGTAGAATCCTTAATTGCCCAGAGCTTGTTCGGTGAAGAAAGAGTGATCGATTCTGCATCCCAAAGGCCCAAAACCTTACAATTTCATTCCGAGCGAAGATCTATTTCCGGAATGCCAATAGCAAGAGATGGCCTGGTAGTAGCTAATTTAGCCAGTTAATCGGCAAGTTCATTGCCAGGAATCCCAACATGGCCTGGGGTCCAAAAGAAAACCACCGAGCATCCATGTTGAGTGAGGAGAGAAGGGGAGTCATGGATGGCAATGACAAACGAGTGGCGAGGGAAGCACTGGCCGATAGCGTGCAAACCGTTCAATGAGTCACTACAGATAGTGAAGGATAGCCCTGAGCAGGGGCGGATATGGTCCAGTGCGCGCAACATGGCTACCAATTCTGCAGTAAAAACACTACAGCCATCACACAAGGAACGAAGTTCCTTGCGTCGCGCATAGGTGTAAGCAAAATCAGTGCGGCCAGCAACCATGGAGCCATCAATATAGATCGCTTCTGAACCCTGAAAAGAACTGAGGAGACAGGAGAACTGGTGGCGAAGAGCCATCGGAGGGACAGAATCCTTTGAATCGACTGAGAGATCAAGACAGAGCTGTGGCCGAGAGACGCACAACGGAGGGGTACGTGCTTGAGTGGAGAAGAGAGGCGGTAAAGGCAATTGCTGGAGCTCAGAAAAGAGTGACTGAAAGCGGACAGCCATGGTAAGCCCACATCGTGGCTTCCGCTGCGGCAGGGTGACCTCTGTGTCTGGATAAAAGAAGACCATAATTAGGGTGTTTTGGGGTGCAGCGAATGCAGAGCGCATAAGGTATCAGCTGTTGCTGGTGCAAAACTCTCAGTAGTGGAATCCCCACATCTGCGAGAAGGCTAAGTACGGGGCTAGTCAGGAAGGCACCAGTCGCAAGTCGGACCCCACAGTGGTGGATAGGGTCTAGTATCTGCAGTGTCGAAGGCGGCGCAGACATAGACAGGACTTCCATAGTCTAAACGAGACTGGACCAACTACTGATACAATCGCAGGAGAACAGATGGTTTGCACCCCAGGAGGTATTGCACAGACACCTAAGAACACGGAGATGGGACCAGCACATCCTCTTCAGCTGGCAAAGATGAGGGAGCCATGTCAACTGGGCATCGAAGACAAGACCCAGACACATGTCTTGGCCGCCAAAAACTGAAAGCCATGGGAGAGAGCCCATGTGTGCGCCCGACAGATTGCCCCCTGTAGATGTCGTTCTGCAGTGACCATTACGAAGGAGGCGAAGTATAAACAAAAATCGTCAGCATACAAAGAGGGGACACTGTCGGCCCAACAGCTGTCACCAGACCATTAATGGCTATGTGAAAGAGGTACGCTCAGCACGAAACCCTGTGCAACCCCATTTTCTTGCCAATGGGGAGAGCTGTAGGAGGAGCCAACTTGGACCTGAAAAGAGTGACAAGAAAGGAAGTTATGGATAAAAACAGGCAGAGCACCACGAAGGCTCCATTCATGAAGGGTGGTGAGGATGTGGTGGCGCCAGGTGGTGTCATAGGCTTTATGCAGATCAAAGAAGACTGCAAGGTGTTGCCGATGGGCAAAAGCCGACTGGATAGCAGACTCCAGGTGGACCAAGTTATCCACCGTAGAGCGGCCACAACGAAAACCACTTTGAGTCAGTGACAAAAGGTCATGGGATTCAAGGCTCCAATACAGCCACCAACTCACCATGCGTTCAAGGAGCTTGCAGAGGGTGTTCGCAAGGCTAATTGGACGGTAGCTATCCAACTGAAGAGGCGGTTTCCCTGGCTTCAACACCAGAACAACAATGCTTTCCTGCCACTGGGTATGAAAGACTCCCTCACTCCAGAGACAGTTGAAGAGGGTCAGTATACGATGGTGGCCAGCCACCGATAACTATTGGAGCATTTGGTTATGTATCCGAGCCGGTCCAGGAGCCGTATCAGGACAAAGGGCGAGGGCACTGGCAAATTCCCACTAACTGAATGGGACATTATATGGCTCCGAGCAGTGAGAAACAAAAGACAAAGGCAGTCATTCTGAACGCTCCTTCAGGAGAAGGAACGTGGGCAGGTACTGAGCCGATGCCAAAGCTTGAGCGAAATTTTCTGCTACAAAGTCCGGATTGGTAAGGACAACACCATGCAAAAAAATTCCTGCAACCCTGGTGGGAGGACGGTGACCAAAAATTCGCCTGAGTTTCACCCAGACTTGTGAAGATGGAGTGTGGGGTCCAATGGCAGCTACGTATCGTTCCCAGGAAATCCGTTTCTGAAATTTGATTAGGTAGCGGACCCAGGTGTGGAGTTGTTTAAAGACCAGAAGAAGAGCAGTAGAAGGGTGCCACTTGAAGTGTTGAAGAGCCTGGCAGTGGTCTTTTATGGCTGCAGCAATTTCTGGAGCCCACCAAGGGACCATCTTCCGGTGGGGGGAACCTGAAGAAGGGATTGCTGAAACAGCTGCTGAAAGGATTGATGGCAGTCAAAGTCTGAGTAGATTCATCAACACTATCGTGTGGCAATACAGGGGGGATAGGAGCAGAGGAGAAGGCACCCCAATCAGCCTTAGATATGGCCCACCTGGGAGGGTGATGGAGCGAGAGACACTGAAGGAAGGTCAAAACAATCGGGTAATGGTCGATGTCACATAAGTCATCGTGGATGCCCCACTGAATGGAGGGAATGCAGATGGCGAGGTCAATGGTGGAGAAAGTGCCGTGCACCACACTGAAGTGTGTGGGAGTGCCTGTGTTTAGTAAACAGAGGTCAAGTCCTGCCAGAACAGCTTCAACTGACCTGCCCAGGGCAGTAGTCGTATGACTACTCCAAAGAGGGTTGTGGGCATTAAAGTCTCCTAATAACAGGAAGGGAGTTGTTGAAGAAGGCTGGTGAGGGCATGGGATGTGGGCGGCCTGCAGGCGGGAGGTAGAGATCACAGATTGTGACTGGAGTGGCCAGATGGACTCTGATAGCAATGGCTTCCAGAGTGGTATGGAGGGGAACCCATTTACTAACAATGTGCTTGCAGACCAAGGAGCAAACACCACCAGAAGCCCGCAAGAGGCCAATTCGGTTCCGACAGAAAGCATGGAACCCACAAAGGGTGGGTGAGTAAAAATTGGCAAAATGGGTCTCCTGGAGTGCAATATAAGTGGAAGAGTAGATAAAAAGAAGAGGCTGCCACTCTGGAAGGTGACGCAAATATCCATTACAATTCCACTGGAGGATTCTCAAGCCAGAGTCCAAAGTGGAAGCGAATGGACCAGAGTTGGTCACGTCACCAAGTCGCTACCCGTCACCGATAAGAACTGGGTAATATCCATATAGGTGGGGTCAGACTCTGTTGGTTCATTGACTGTAGGAGGGGATGGCTGCATCTCAGGGAGTATCAGAGGTGCTTACCCCTTGTTCCTGCGTTTCTGCTTCTTCTCTTGGGAAGGAAGAGAAGGGCAGACTTCAGCGAGGGCAGACACGGAATTACACCGGGCGATCTTGGTGCCCACTGGCCGCGGATCATGTTGCCAATGTGGAGCAATACATTACCTTTCAGGGGGGTGCTAGGAAGAGGAGTACCAGGAGGGAGCTATAGTACCGGCGGGGCAGGGGGAGCAGCACCCGAAGGGGTGGGTATGGGTACTGAGGGGGAGGGGGATGGGAGGAGAAGGAGGAGGCTGATGGCATGGGGTGAAGAGGGTGGGGCTAGGAAGAGGAGGGGGTAGGAGGGGGAATGGACTAATTGAAGCAATAGTAGAAGTCATAGACACAGGATGGAGCCCGTCGTATTTTTGATGAGCCCCAGTGTAGGTGAGCTGATCTAAGGTTTTTTACTCTTGAAGCCTTCTTTCTTTCACAAACACCAGGCATGTAGGCGGGCATGGAGAATGCCGTCCATTACAATTTACACACATTGGCGAGTGAGCATAGGCACTCCCCTCATGGGTGGGGGCCCCACAGAGGGGGTCAGTAGTGCAGCTGGAAGACATGTGTCCAAACAGTAAGCATTTAAACACCTCATCAGTGGTGGAATATAAGATTTTACATCACACCGATACACCATTACCTTGACCTTCTCTGGGAGGACAGCCCCCTCGAAGGCCAGGATAAGGGCACCCGTAGCAATGCGATTGTTTGGATGGCCTTGCTGCATACGGCGGATAAAACAAACCCCTCGCAGCTTGAGGTTAGCAAGGAGCTCCTTGTCAGTTTGCAAAAGAAAAACTCAATGGAAAATAATGCCCTGTACTGAGTTCAAAGATTGGTGGGGCGTGACGGAGACTGGGACGTCACCAAGACTGTCACAAGCACGCAGGGCGTCAGATTGGGCAGCAGAAGATGTCTTGATGAGCAAAGCAGCGGACTGCATTTTACTCATCGATTAAACTTCACCATACTTATCTTCAATCGTCTCCACAAAAAACAAAGGCTAGGTCGTGGCAAAACTACCGCCACCCGTCCTGGTACAAACCAGGTACCGAAGGAAAAGTTTCAACCCAAGTCGGCGAGCTTGACCCTCCTCCCAGGGGGTGGCCAGGGAGGGGAAGGCCAAAGGATCAGAAGAAGGAGTCTCACATCTGCTACCACTGTTAGAGATGGCCACAGAATGGCCAGGATGGTGACGCTTTTATCGCTTCATGCGTAAGGTGTCCACCCTAGTACCACCCACTACCATCAGGGGCTCACCCCATGGGCACCACCCAGCCACAGTAAGGGCTGTCTGGCACGGCAGCTATTGCCAGGAGTTCTGGTGCCCCAAAACGACGAGCATCGACTCATGGGCATACACGAGGCGTTAACAGCTCACGTACTAGTAGTGTGATCCCTGTGGCGTTAGGGGGCTCAGCCAAGTGGGTACTTAACAGCCCCACCACATGGACTGGCTACCGTGCTGGTGACCTAGCAGGAGGGGGGCCAGGGTGCAAAGGGAGAGGGGAGGGGAGGGGGAGAGAAACCTGCACCATGGAAGCTAGGTAGGGAGTTCATCCCCGATGGCTCACACTGAACACAAAATTTTGGAAATGGAGGTCAAACCCCAAGGGGACCAAAACAAAGCCAAGAGGATAGCCAGGTCGACAAAGAAGTCCACTAAGAGGGAACAGAGGGGCAGGGACAAAGGAGCAAGGATAGGGAGGGAGAGGAACAGGGATGGTAATGCAGCCTGGAGAAGAAAGGAAAGGAGACTGCAATAGCTCGGGGCCCCGTGCGTCCCACACGTACCCACAAAAGGACTGTGGCCCCCCCTGGGGGAGTAGAAGAAAGGGCAGGTTATAGCTGGAAGATACAATTTAAGAGCTCACGTAATGCTACGTCCCTCTCATGCTGGTAGTGAAATAAATGTTGCAAACGGCGAATTCTCAATTACCTGACAAAAAAAGTAAAGCACCCAGAAGACGCGGTCAGATGTCATTGTAACTTTGTACACTATACACCACTGGAGAGCATGTATGTGATCCGAGTTACAGTTCTCTGTGACACGTAGAACAGCTACCAGAATGAATTAGTGTTTCTGTGTTTAGTGTTCTTATCACGCCTGGCAGAATATTTAAGGGACATGAACAGTGTTAGATGTTGAATGACCACTGTGGAGGACATGGAGATACTGTACTCATGTGAGACAGCGGTATCAGAACCTGATAAGAGTTTGAAAGAGGCTACTGTGGAACTCCATTTGACCAACTAGTTCTATAATGTAACATCCAGATTTGTGGGGCATTCAGATGTGACAGTAGCCCAGTGTTGGAATGCATGGGAATGTGATGGCAGGCATACTCGTTAACTTTCTGGTCAATCATGTCTGACCATCACAAAGGAGGATCGCACCTAGCACATCGTAACCCCATCTCATCTGTGCCTGCCATTCTACAGCAAGTAAAAGACTCCCTGCAACATTTTGTGTCATCCCACACCATTAGTCAGAGATAAGGAGCTCCTGGATCAAGGAATTACTGTCCCACGCATAGGCTTTCATGAAAAACACAAAACAAACTGCTGTATTTTGTTGTGCCATGCTTGGGAAGCATCAACTGCTGATGAATGGTGTCACATTGTGTTGAGTGATAAATCGTGGTTCTCACTATCATTGGTGACAATCAGCAAGCTCGGAGGTAACCTGGGGAGAGGTCAGGCACATTACTTTTGGCGTTATGGTGTGGAAAGCGATCAGGTATGACTTTATGTCACGGTTGGTTGTGATTGAAGGAACTGATGATGACAACAGTACAACATGGACATCCTGCATCCTCATGGGTAACTTCCCTTGCAACACTATCATGGTGCCTGTGCCTGCATCCAGGCCATTCTGATAAGTGAGCTCATACTGCCAAGTTCTTTGTACTGGGGTGAATTTTTCCTTCTTTTCTGCTGTTGTTTATTTTGTAAGATTTGTGGTGGGTCTTATACCAGCACTAGTGGGAAGTTGCATCCCTAGCTGATATAACATCGCAATATTTTGCCAACCCCAATACAACTCCAGATGATAGCAGTATTACCTTCATCCTATCTTCTCTGAGTCCGGATCCTTCCTGCCACCTCCCTCTCGATTCAACTACGGTGAAGATTCCTGGAATGCTTCCGAAAGTTCTCGCTATTGCGCTACTAAATAAATAGCCACACTTCTAAATGGGTATATTTTGACCAACATTTTCATTATTACTTTTCACAACACAACAATTGCTATGGTAATACCACTCTCTTGAGTACATTCAAATGTCTGTACAAGCATACTGTAAGACCTGAGATAAAAACAAGAAAATCAACTACCACTCGTAAATTGTTCATTATGCCCGTGTTGTTGCATTTTTTACTCCATGACTCTCGGATTCAGGCGCTTGCTGCACCATGGCACAAATGACTCCCAGACGACTAGTGGTTGTAATACCATTTTTACTGGTCCCCTTCTCACCAGCTCCACCGCTGCTCCACATTCACTGCTTATGAGAAAGGAAAACACACAGTTTTCCTTTCCCACTGCATTTATCCTTATTCAATTTACTCACAAGCAGCTTTCCAATGGTGTGTTGGGATATTTTTATAAACATCCCGAAACACTACAGTACATCTGAGTTGGTTTTTCAATCACTGGAGTAATCATTGCAATAACATCACATACCCTATCAATTAGTAAAGTTTCATTTTACTTTTTTCTCCCCTTCTGGATGCTTCACTTTTTTAATCAGGCAGTATATATTTGTTCATCTCATTACCACCAGTGCTCCACTGGTCGTGAAGATCAGCATACACACCATCATACACTCTCACAGTCAATTCCGTTCTGATGTGGCTCACTGCTTTTGTAATCATAAGGTACAATTTTCTGCATTCTGCATAGTGCAACATCTTTTGTTTCTGAATATTTAAACCAAGTTAACAATGTTTGCACCACAATGAAAACTTATCAAGATCTGACTAGGTATTTGTGCAACTTTTTTCAGGCTTGAGTTAGCAAATTTAAAAAGCAGACTGGATAAGCTGAAGTTAGATATAGCGAAAATTAGTAAAGTTTGGGGGCAGGATGAAAGACACTTCAGGTCAGGCAAGTACAGGGCTATCAATATAAACTCAAACAGGGGTAACACAGGAGTAGGTCTAATAATGGATAAGAAAATAGGATTGCAGGTAAGCCATTACGACCAGCACAGTGAATGCATTGTCACAGCCAAGATGGACATACAGTCAACACCCACAAAGGTAGTGCAAGTTAATATGCCAGTAGATCCACAGATAATGAAGAGATTGAAGAACTGTGTGATGAGGTAATAGAAGTTATTCAGATAGTTAAGGAAGAGGAAAATTTAACTATGATGGGGATCTGGAATTATATAGTAGGAAAAGGAAGGCAAAAGTAGTAGGTGAATATGGACTGGGGAACAGGAATGAAAGAAGAAGTCATCTGGTAGAATTTTGCATGGGTCATAATTTAATTATCACTAATACTTGATTAAAGAATCACAAATGAAGGTTGTATACATGGAAGCGACCAGGAGATACCAGAAGGTTTCAGGTCAATTCTGGTACCAGGTTTTAAACTGTACAACATTTGCAGGGGCAGGTATGGACTGACCACAGTAGATTAAAACTGAAAAATCTGAGGAAATTAAAGAGACAGGGCCTGGACAAGTTGAAAGAAATGGGGTTGTTGAGAGTTTCAAAGGGCACATTAAACAATAGTTGAACACAATAGAGGAAAGGAAGAGAGAAGAAGATGAATGGATAGTTTTGAGACTTGCAATAATGAAGGCAGCAAAGGATCAAACAGATAGAAAAGGGTAGCAGAAATCCTTGGATATCACAGGGCATAAATGAGTATCACGAGCTTAAATGGAAAACTAGCACCATGCAAAGAAGGGAAAGCCGCAAGATGGAAGGAGTATATAGGAGGGGAGGGCTATGCAAGCGACATGAACTTTAAGGCAATATAATAGAAATGGAAGAGAACAAAGATGAGATAGGAGATACGATACTGTGAGAAAATTTGACACAGCACTGAAAAACCTGAGTTGAAACAAGGCACCTGGAGTAGATGACATTCTGTCAGAACTACTAATAGCACTGAGAGAGTCAGTTACAACAAAACTCTTCACCTGGTGTGCAAAATGTATGAGGCAAGCAAAATACCTTCAGACTTCAAGAAGAATGTAATAATTCAAATCCCAAAGAAAGCAGGTGCTGACTGATGTGAATATTACTGAACTAAAAGTTTAGTAAGTCACAGTTGCAAAATTCTAACAAATTATTACAGGAGAATGGTAAAACTGGTAGAAGCCAATCTTGGGGAAGATTAGTTTCGATTCTGGAGAAGGAACATGTGAGGAAATACTGACCCTAATTCTTCTCTTTGAAGATAGGTTAAAGGTAAATCTGTGTCTATAGCATTTGTAGATCTCGAGAAAGCTTATGACAATGTCGATGGAATATACACTGAAATTCTGAAGCTATCTGCAGTAAAATACAGGGATCAAAAGGCTATTTATAACTGAAACCAAATGGCACTTGTAAGAGTTGAGGAGCATGGAAGGGAAGCAGCGGTTGAGAAGGGAGTGAAACAGGTTTGTAGTCTATCGCTGGTGGTAAGTTGTTACCGGAATGGACAGTTGTCTAACTAAATCAGGTGATGCTGAGGGAATCAGATTAGGAAATGAGGCACTTTAAGTAGTAGATGAGGTTTGCCATTTGGGCAGCAAAATAACTGATGGTGGTCAAAATAGAGATGACATAAAACGTAGGCTGGCAATGGCAAGGAAAGCATTTCTGAAGAAGAGAAATTTGTTAACATCAAGTATAGATTTAAGTGTTAGGAAGTAAAACATGGACAATATACAGTTCAGACAAAAAGAGGATAGAAGCTTTTGAATGGGGAAAATCAGATGGGTGTAACTAATGAGGTACGGAATAGAATCAGGGAGAAAGGAAATATGTGGCACAACTTGACTCAGAGAAGGGATGAGTTGATATGACACTCTCAGACAAACACAATTTTTTTTTCCCTTGAGAACTGTGTGTGTGTGTGTGTGGGGGGGGGGGGGTATACAACATTAACATCTTGTGTCCCAACAGACTTCCCTGAGGCATGCCAAAAGTCACTTTTGCCTCAGTTAACAATCTTCCATCTGATAACATGCTGCATCCTCCCTACCAAGAAATTCTCAGCCAGTCACAAATTTAGGATAATACACATGATTGTCTTTTAATTACTAATCACCTACGTGTTACTGGATCAAATGATTTTCAGAAGTCAAGAAATACTGCATCTACCTGACAGCTCTTACCCCTAGCTTTCAGGATGTCGTGAGAAAAAGGAAAGCTGGGTTTTGTACAACTTGCTGGCTTTCAGGATGTAGCGAGAAAAGTAAAAGTTGGGTTTCGTATGACTGATGTTCGTGGAATTCTGTTTGAGATAAAATCTACAAGAGATTAATGGCAAAGATATTGAAAGTTAGTTTTGTGGATGACTTCTGATACCTTTCTTGTGGACAGTTGTTAACTTTGCTTTCTTCTAACTACTGGGCAAATATTTTTGTAAGGACTTCAAAGAGAGCCTTTTCCAGAACAGACAGAGTATTCAGTGTGGATTTGAATGCATTTCCTTTTTCGGTAACAACATGCTTGCAAAATTCCCCACCCGTCCCGTTTTACAAATTTTTTACCTTTCATATTTACTAGCAAAGAAATTTTTAAAACTTCCCAAAGCTGGATTGGGTTTTGCAATGCTCCAATTATCACTGTTCAAGCAACTGTTTTAAGTTTATGCATTATTCATCCCCTCCATTTTACATATATTATGACAAAAGTTTTACATAAATCATTATTTCAATATTATATTGAAATCTCTCGGGGTGCCACAGTTGAACAAAACTTCCTGCCCTTCACACAAAACTGTATTAACACAAAGTCCGAATAACTGCACAATTTTGTTCACGTGTCTTCTGGGAACCATTGACAGCACTGTGTGAACTTCAAAGTTTACTAAACATTATACCTACTCCAAGGATACAAAGAATAAATTACAATGCTACAATCTGTAATAATATTATGCTACATGGCACGGACCATGTCTACAATATCTCAACTGAAAAACATCACCTCCACGTCCCCAAATGACACAGATCCTCCTATGCCCATCACTGAAACCAATAAGCAAGCAAGTGAATATGTAACTTACTTGGCAAAATCAGACGATTTTGATATGATATGCTCAAATTCTGCAAATGACAATGCACCATCATCATCCAAATCAGCTTCTTCTAGGATATTTTGTATAAGGTGCTGCATATCCTGTTCACTTAGCCGTTGTGGCCCTGTCAAACGTTCCACAACCTTTCTCAGATCGGATACTCCCAACATATCATCACCATCAAAATCTGAAAAAAAGATTAAAAATCAAGAATGCTAAATCTCCGCACACTAAAAGAACAGTTACCATACACAGCCATTCAAAGATTAGGAGCAAAACAGACTGTCTTTATAATTTGTGCAATAATTGATAATTAAGTCAAGCATATTCAAAACTTAACCATCTCATACATGCTTACCTGATTAGGAAGGGACAATTAGGCAATACTTCATACTTGATCCTAGACTTTCTATAGACCAATTGCTTCAGTTAGATACTGTAAAATAAATACTTATAACTTGATGGTGGCCTAATTTTAAAATAACACAGCATAGGGACTCTATGCATTTCATAAATTGATACTGTCCTTCAGCACCTAACCATATTTCTGGATAGCTGTACCTGCAGAAACTTTTAACTGTGAAGTAATTATTAATGTACAGACCTGTAGTCCTTGAAAATGTTTCACTTTCACTGATGGACCATCAACGGAATGCAGCTTTACATGAGAATTCATGACATGCAATGAACTGAAGGGGAAGGGGGAGAGCTGACAAATTTCTAGTAAAAGTAAAAGATACAACAATTATTACAAGCATGTGGACATAGAAATCGAAGACAAAGCTCCACTAGAGGCAGAACTCCTTGCATAAGCAATCGGGATTCACATGCCCAACATGATGATCTGCAGTCCACTCAAACTGTGAAGCCTGATGGATAACAGAATAATGTATAATACTGAATATTACACACACACACACACACACACACACACACACACACACACACACACAACTACTATTAGTGTCACAGTAGTATTAAACTCTTAAGCAGAAGTGAACCACAAAAGAAGGGTTATTATCAATAATCACTTGCAGACTACTACCCATCCTTAAATTTTTGTGTCCATTTTTTATCCTAGACAGAGGTATATCCATAAGTAAGTTATTTAAATTATTTCTTTATCTTGTTTTGTGGATATGCCTATCATAGTTCAACTGAAGCCAATTTACTGCTTGCTATGAACAAAATTATGAAGTAAATTAATAGGCTGTAATGTGTTTGAATTTGACGTTATAAGGAGTTCATAGCAATATGTTTGTGAACCAACTTCACACAATATTTTTATTGCTTATTTTCTAACAACAAAACATTTAACTGTCCTCAACTACATTCGCTCAGAAGATTATCCCAGGCAATAGCAGAGAGTGAAAATGCCAGCAATTTTGTCAGTTAGTCAAGTTAAGTACAGATTTTTTTGCAAATAAAAGAGTTACTTCGATTTATCTGCTCATAAATGTGTTCATTCCATATTAATTTGTTCGTCCAGCAGGAAATATTAGATATGAAGTACCAGCTGAGCTAAAGTTCATTTGTTAAGTAACCTTTGAGATGCATGGAAGAACAATTTATCTGACAAAAAATTGTGGACCAAATGTGGAAGTACGTGGAAAATTGTAACATACTTGGTACACCAATAGAAGACTATTTAGTGTATACATTCAATTGGGTGGAGATAATCGTATAATGGTTTTGCCTGTGTTGCAGTCTTTCAGCACACATTATTTGAGCTATAGGGAAACAGAACGAAAAAGTAAACATATCTGAACAACACTGCATGTGACTGGAACTTTGGGAGATGAGCGAACAGTCACAGCAGAAGGCGATGTTGGAGTAGACCATTATGAAAAAGACATGGTTACAATGTGTACTGTGTGATTTGAGAGAATGCTTGAATGACCTGACATACCAAATCTATTCCCCCAACATGAAAAATAATGCTGTGTTTGGTGAATGTGAACTCATGTCAACTATGATGGACTTCTGAAAAGTGCAGCAGTGTCCTAAGCTATGTCCCCATGTGAGGGCATCACATCCTGTGTAGACATTCCACATGCCACCAGCAGAGGGATACTGCTCACAGTAAGTCTCACACAAAGTATCTTTTTAGCTGGAAAGCTAAAATCCCATAGGGCATTCGCAGTTCCCAGAGGAGGGTTTGGGTAACTGTCCTGCCTGTGTTGCAGTCTCAAGTTGAGGCCAAAGATGCTTTGTGGGATTTAGATCAGGTGACTTTGGAAGCCATGGAAGGCACTGAATAATATTTTCCCTCCTTTGAAACCAGCTCTGAATCCTAATGCTCGTGTGTGATGGGTGATTATCATGTTGGTAAGTGAGACGTCATTCAGGGTACCAAAGTCAAGGTCCAGGGATGATGACATTTTCAAGAAAATGTTCATGGCTTGCTGAACTGAACTTGCCTTGGTTACTCTCTAAGGTTTCTGCACCCATGTAAGACATCCAGCCCAAACATTTCACACTCGTGTGTCCACTTCTAGCGCGTGTGGCCACGAAGCACGCGTAATATCGTTGCCCATCTGTGTGGTAAACAAGAGCAAGACCTCTGCTCGTGGGCTCAGCTTTAACAACAAGAGTACTGCTGTTATCAGCAACCTAATGTGGTGGTAAGGTCATGCACAATTAATGGGTAAGAAGAAATGAGTTGGGGGCCCATGCTCATCACTCACACGATCACAAAATAGTTTAGGGAGTTCTCGTGAGAGTAGGAATTGTGCTGTGGGAGGCACTAAAATGCATCTGTATCTTGATTTATTAGGCAGTGGTCTAATTTTATTAGGAATCTCTACTAGTTTTTCTCTACTATCCATATTCAAGCTGCACCGTAAGTAATCACCATCTGGCTTGATGGCCATTCCCCAGTGTCCTGGTGCCCCAGAAAGGGCAGGCATCTACTCCACAGCAGGCATGGATAGTTAAGTCATCTGACCCCCAAATCTGGTTCAACACAACAGAACAGATTTACATTGCATTTCCTTGGGTTACTGCAACATGGTGTAACAGACCTTATTGTGAACCAGTGCCATAAGCCATTCACCATGCTATATCTAACCCACACATTGCAAAGGGGTAACTAAGTTTTTTTGCAGGAACGGAAGTTCCACCTGCCTTTTGTGCAGCAATTTTGCGACGACAGAAGGCTGTTTCATGACTGGCTATAGTGGTCACTTTTGTGAAATGTTCTGCATTACATGAGCAATGTCTGCTGGGCATGTCTCATCAATTACATCTCTAACTGGAAACCTCTTCTGAAAATACTCTTGATTGGCTTCCATACAAAGATGCACTCTGTGAAATGATTTACCATGTTCAGGAATCTGTGACATTTTCTATTCTTGCTCTTGCTTATAATTTGGCAGTATCTGCATATCAGTGTCTGATATGCTCTGCAGTAGGTCAGCATTTGGACCTTCACAGGGCTGCATGTACTGTTCGTAAAGGACACTCCTCACTCAACCAGTGGACTGTTAGTCTTAATGTGCAGTGTGAAGACTTTGGAAATGGATGCTATAATGGTTTAGTGGAACATGTTTATCATAATGTGGTCATCCATTCATGGGCACCATCACAATGTTCACATATAGTCCACTGGCTGTACACGTTATAGTTAATCTGGCTAAGCAATCATTTCCATTGCTTTTTTAAGGCACTGCTCGATCTGCTATATAGGAAAATTGTTACCAGATTGTAAATTTACGACTACATCCCACTGAGCAGTGTCTGCAAGGGCTGGAGAGCATATCAAGAGACCAATGGTGTTGAACGTTCCAGCAGCAGTGCTGAAGTACTTGGTAAAGCCATATTTGGAAGACAAAACTTATGCCTGCAGCTCTATCCAGGGGCACGTGGTATTACAACCCCCAAACAGGAAGAGTTGAGGAAGAGAGAGATCAGGTAAGGTTTCTGAGAATGTTGCTTGGGCTTCATTAGTGGGTACGCCTAAGAAGCATATGGTTATCTCATGTAACAATTGCATGGATTTGCTTAAAGTTTGCATATTGGTTCTGACAGGAAGAGGAGAAGAATGGTGTTCATACTTGACAAAAGTGCCTACAGCACCATTACTCCGAACCACAATGAGGTCTTCTGTGGAAGCTACAGTTCCTAACAGGAGTTTCTTAGTAAGAAGAGCACTTGGGACTCACCTGTGTCAAGGACTTCTGCTCTTCCAAATAAGTCCTAAATCCATTTATGTATCTAATGGCTTTGAGCACTATGGGACTTAACTTCTAAGGTCATCAGTCCCCTAGAACTTAGAACTACTTAAACCTAACTAACCTAAGGACATCACACACATCCATGCCCGAGGCAGGATTCGAACCTGCGACTGTAGCAGTCGCGCGGTTCCCCGCTAGACCACCGCGGCCGGCATTTAGGTATCACTGGAGTAGGGAAGTCATGTTACTGCTGAATTTTTGCTTTGTTCTTCGTACAGCAACTGCTTGGCTGGCCTTTTTTTTTTTTTAAACTTATGTAAGCAATATTTGATGACTGTGTAGAGATTATTATTATTATTATTATTATTATTATTATTATTATTATTATAATATTTTGTACTGACTGATTTACAGTTGCATTTACAGCTGCAGGTATTCATATCATCACCATTTGCTAGTTTATATGTAGATGAATACTGTTTGAGAATGTGTTTCTAAGGAGGAAGAGGAAGAAGAAGAAGAAGAAGAAGACATAAAGAAATAAATCTACACATTCTACGTTATCTGCTCTATCCATGTTGACATTCATTACGTCCCTTCCTGCCATGGGAGTTTATCATAGTAGGAAAGCACCTCATGGAACTGGAGGTTTTATGCACTCTGGTAAAACAGCTGAGTTGAAGTTCAAAATAAGAAGGGTTGCGCTGCCACTACTCAATGCACACAAGATCTGTAAGTGTAGATTGCACGTTCCTGTTATTAAATGTCCCAACTGCCAATCATCTTTTTGTTTTATTCACACATTCAGTTACAAGTCATTCCCACGTGTAGAAAGCATTTATGCCAAGGACAGCCACCGTATTATAATAAGCACCAGTTATGTGAATAAGCACCAGTTATGTGAATAAGCACCAGTTATGTGAATAAGCACCAGTTATGTGAATAAGCACCAGTTATGTGAATAAGCACCAGTTATGTGAATAAGCACCAGTTATGTGAATAAGCACCAGTTATGTGAATAAGCACCAGTTATGTGAATAAGCACCAGTTATGTGAATAAGCACCAGTTATGTGAATAAGCACCAGTTATGTGAATAAGCACCAGTTATGTGAATAAGCACCAGTTATGTGAATAAGCACCAGTTATGTGAATAAGCACCAGTTATGTGAATAAGCACCAGTTATGTGAATAAGCACCAGTTATGTGAATAAGCACCAGTTATGTGAATAAGCACCAGTTATGTGAATAAGCACCAGTTATGTGAATAAGCACCAGTTATGTGAATAAGCACCAGTTATGTGAATAAGCACCAGTTATGTGAATAAGCACCAGTTATGTGAATAAAACTACAAAGTAATTAGCAACTGGAGTTTGATGTCAATAAGCTTTTGATGCCACTAACTGTTCATGAATGGACTTCAAATTTCAGATCTGAGTTTTTCAGAGATTCCTACACTCAATTCATCCCTTGCAAAATTTTATGTATGTGAAGGATGCTTCACTTTTTCATATGTCACTTATTCTTTCTTCTGTCAAAATGGAATACTGTTTTGAAAAACCTCACATGGATGCATGCAGTCACTGTCATTAATTCAGTGATTCAGGTCACAGTTTCAATCATATGGTCACAAGTCCCACATCTGTGTTTTCACATATGTGAATTTCTCTGCAGAAATACTACATTAATAACAGTAGTCTTAAGCATAAATTGGAGCACACTAGTCTGTGTTGCTATCTGACATTTTACATTTCTATAAATGATGTATTAGAGACGAGTTACACCAGAAAAACCACTTACCAAATATGCGAAAGGCATGCTCTGCCTTTACAGCCTTTGGAGCTTCATCGCTAAATACAGACATCATATCAAGAAAATCCTCAAAAGTACAATCACCATCATGACTTGAACTAAATATTCGACAAATTCTATCACCAAATGGATTAACTCTCAACTCTGGATACTGCAAAATTTTACTCATTGGTAACTTTGCATTCTTATTATGGCCAACTTTCTCTGGAGCAAGAGATTTAAATTTCTGATGAGCACTGCAAATAAAAAACAAATAATGACAAAGATGCATGTTATTTTCACCTGAAGTAAAAGTTTAGCTTAATGCAATGAGAATTTCAATAACGGTACCAGTTCAAGGCATTATGGAACTTGAGAAGTAGGGGTGTAGGTGTAGGTAGGTGTGTGCGCGCGAGAGAGAGAGAGAGAGAGAGAGAGAGAGAGAGAGAGAGAGATATTATTTGCCATCACTGCTTCCGATGTGAGAAGCAATCGGTAGAGGGAACTGATGTTTAACCATAAACATTATTTAAAAATATGGCTATACTTACTACAAAACCTCCTTCTTTGTGAAGTATGTCAGATCCTGCAACAAAAATAATTCTAAAGGTAAAAAAAAAGATACAGAAAATGCTTTGTGTGTATAGTGCCTTTTCTAAGATTTTTTTAACCAACAAGCAACTATAAAATTAAATAAAACCTAATAGAGAACAAGGTGATTTGACAGAAATTTTATTTAGCAAGCCAAAAAATGGCTCTGCACACTATGGGACTTAACATCTTAGGTCATCAGTCCCCTAGAACTTAGAACTACACTCCTGGAAATTGAAATAAGAACACTGTGAATTCATTGTCCCAGGAAGGGGAAACTTTATTGACACATTCCTGGGGTCAGATACATCACATGATCACACTGACAGAACCACAGGCACATAGACACAGGCAAGAGAGCATGCACAATGTCGGCACTAGTACAGTGTATATCCACCTTTCGCAGCAATGCAGGCTGCTATTCTCCCATGGAGACGATCGTAGAGATGCTGGATGTAGTCCTGTGGAACGGCTTGCCATGCCATTTCCAGCTGGCGCCTCAGTTGGACCAGCGTTCGTGCTGGACGTGCAGACCGCGTGAGACGACGCTTCATCCAGTCCCAAACATGCTCAATGGGGGACAGATCCGGAGATCTTGCTGGCCAGGGTAGTTGACTTACACCTTCTAGAGCACATGCGGACGTGCACTGTCCTGTTGGAACAGCAAGTTCCCTTGCCAGTCTAGGAATGGTAGAACGATGGGTTCGATGACGGTTTGGATGTACCGTGCACTATTCAGTGTCCCCTCGACGATCACCATTGGTGTACGGCCAGTGTAGGAGATCGCTCCCCACCCCATGATGCCGGGTGTTGGCCCTGTGTGCCTCGGTCGGATGCAGTCCTGATTGTGGCGCTCACCTGCACGGCGCCAAACACGCATACGACCATCATTGGCACCAAGGCAGAAGCGACTCTCATTGCTGAAGATGACACGTCTCCATTCGTCCCTCCATTCACGCCTGTCGCGACACCACTGGAGGCGGGCTGCACGATGTTGGGGCGTGAGCGGAAGACGGCCTAACGGTGTGCGGGACCGTAGCCCAGCTTCATGGAGACGGTTGCGAATGGTCCTCGCCGACACCCCAGGAGCAACAGTGTCCCTAATTTGCTGGGAAGTGGCGGTGCGGTCCCCTACGGCACTGCGTAGGATCCTACGGTCTTGGCGTGCATCCGTGCGTCGCTGCGGTCCGGTCCCAGGTCGACGGGCACGTGCACCTTCCGCCGACCACTGGCGACAACATCGACGTACTGTGGAGACCTCAGGCCCCACGTGTTGAGCAATTCGGCGGTACGTCCACCCGGCCTCCCGCATGCCCACTATACGCCCTCGCTCAAAGTCCGTCAACTGCACATACGGTTCACGTCCACGCTGTCGCGGCATGCTACCAGTGTTAAAGACTGCGATGGAGCTCCGTATGCCACGGCAAACTGGCTGACACTGACGGCGGCGGTGCACAAATGCTGCGCATCTAGCGCCATTCGACGGCCAACACCGCGGTTCCTGGTGTGTCCGCTGTGCCGTGCGTGTGATCATTGCTTGTACAGCCCTCTCGCAGTGTCCGGAGCAAGTATGGTGGGTCTGACACACCGGTGTCAATGTGTTCTTTTTTCCATTTCCAGGAGTGTACTTAAACCTAACTAACCTAAAGACATCACACACATCCATGCCCGAGGCAGGATTCGAACATGCGACCGTAGCAGTCCCGCGGTTCCGGACTGCAGCGCCTAGAACCGCACGGCCACCGCGGCCGGCTTAGCAAGCCAGTTTAATAAATTATTACAAACTAAGAAACAAACATTTGAGTCATTTAGACTATGATAAACTGCTCGTGTGGGATGAAGAAAGGCAAAAAAAGTAAGTTCGTCCAGTAACAGCCCCCAACACATGAGAATTTTAAGGTGTCAAAGACAAACATTAAAAACATTTGCTAAAAAAAGGTGTGTTAAGCATTCCTGAAAAACAGCAAAGGACATACAGGTATTTCATTCATTCCATGGCAAGTGGTTCCCAATCTACCACTTCACATATCATTCATAATTTTTGTGTAGTTACCTATGCACATTACAGGTAATTCCATAAATGCTCAGCTCACAATATTAAATATTTGGAATCGAGCAGCCCCTTAAATCATGGTTGTTGAAATTTTGTGATGACGATGCAAATGTTTTTGTTATTTCTTTGAATGCATAACCTACATGCCTGCGAGTTGGTACACTAGTTCAATGGTTTGCATGTATAAGCTACACAAGTTTAGAGTTTTGATATAGTATTCGCTCCATCGGGGGTACTCAAAGTCAAGAAATTTCACGTAACGAAACATGTTCAAAGCTCAGGTAGAATTATTTCTTGACATAACTGTTATAGAAAGTTATGCTTTTAGGAATTTGTTCTCTATTAATTTGTAAGATATGTAAAATTTACCTTTCTGAGTGGATGATCCTTGGGATAACTGGAGGCAAATTTTTCTCCAGAAATGGTTTTTCTTGATATTTAGGCAATTTTAAACACTTTATATCTTAGAGAGGCCACTTCTAATGCAGTTCAGTCAACATTAGCTTTATCAGCAAAGAGCCTTAATTTCATTCTGGTATGTTTCAGATATTTCCAAAATTATGTAATGTACATTCACACAAAATTTCATAGATGGGTAAATACAACAGTTTGTTGACTGATTGTAAAATACATTTTGCTGGCAGCATAATTCCATAATATCATTCTGAGCTCTTATCCAAACTTACTTAAGAATTTTCAACTGTCAGCAGATATTTTAACTCCACCCAATTTTAACTCAGTCAATGTGAAATGTCAGCTATCTTTATTGCATCAAAATATTCGAGGACTGAGATATAAAATTAATGAATTAACTATCTGCATAGATAAATTAGAGTCTTCAAACCCAGCTGACAATCTGCCTCTCTGAACATCATACAGGGTGTTTCAAAAATGACCGGTATATTTGAAACGGCAATAAAAACTAAACGAGCAGCGATAGAAATACACCGTTTGTTGCAATATGCTTGGGACAACAGTACATTTTCAGGCAGACAAACTTTCGAAATTACAGTAGTTACAATTTTCAACAACAGATAGCGCTGCGGTCTGGGAAACTCTATAGTATGATATTTTCCACATATCCACCATGCGTACCAATAATATGGCATAGTCTCTGAATGAAATTACCCGAAACCTTTGACAACGTGTCTGGCAGAATGGCTTCACATGCAGATGAGATGTACTGCTTCAGCTGTTCAATTGTTTCTGGATTCTGGCGGTACACCTGGTCTTTCAAGTGTCCCCACAGAAAGAAGTCACAGGGGTTCATGTCTGGCGAATAGGGAGGCCAATCCACGCCGCCTCCTGTATGTTTCGGATAGCCCAAAGCAATCACACGATCATCGAAATATTCATTCAGGAAATTAAAGACGTCGGCCGTGCGATGTGGCCGGGCACCATCTTGCATAAACCACAAGGTGTTCGCAGTGTCGTCTAAGGCAGTTTGTACTGCCACAAATTCACGAAGAATGTCCAGATAGCGTGATGCAGTAATCGTTTCGGATCTGAAAAATGGGCCAATGATTCCTTTGGAAGACATGGCGGCCCAGACCAGTACTTTTTGAGGATGCAGGGACGATGGAACTGCAACATGGGGCTTTTCGGTTCCCCATATGCGCCAGTTCTGTTTATTGACGAAGCCGTCCAGGTAAAAATAAGCTTCGTCAGTAAACCAAATGCTGCCCACATGCATATCGTCGTCATCAATCCTGTGCACTATATCGTTAGCGAATGTCTCTCGTGCAGCAATGGTAGTGGCGCTGAGGGGTTGCCGTGTTTGAATTTTGTATGGATAGAGGTGTAAACTCTGGCGCATGAGACGATACGTGGACGTTGGCGTCATTTGGACCGCAGCTGCAACACGGCGAACGGAAACCTGAGGCCGCTGTTGGATCACCTGCTGCACTAGCTGCGCGTTGCCCTCTGTGGTTGCCGTACGCGGTCGCCCTACCTTTCCAGCACGTTCATCCGTCACGTTCCCAGTCCGTTGAAATTTTTCAAACAGATCCTTTATTGTATCGCTTTTCGGTCCTTTGGTTACATTAAACCTCCGTTGAAAACTTCGTCTTGTTGCAACAACACTGTGTTCTAGGCAGTGGAATTCCAACATCAGAAAAATCCTCTGTTCTAAGGAATAAACCATGTTGTCTACAGCACACTTGCACGTTGTGAACAGCACACGCTTACAGCAGAAAGACGACGTACAGAATGGCGCACCCACAGACTGCGTTGTCTTCTATATCTTTCACATCACTTGCAGCGCCATCTGTTGTTGAAAATTGTAACTACTGTAATTTCGACAGTTTGTCCGCCTGAAAATGTACTGTTGTCCCACGCATATTGCAACAAACGGTGTATTTCTATCGCTGCTCGTTTAGTTTTTATTGCCGTTTCAAATATACCGGTCATTTTTGAAACACCCTGTATGACCACTGGTATAGAACTTTTAAGTGTTACAGGGTTTAGGTTAGCATCTCACTTTTGTAGATCAGAAATGGAGAAAGGAGGAGTTGCCACATTCATCAGGAACTGTCATAAATTTAAGAACATAGACATTCATAAATTTTGCCTAGAACAGCATATGGAAGCATGTGCAACAGAATTAGATTTTCACAAAAAATCCTTCATAATATTAAGTGTATATCGAGCACCTGCAGGTAACTTTAATCTGTTTGTAAACCACCTTGAAGCTGTACTGGCCCATTTAACAACCAAAAACAAAGAAATAGTGGTTGCTGGTGATTTCAATGTAGATTTCCTTAAAGACTCTCCCAATAAGAACTTATTTGAGTTAGTAACACTATCACTCAACTTAATCCCCACAGTAAAGTTCCCCACTAGGATAGCCACTTGCTCACAAACAGCCATTGATAATATATTTATAGAAAAGTCCAATGAACAAAATTATATTACAAAACCAATAGTCAATGGCCTCTCAGACCATGACATGCAGTTCCTTCTGTTAAAATGTTAATATTGAACAGGATATAAAATCTGTTAAATCTGAGCTCAAGAGAGTATTCAGTAAGCCAAAAATTGATTATTTTAGGACACTCCTCAGAGACATTCACTGGACTGATGTTTACAGTGCTCATGGCATGAATGAAAAATATAAAATTTTTGCTAATAAAGTGCTTACCTTATTCGAACACTGCTTTCCCCCAAAACTTACCAAGGTTAGAGCAAAGTCTACAAAGAAGCCATGGATTACTCGGGGAATAGGGGTATCTTGTAAAACAAAAAGAAAACTGTATCTGTCAATCCAAAACATTTCCAATGTTGATGCTATAGCACATTATAAGAAATACTGCAAAATATTAAAGACTGTAATACGGATGTCAAAGCAAATATATTACAAGGAAAAGATAGTCATATCAGATAACAAAATAAAGACAATATGGGATATAGTGAAGGAGGAGACCGGTAGAACCAGACATGAAGAGGAACAAATAGCATTAAGAGTAAATGATACATTGGTGACAGATGTGTATAGTGTTGCAGAACTTTTTAACAAACATTTTATAACTGTTACTGAAAAGATGGGGTTGTCAGGTTCGGTAGATGCTGCTACGGATTACCTTAGACCAGACATTTCAAGTAACTTCCATAATATGAATTTGAGCCTCACTACCCCAACAGAAATAATGTCCATCATAAAATCTTTAAAATCAAAAACATCTAGTGGGTATGATGAAATGTCAACAAAGTTAATTAAAGAATGTGATTCTCAGCTAAGTAAAATATTAAGCTATCTGTGTAACCAGTCGTTTATCAATGGAATATTTCCTGAATGGCTGAAATATGCTGAAGTTAAGCCACTGTTTAAGAAGGGAGATAAAGAAATAGCATCAAATTTCCGTCCAATTTCACTGTTGCCAGCATTCTCAAAAAATTTTCGAAAAAGTAATGTACAGTCGTCTTTATAACCATCTTATCTCAAATAACATAGTGTCAAAGTCACAGTTTGGATTTCTAAAAGGTTCTGATATTGAGAAGGCTATCTACACTTACACTGAAAATGTGCTTAATTCATTAGACAAAAAATTGCAGGCAACTGGTATATTTTGTGATCTGTCAAAGGCATTTGACTGTGTAAATCACAATATCCTTTTAAGTAAACCAGAATATTATAGTGTAACAGGAAACGCTGCAAAATGGTTCAAATCTTATATCTCTGGCAGGAAACAAAGGGTGTTATTAGGAAAGAGACATGTATCAAGCTATCAGGCATCATCCAACTGGGAACTAATTACATGTGGGGTCCCACAAGGTTCCATTTTGGGGCCCTTACTTTTTCTTGTGTATATATCAATGACCTTTCATCAGTAACATTACCAGATGCCAAGTTTGTTTTGTTTACCAATGATACAAACATTGCAATAAATAGCAAATCAAGTGTAGTCTTAGAAAGATCAGCCAATAACATATTTGTGAACATTAATCACTGGTTCCTAGCCAATTCTTTGTCACTAAACTTTGAAAAAACACACTACATGCAGTTCAGAACTTGTAAGGGGTGTCCCACGAGGATATGCCTAACATACGATGACAAGAAGATAGAAGAAGTGGACAGTGTTAAATTCTTGGGATTACAGCTTGATAATAAATTCAACTGGGAGGAGCACACCACAGAACTGCTGAAGCGTCTTAACAAATCTCTGTTTGCAATGCGAATTTTGTCAGACATAGGGGATATAAAAATGAAAAAGCTGGCATACTATGCTTATTTTAATTCCATAATGTCATATGGGATTATTTTTTGGGGTAATTCATCAAGCCAAGCTAAAGTTTTCCGGGCACAAAAACGTGCAGTAAGAGTTATATGTGGTGTGAACTCAAGAACATCCTGCAGAAGCATGTTTAGGGAACTAGGGATACTAACTACTGCTTCCCAATATATTTATTCCTTAATGAAATTTGTCATTAAAAATATATCACTTTTTCAAACCAACAGCTCAATTCATGGAATCAATACTAGGAATAAGAATAATCTTCACAAGGATTTAAAGTCACTTAGTCTAGTACAAAAAGGTGTGCATTATTCAGGAACACACATTTTCAATAACTTGCCAGCAGCCATAAAAAGCTTAACAACCAATGAAATTCAGTTTAAGAGAAGCCTAAAGGATTTATTGGTGACCAACTCCTCCTACTCCGTTGATGAATTTCTTAGTAAAACCAACTGATTTGTATATAAGTACAACATAACTTCTGCACAATTTCAGTGCAGTAATGTGTTCATTGAAAATTTGTGTGTGTGTGTGTGTGTGTGTGTGTGTGTGTGTGTGTGTGTGTGTGTGTGTGTGTGTGTGTGTGGGTAAGTATAATCTAACTTCTGCACCATTTCAGTGCAGTAATGTGTTCATTGTAAATAAGTATTGCAGTAGTTGTATTACATCATTCCACTTGGGACCTGTGGAATGGTACATTAGCTTATTTGTTTTAGTTTTAAATATTTGTCATGTATTATTGTTTTTGTGACATGTTCCACATCCTGGAGGACCTCTTCGCTATGGATCAATTGGAATGAAAGTAAATCAAATCTAATGTAAACAACAAAACTGCACTTCAAGTTATACTGAAAAAAATTCATATTTTGACGCTGGCATCCAACAGTTGACCTTCCAGAAAGACAGCTACAGTGTTAGAGGTTTCTCAGATAATTGTGAAAAAGTCAGAAATCAAAAATTGAGATCTGTATTTGGCTACACTAGGAAAAAAGTCTGAGCAAGGTTTTGCCTCTACTCCAAAAAACTGTGTGGGGTTTTTCAGTATGGGGAATTTAACAGGCTTTATCCAGGGGTGAAAGACTGGTGTATGAATGTTGAAGATGGGATAAAACTAAAAGTGAATAATAAACAATTTAAAAGAGACATTTATTGCTTATTGGAATTAGTTTGGCCCTGAAATTAGGTTTTACAAATTCTGAGACCTCAGATCTACACGGTGTGCAGTGGCAGGATTACCCAATATGCACGCTGGGCGAGTTTGTGTCATTCATCAAAATGTGAAATTAATGCTTACTAGTAGCACTTTCCAAAGAGATTACACATTTTAATGGACCTGATCAGAAAGAAGAAGAGACAATGAGTACAGTCAGTAAGTGCGAACCAATTGTAAACATAAGAGTGTATTTTTCACTGAGAAGTATTTTATTGAGATGGTGCATCACGGATAAATAGCTGATTACGTAGTGGAATTGTCCACAAAAATGTATTGACTTTAAAATTCATTATCTCATTTCAATAAATTTAGATGTGATATCTTAAAATTCTGATAGAAAATGTGAAGCCTGGCAAAGAAATAGTTCTGTTAAGACTCCACTGAAAATTATTTAACCGATTAGAATTGTGTGTCTTGTTTCCATTGGGAACAGAAGCACACTACTGTGCAATTCCACAGCGATTTGTTTTCTTGAAAATGAACCAATACAGTCCAAAAGTATCTGCAGTATAAGTGACAGCCTAAGGAACAACACAGTACTGAACTGCAGAAAATTATGTACTTTTGTGTTGGATCTGTTACCCAGTACAATTTTAAAAACTTTATCCATTTGTGCCATCACTGCCAAGATTTTTGTACAAAGTTAAATGTATGTTATGTAGCTACCAGCCATGATAAAACTGTATGTTGAAGATAGAGGAACAGTCAAACAACTGGTTTCAAGGACCAAACCAGTTTACAACAACGAAATGAATAACATAATTCAATTTGTAGGTGTTTTGTCAGCAAAATATGACAAAAATTAAATTTTTTCCATTGACAATGCCCAATGAGAATCACAATGATAAGCTAATAAGAAACACATTTTTCTGCATTCAAATAATGGAAAATCCAGGATGGAATGTAACAATATTATGAAAAGAAAAGTTGCTACTAACCATATAGCAGAGATACTGAAGTCGCAGATAAACACAACAAAAAGCCTGTCACAAATAAGCTTTTGGCCATTAAGGCCTTTGGCAACTGAAACCACTGTGGTTTCAGTTGCCTGAGACTGCAGTCGTGTGTGTGAGCTGCATTTGCATGAGAGAGGGGGGGAGGGGGGAGGGGGGGAGGGGGGGAGGGAGGGAGGGAGGGAGGGAGGGAGGGAGGGAGGGAGGGAGGGAGGGAGAGAGAGAGATCATAATATTTTTCTGCATTCACAATTTCTGGAACAAATGGGGAAAGTTAACATTTTATAGCAAGCACATGGGGACTTAAGATTTCTGCCCAACAATAAAGAAAAATATTCCAGGAAATTATCCTTAACAGACAGTTCAGAAATCTATCAATGACAAATTTGTAGTTGGTAAATTGTTTTTCTCTCTTCGCGAAGAGAATTAAGTCAATTAACCTTCCCATAATGATTACAAATGCAGACTGGATTAAAAGACAAACAGAAGTCTATATGTCAAAGTTATCATGATAGTGGCTGAATGTATCTGTGCACATATGGTACATAGTTGCTTACATCAGAAAATTTACTGTTACTTGCATATCATGCATCTAATCTCAACAGATATAAACAAACATATACGACTTCTATTCCATGTGGCTCTTTTTTGTGTCATCAGTCTTCTGAATGATAAGATGGTGTCCTACCACGACTCCCTCTACCCTGCCAATTTCTTCGCTCCTCAATTTGTGGAAGGCATTCCACTACTTGTTTCCCCCTACTTTTTTTATACTCCTCAGATTCATCTACTATCACCAAAGTTATTACCTCATGTCTTAGCATGTCCTATCATCTTTTCCATTTTTCTTGTTAGTGTTCTCCATACACTTCCTTCCTTGCCAATTCTGCAGAGAACCTTCTCATTCTTATCTTACCAATCCACCTTTTTTTACAATCCTTCATAGCACCACATCTCAAATGCTTCAGTTCTCTTCTTCCACAGATTCTCCACTGCCCACAACTAACTATGAAACACTGCTGTAGTCCAAACATACGTACAAAGAAACTTCTTTCACAAATTAAGGCTGATGGTTGGTAACAGTGGACTTCTTTTGGACAAGAATGCCCTGTTTACCTGTACTTGTCTGCTATTTTGCTTCTAATGCAACAGAATTCCTTCATCTACTTTGTGGTCTCCAACTTTGATATTAATTTTATCCCTAATCTCATTTCTGCTACTCCTCATTTTTGTCTTTCTTCAGTTTACTTTCAATCCTTATTCTGTGCTGATGAGACTGTTCCATTCAAACGATATTTTAATTTCTCTTTACTTTCAATGAGGATAGCAATGTCATTAGCAAATCGTGTCACTGATAGCCTTTCACCCTAAATTTTAAACCCAAACCTGAACATTTCTTCTATTTCTGTCATTGCTTCTTCAATATATAGACTGAATAGCAGGGGCAGAAGACAGCGTCCCTGTTTTACACCCTTTTTAACCTGACAACTCCCTTCTTGGTCTTTCATTCTTACTATTCCCTCTTGGTTCTTGCACATACTGTGTAATATTTGTTGGTCAATTTGGGGGAGGGGACCAAACAGCAGTCACCGGTCCCATTACATTAGGGAAGGAAGTCAGCTGTGCTCTTTCAAAGGAACCATTCCGGCATTTGCCTGAAGTGATTTACCGAAATCATGGAAAATCTACACCAGGATGGCTGGACGCAGGTTTGGACCGTTATCCTTCCGAATATGAGTCCGCTGTGCTAGGGCAGCTTGCTCGGTGTGTAATATTTGTCTTTCCCCACACTTTAACTCATTTTCCTGAAAGTTTTGAACATTTTACACCACTCCACATTGTTAAATGCTTTTTTAGGTTGAAAAATCCATGGAATGTGCGGTGATTTGTCTTCCATTATCAAACACAGTTCGAAAACTGTACTTCTGGCACCCTTCCTTCCCTCCAAACTGGTTGTCAACTAACATACTCTTGATTTTTTTCCCCCATTCTTCTGTAGACTATTCTTGTCGGTAACAGATGTATGATCTATTAAGCTAATTTTGCCATAGTCCCTACATTTAGATGCCATTACTATCTTTGGGATTGTACAGATGATATTTTTTTGAAAGTCTTAAGTTGTGTATAAAGTTTCATATATTCTGTACACCAACTTGAACAGTCATTTGCTTTCCACAGCACAGAATGATCTTGTATATTTCAAGGGAATATTATCTATGCCTTCTGCTTTATTTGACTGCGAGACTTCCAAACAGATGTTATACTCTGACTACTCCTGGATCCCCTCTGTCTTTTGAACAGACTCCCATTTCTTTTTCTAAAATGTTATCAGATCATTCTTCCATCTGGTATGGACCTTCACTGTACTGTTTCCACCTGTCTGCTCTCTCCTCCATGTTTAAAAATGGAATTGCACTGTTAACACTGACATTTTTCCTATTAATTTCACCAGAGGTTGTTTTGACATTTCTATAGGACTATGCTGAATCTGTCCTAACAACCAATTCCGTTTTGGATTCTTTATATTTTACTTGCAGCCATTTTGCTTTTGCTTCATGCACTTCTTATTTATATCATTCCTAAAGACATATATTGGTGTATTTTCATTATTTTCTGAGCATTTTTGTACAATTCAATATCTTATTTCCTTAGTAGGATGCAATTATGAAATGTAGTTATAGATAGACCCAAATTCATATCAATCTATACTTTTCATAATATTATTGTTATTCCACCCCATGGACTTTCCATTGTTTGAAATACCATATTAGGAATAAAAACAAATGTGTGAAGCTAAATGCACTATTGAAAAGGATATGAACAGGAAAGAGGGCTAAAAATCAACATTTGATTTATAGTGCAGCATAAACGAATACATACATAATTTAGGACAGTTTCAACTTTCAAATCATGCACTCTAATTTCTCATGCCAAACAGCATATAGTAAGATGACAAACGTACAAATTTAATCTAGAATAGTTCTGACTGAGGGCACTTTGTTAGTTGTATCCAGCTATGTGTTGACCCCAACAGTAAGATTCCCAACAAGAATAG
Source organism: Schistocerca nitens (assembly GCF_023898315.1). Classification (NCBI taxonomy): domain Eukaryota; kingdom Metazoa; phylum Arthropoda; class Insecta; order Orthoptera; family Acrididae; genus Schistocerca; species Schistocerca nitens. The sequence goes on from NC_064619.1 coordinate 340,595,024, forward strand.
AACGGCATGGTGCAACAGCAACTGATAATATATTTCAAAAGTCAACTGTCTTCCATTAAATAAATGTGAGCGCCATAATAAATGGCTTATATGACCACAATGGTCAAATGGCAACAATAAAGCACCCCTATCAATCAGGTACAGGCCTAACTAAGAAAGGAAACTTCAAATTACAAGAAATTGTAAATAATTACTCTATTACATTATTTGGGGAGAATTTATAGGAGAAAAAGTGGGAAGAAGTGCACAAACGACACACACTAGATGATAAAATTTAATTATTTCCAACATAATGAACACAGTTTTCATTTATAACAGGAAAATTTACAGTGGAAGACAAGAAAAATGGTGAACAGCTTTTGGGATTAAAATTCTTACAAGTAGTAGACAGGGAGCTCAGTTTATTACAGAATCACCATTTAAAAATTCATTACAAGCAATAGTTCAATTTTTTCAGCATGCCATCAAAAACATACGAACCATGTATAATGCATAAAAAAGTCTAAGAACAGAATAAGGACAATCTGGGGCCTCATTATGTACAAACATACCCAATAAGGTAAGCGACATTCAACTACCAGATGACAGAATAGCAAGGGAGATGATATGGAATTCAAATCATTGGC